>NC_072008.2:48395303-48698333 GCF_028885655.2 Pongo abelii
AATCCAACTTGCATCAGCAGACATTTATCTTGGTCATCCTGATGTTGCCTCTCAATCTGTTCATCAACTTGACAGACTTCTAGAAAGAAGTACAATAAACCACCTTTATGCTTTGACATTATGGAGCAGACCTTCTTTAGAATTATTCTGCCATATGAAAGCTGATACTATAATCTCATTTTATCAGAGTTCCTGGAGAGAGAGTTTTTTACTAAACTCCCACCTGTTGGTCTTTTTGTTACCAAGAACAATCTTACCCTGACACCTCAGTCTTTCTTACCTCTATTTATACATCATACCTGACTTCCATCAACTCTGGGAAACTTACACCCTTGATCTTCAGTTATCATATAAACTTTTTTTTTTTAAGAGACAGGATCTCAGCTCTGCTGCCAGGCTGGAGTTTAGGGGCAAAATCACAGCTTACTGCAGCCTTGACCTCCTAAGCTCAAGCAATCCTCCCACCTCAGCCTCCTGAGTAGCTGGGACTGCAAGCGCGAGCCACCACATCTGGCTAATTTTTGTATTTTTTTTTTTTGTAGAGACAAGGTCTCACTATGTTGCCCAGGCTGGTCTCAAACTCCTGGTCTCAAGCAATCCTCCAGCCTCAGCCTCCCAAAGTGCTGGGATTACAGGTGTGAGCCATCACACCTGGCCAGTATCATATGAAGTCTTAACTGTACCTGACTTACAGAATTTCTGTTTAGGTGGAAATGCAACAGCATGATTCCCAGACTCATGTCTTAGAATAGTAACACTGAATCCACATTCTCAATGAATGAAAGAAAAATATAGAATGATTAGCTTGACAAAAACAAAAAACTAAAAATATTTGCCCAATCTGGGTTCACCCATGTATCCATCAAAGCTTGCATTCACAGTTCTTCAACACCACCTTCTCTACTCCTGTCTATACTATTTCCACTAAAACCTCTGCCTATTCTGTACTCCAAACACTTCTTCATGTTCCATCACCCACATAGCCCTGTGTTCCATATTTTGCTATATTCAGAATCTAGATAACTTTCAAGAGGCAGGTCAGTCTTTTCTAAAAAGCTTACTCTGATCTTCCTATATAACTTAAATTTTTATTAACTTCTAAAGTAGTCAGTCATCTGTATCACTCATTTAAACAGTTAAAATTGCAAAGCTTTGCCTTTAATTTCATCAATTGCAAGCAGCACATTATTTCACATTTTAACATCTCTGAATCCAGGTGCACCTTACAATCAATGTCATAGGTTAATTGGTGGCAATTTTTCTTTCTTAGTGGTATGTCTTTAAATCTATGGCATCTTGAAGTTAATAAGATACAGCAAGTACTTTTTGTACATATGGTGAATTTTACATCTTTTTTATAGTTTACTTTTCTTCTTACTTTTCCCCAAATTTTTACATGAAAATTTTCAAGCATAGAAAAAGTTGAAAGGCAAGTACAGTAACTACTCATATTACCACTTAGATTCAATAGTGTTAACATTTTGCTATAGTGATACTGGATTTTAACACGGATTGTGCAGCTGTGGTTTTTCTTCCTGTGACTTCCTTTCTTTGGCTAGCTAAGCATTAGTTCTTAACCAGAGATAAACACAAAATCACATGAGGAACTTTTTACAAAATGCTCTCCATGGGACCCAAGCTCCACTAAAGATCTGCTGAATCTGAACCTTCTTAGGTGGTAAGAAGCAGTATGGCCCATGTGGTTAGGGTCCTGGGCTGTCTAGCCCAGGAGAAAATCCTGGCTCAACCTTTCACTTGATCTGTGACCTCAGGCAAGTGATCTAAACTATTTGTACCTTACTTCTCCACCCATATAGGAATTATAACAGTGCCCACCCAAATGGATGTTGAGAGAATTAAATTACTTACAACAGGGCTTGCAGAGTATACAGGAAGTGCTTTAAATTGTTTACCACCACTACTACTATTACAACTACTACTATTATGATTTTTAAGAATTACTACATTACTGTAAAAAGAAAGAGTATATTTATATATTTAACATGTTCTAGAATATTAAGTGAAAAATGGTGAATAAAACCGTGCATACACTGTTACCTGAGGCAGGAAACAAAGGGAAAAACTGGGTGATGCTGGAGGTTATTTTGAGCCATAGGAGAGGGAAGCTGAAGGGTTTTTAAAGTGTGTGTGGGCTGTGTGTGTGTGTGGGGGGGGGGGGGGGGTATGGTATAAGTTTCATCACTTTGCTTCTTTTATAGCAAGGAATGAGATGAGATCATTTGCTAAAAGAGAGGGAAAAACAACTTGGAGTGGAGGTTTGAAGGAAGCAAGAAAGGTGTTATAAGACATGGAATCAAACCTAAGTGTCCATCAAGGAATATCAACGGATAAAGAAAATGTCATCTATTTACACAACGGAATACTGTTCAGCCATAAAAAGGAATTAAATACTGTCATTTGCAGCTACATGGATAAGCCTGGAGGACATTATGTTAAGTGAAATAAGCCAGGCACAGAAAGACAAATACTGCATGATCTCACTCATATATGGGAGCTAAAGGAGTTACTCTCATACAAGTAGACAGTAGAATAGTGACCAGACACTGGGAGGTGAAGAGGGGAGGAGAGGATAGGGAAAGGTTGGTAAATGGGTGCAAAGATATAGTTAGATAGGAGGAATAAGTTTCCATGTTACATTGCACAGCAGGGTGTCTATAGTTAACAATATAGTGTATCTTTCAAAATAGCTGAAAGAAAAGATTTTGAATGTTCTCACCACAAAGAAACAAATGTTTGCGCATATTCTCACTCATAGGTGGGAACTGAACAATGAGAACAAATGGACACAGGAAGGGGAACATCACACTCGAGACTGTTGTGGGGTGGGGGGAGGGGGGAGGGATAGCATTAGGAGATATACCTAATGCTAAATGACGAGTTAATGGGTGCAGCACACCAGCATGGCACATGTATACATATGTAACTAACCTGCACATTGTGCACATGTACCCTAAAAGTATAATAATAATAAAATAAAAAAAAGAAACAAATGTTTGATGTGATGAATATACTAATTACCCTAATTTGATCATGACACACTGTATATATGTATCAAAACATCACACCATACTCCATAAGTATGTACAATTATGTGTCAACTGAAAGTAAAACTTTTTAAAATGTTTAAAAACCTGCATAGTAGGAAATGAATAAATACATGTTCTTATAGGCTCATGTTGTAAAAAGTGATGGAAGAATAAACCTTTAAATTTTAATAAAGGTTACCTATGAGGAAGGAAGGAAGGAAGGGAATGGAATGGAAAGGGAAAGAAGCTGGACTTTTCTGAATATATCTTGTTTTCTGTATTGGACTTTGGAACCAATAAATCTTTTATAACTATTTTATATAATCATAAAGCAAAACTGAACATAAAAGGATTCCTTAATAATAGTAAATATTCTTTCTGCTGCATTTCCTAATGACCATGCTGAAGGTCTTGATTCTCAATGGCACCAAAATGATTACCTCAATTCATTCAACTCGCTATACACAAGCAACAGTCTCAAGAAGAATACTAACAATACTACTGTCAGATGTAAGATTAATAAATTAAAAACCTTTAAGCTCAAAATTTGATTTGGAAATATTAATTTGAACAGGAGATATTTTTTCTGTAAAAAATGTATACATAATAGTTCCTAGCTTTGTCAATGAAAAGGCCTCAAAACAATTCTCTAACCTCTAAATCGTGGGCTTAAAACATTATTTTCCACTAAAAAGAACCAGAGCCCCTTGAAGAAATCGCCAATTCTAGGTCAGAGGCAGGAAATATACAAAAGGAGCCTGGGACATGTTGTAATACCAGAAAGCAAGGAAGCTACCAAAGACTCAGGAGCCAACTTGAAGGAGATTCCACTGGCCAAAGAAGGGACAGTGTCATGTGTAACATGGAAAATAAGACAATGGATTAAAACATAGAAATGTATACACCCATAAGTCCATAAATGATTCACAAAAAAGATATAACTTATTGGTCACCTTTGGATGATGCAACAAAATCAATTAATTATTTTGAAAACTAGTAGAAAAGCTCAATCACTGAGCCTGTCTTTTCTGTACAATATGTAACTCATGATAGCCAAATGATAGATGAGAAGCAATTTCTCTTTATAGAATTATTCCAGTGGGGCCGGGCGCGGTGGCTCATGCCTGTAATCCCAGCACTTTGGGAGGCCAAGGCAGGTGGATCACGAGGTCAGGAGATCGAGATCATCGTGGCTAACACAGTGAAACCCCATCTCTACTAAAAATACAAAAATTTAGCGGGGTGTGGTGACACGCACCTGTAGTCCCAGCTACTCGGGAGGTCGAGGCAGGAAAATTGCTTGAACCCAGGAGGCAGAGGTTGCGGTGAGCCAAGATCACACCACCGCACTCCAGCCTGGGCAACAGAGCAAGACTGTGTCTCAAAAAAAAAAAAAAAAAGTTAAACATACAGTTCTTTTTATACCACCACATGGTATAATTCCAATCCTATGTATCTACCCAAAAGAAACAAAAACATATATCACCACAAAAATGTGTACATCAATGTTCACAGCACCATTATCCATAATAACCAAAAAGTTGAAACAAGCAAAATTGATGAATGGACAAACAAAATGTGTTCTATCCTAACAATGGAATTTTATTCCTCCATAAAAAGGAATGAAGTACTGATACATGGTACAATGTGGATGAACCTTGAAAACATGCCAAGTGAAAGAAACCAGACATAAAAGGCCACATTTTGTCTGACTCCATTTAAATAAAATGTCCAAAATAGGCAAAACCATAGAGACAAAACAGATCAGTGGTTGCTAGGGAGTGAGGGGAAGAGGGACGAGAGTGACTGCTAGGGAGTAGGGGCTTCTTTTCAGTGTGATGAACACGTTCTAGAATTAGGTAGCGGTGATGGTTGTACAACTCTGTGAATATACTAAAAACTACTGAATTGTGTACTTTAAAAGGGTGAATTTTATGATATGTGAATTATATCTCAATAAAGCTACTTTTAAAAAATAGATAACCAAGATGTTTTAGGAGAGCAAATCTGACAAGTATCTAAACTGAACGAGAAGACTGGACTCAGGTTGTTCAATCTGAAATTAGAGCATTAGAGTCCAGGCCTGTGACTAACGTGGGCCTGGCTTTAGATAAGTCAGTGACAGGTGAGAGTCGTGAAAGTGGCAAGGCCAGGGGGTTGTGGCATTTAAGAGACACTTTCATATGGGACAAAAGGA
This sequence comes from Pongo abelii, assembly GCF_028885655.2. NCBI lineage: Eukaryota > Metazoa > Chordata > Mammalia > Primates > Hominidae > Pongo > Pongo abelii. Next base: position 48,400,548 of record NC_072008.2, read on the forward strand.
ACTGTGCAGAAACTTGCAGGTAAGCACCAACTTAAGGAGAGTGGCCTGGTGTATGGGGGACAGCAGGAGTGTCAGTTTTGTGTCTGAGGTGTTCATGTCCCTGTCCTCCAACAGTGCCAAGGGCCAGAACCTTTTCCTAAGATATTCCTGAAAGCCCTGCCAGAGGGCCTCACCTCTGACTAATAGGGTGGAACTTCATGTCCCCAGAGCCTGGGTCAAAATTCCACTTACCTGGAAAGTTCCAAAATGGGATTTTTCCTTCTGCCGGGCATTCTTCTACCTCCAACTTGAGGATGAGGTTTGGTTTGGTAACCTGCTGCCCTGTTGATGAGAAATGACAGTGATACCTCCTTGGCTTTCAGAGCCTCTGAGACAGAAGAAGTTACATATTGGGGGCAGCACAAGGAATCTATTGCTTGACAATGGTAAAGTCAAACCATTTAACCTGCATTTTGAGCTCACAAACACTTTTTCAGGAGAGAAAAGGAGGAACTGAGAAAGGAAATGCCTTCTATTGGATGCAATAATCATAAACAGCAAAATTACCTAAGGAAGCCATTCTTACCCACAAAGACCAAATTGCTATAGGTCTCCAGCATCACGTCTCTGTACAGGGTCCTCTGTGGCGGGTTCAGGTACTGCCACTCCTCCTGGGTGAAATCCACAGCTACATCTTCAAATGTCACTAGCCCCTGTAATGGTACATTCTTTTTATTTTAAAATGCTGACCACTAGATGATGAGGATAAAATGCACGGGAACTTCTGATTGGGTTCCTGGTTCATCTGATGACTCAATACTGGATGTCTATTTCATATCAAGTTAGTGATCTACTTTGTGGGAGAATCACAAATCGTGGTTAAAAAAAAACTAAGTAAGAGAATACTTGAGACAATGTCATATCAGCACAAGGATAGACAAACAGTCCAGTGGAACTAAAAAGGGAATCCAAACATGTATAGACACCTGATTTATGACAAAGTTGGCACAGTAAAGCAGTAGGGAGAAGATGACCTTTTCAATAGATGTGGATGGGTTATTAGATATCTATATGGAGAAAATGAAATTTAACCCCTCTAGCCACACATAAAAATCAGCTACAGGTAAACTGTAAATCTAATGTGAGAGGTAACCAATTAAGTGTCTATAAAATAATATAGGAAAATGTTTTCATAAGCTTTGGAGTAGGGAAAGAATTCTATAACAAAACATGAAAAGCACTCCTCATAAAGGAAAAGACAAGTGTTACGAGATCAAAAGTACTACAATGAAAAGGCAAGCCACAGATGGGGAAATTACCGGCAATATTCATGAGGGATAAAGGTATCGTATATAGAATATATAAAATAACCCCTTCAAATCAATAAGAAACACACACAAAAGAATGGATAAGAGAAGTGAACAGGTACTTCACTGAAAAACAAAACCAAATGACCTATGAACATAAGATAATGTACTCAAACCCATTAGCAATCAGGTAAGTGAAAAATTAAGCCACATTGAGATACCACTATACACCCACAAAAAAGGTTATAATTAAACAGACTAAAATAACATAATATCGTGTTGAAATGAGAATTCTTACACACTATTAGCAGGAATATAAACTGGTATAATCGCTTTGTTAACAGTTTGGCATTATTTACAAAGGTTAATGGTTTGCATATACCATGACCCAGCAATTCTACTCCTAGGTACACATCTTAGAGAAAATCAGGCACATGTGCTCTAGAAAACAAATATAAGGATGTTCACAGCAGCACTATTTCTAATACTAGATCACAGATAAAATCCAAATGTCCATCAACAGTAGAATGAGTAAATTGTGGCACAATCATTCAATGGAATGCTGTATAGTAATGAAAATGAATGAACTGCATGTTGTGAAGCAGGTTTACCGTGCACTCGAAAAAGATTGAAGAAACTCTTTTTAACCGTTAGACAAATATTTCTTAGATGTGACACCAAAATTCAAAAATCACTTGTTAAGAGATTAAAAAGACACAGAATGGAAGAAAATATCTGCAAATCAAATACCTGGCAAATAACTTTTATTGAGAATATATAAAAAAAAACTTTCAAAATTAAAACAAAGTGGGCAAAAGAGATACTTCACCATGGGAGATAAACAGATGGCAAATAAGCACATAAAAAGATGCTCAACATCATTAGGCATGAGGGAACTGTAAATTAAAACCACAATGAGATACTACTACACACCTATTAGAATGGGGAAAAAACTGACGATACTAAGTGTTGGTGAGAATGTAGAGCAACTGCACCTCTCCTGTCATAAGCAGGAATGCAAAATGGCACGCAGCTACTTTGGAAAATGATTTTCCTGTTGTTTATGGAGTTAAGCATATACTACCATACAACCCTGCAATCCCACTCCCACGTTTATTTACCTCAGTGAAATGCAAACTTAGGTAAACCCAAAAGCCTGTACATGAACATTTATATAGCAGCTACATTTTTAATGATCAAAACCTAGAAACATATCAAAGGTTTTCCAACCAGTGAATGGATAAACAACCTGGAATCCTCCATACAATGTAATACCACTTGGCAATAAAAATGAGAGAACTAATGATTTATGCAACGACATGGATGAACCTTAAATGCATTACGCTAAGTGAAAGAAGCCAGACTCAAAAGGCTGCATACTGCATGATTACATTTATATATTACATTTATGGGAAATAAAAACTACAAAGACTGAAAATATATCTATATTTTCCTTGTCAACAATACTACTTCCCTGGTCAGCAATACTGTGCATATTGTCACATCTCAATGTGCTGGGAGGGTGACATGAAAGTGAACAACAGAAGCTTCATGGCTGGGACCCTCTGAGACCTCACCCTATGCATCTCTCCCTTTGGTTGGTTCTACTTGTATCCTTTTGCTATAATAAAACTGTAATCATAAGTATGTACTTTTCTGAGTTATATGAGTCATTCTACCAAATTATTAAACCTGAGTGTATACTGAGAACCCTTAAGTTGAATCAAGGTGTGGAAGTGGAAGTGGCACCATTCACCATCACCCCTAGTGACCCACTAGCAAAATTTTTGCTTCCTGTTCCTGCAACATTATGTTCTGCCAGCCTAGAGATCTTAGTTCCAGAGAGAGGAATGCTGCCACCAGGAGACACAACAATGATTCCATTAAACTGGAAGTTAAGACTGCCACCTGGCTACTTTGGACTCCTCCTACCTGTAAGTCAACAGGCTACAAAGAGAGTTATAGTGTTGGCTGGGGTGACTGACCCACACTATCAAGATGAAATCAGTCTAATACTCCACAATGGAGGTAAAGAAGAGTATGTGTGGAATACAGGAGATCCCTTACGGCGTCTCTTAGTATTACCATGCCCTGTGATTAAGGTCAATAGGAAACTACACCAACCCAATCCAGGCAGGATTACAAATGGCCCAGATTCTTCAGGAATGAAGGTTTGGGTCACTCTACTGGGTAAAACACCACAATCCACTGAGGTGTTTGCTGAAGGCAAGGGGAATACAGAATGGATAGTAGAAGAAGGCAGTTATCAATATCAGCTATGACCACATGAACAGTTGCAGAAACGAGGACTGTAATTGTCATGAGGATTTCCTCCTTATTTTGTTAAAAATATGTCTGTGCATGTTTACACCTGTATTAAGAAAATATCTTCATGTTATTTCCTTTTTCCTTTATCATGTGACATAAGATTTATTGACTTCATATCAGCACTTAAGTGTTGTTAACTTTATGTAACAGCATTTAGGCTAAGAATTAGTGTGCTTCCAGTTGTATGAGGGATAGCTGTATTATGTTAGGCATAATTATGACCTTATTATTGTCTTTACTTGAAGATTTATGTGTGATTTCAGGAGATGTGTACAGTTTTAAGTTGACAAGGGGTAGACTTATAATGGTTAATACTGAGTGTCAACTTGATTGGCTTGAAGGATGCAAAGTATTGTTCCTGGGTGTGTCTGTGAGGGTGTTGCCAGAGGAGATTAACATTTGAGTCAATGGAATGGGAAAGGCAGACCCACCCTCAGTCTGGGTGGGTACCATCTAATCAGCTGCCAGGGCAGCTAGAATAAAGCAGGCAGAAGAAGGTGGGAGGAGCTGGCTTTCTGAGTCTTCCGGCCTTCATCTTTCTCCCATACTGGATGCTTCCTGCCCTCAAACATTAGACTCCAAGTTCTTCAGCTTTTGGACTTTTAGACGTATACCAGTGGTTTGCCAGGGCCTTTGGCCACAGAATGAAGACTGTACTGTCAGCTTCCCTATTTTTGAGGTTTTGGGACTCAGACTGGGTTCCTTGCTCCTCAGCTTGCAGAAAACCTACTGTGGGACTTCATCTTGTGATCGTGTGAGTAAATACTCCTTAATAAAATCCCCCTCATGTATTCATCTATCCTATCAGTTCTGTCCCTCTAGAGAACCTTGACTAATACAGAAGTCATTGCAACTTAATATACATAATGATTATAAAATAAAACAACATGTCAGAGTTTATACCAAACATACCAGCCAAATCAATTAATGTTATTAGGCCTTAAGAAGGCTTATTAAAAGAAGATCTACAGATTGACTCACAAGCAAGATCCAGCTGTATGTTGTATACAAGAAATACAACTAAAACAAAGTGATTCAAGAAGGCTAAAAGTAAAGGGATAGGCAATGGTCGACGAGACAAATAAATGGAAACAATAAGAAAGCAGAGGTTGAGATCCTGACATTATCCTTAGTCTAAAGATAAAAGGCATACCAACAAATTGTGTATTATATTCAGTAGGCTGGTTTTCCACAGTGATGTGGGTGCAGCAATTCTGACTCTACTTTTTGTATATTGTAGACCAAACAAATGAGTGAATTATTGATGCTAGGAACCAATGCTCTCACTGTTAAAGAAGGGAGATGCAAATATGCAACGAGGGATGACTACGATTCCCAGGATGCTGTATGAACTCAAACTATGTACGTATGTGTGTGTGGTGTACGTGTGCACACATATAGATGTAGACATACAGATGTAGATATATATGTACACACACACATCTCTGTTCACTGAAAGAGCCTAGAAGTAATGATGCCCCAGCAGCAATGAGCACAGTTAGCACCCAGATTTTGGTTTCTAAATATAATTATCCATTAACAGGAACCAGAGCTCCTTGGAGAAATGGCCAATTCCAGGGCAAGTAAAGTTAAAGATGAAGGCCGGAACATCTTGTGCCAGAAAATAAGAAAACGCTCAGAGCTCAGAAATGGACCAAACCTACCAAAGCTTTAAAATTCCACTTTCAGGACTGATATAGTTTGGCTATCTCTCCCTCCAAATCTTATGTTAAAATGTGATCCTGGCTGGGTGTGGTGACTCATGCCTGTAATCCCAGCACTTTGGGAGGCTGAGGTGGGTGGATGATTTGAGGTCAGGAGTTCGAGACCAGCCTGGCCAACATGGTGAAACCCCATCTCTACTAAAAATACAAAAAAAATTAGCTGGCAGTGGTGGCGCATGCCTGTAATCCCAGCTACTCGGGAGGCTGAGGCATGAGAATCGCTTCAACTCATGAAGCGGAGGTTGCAGTGAGCTGAGATCACGCCACTGCACTCCAGCCTGGGCAACAGAGTGAGAGACTGTCTCAAAAAAAAAAAAAATGTGATCCCCAGTGTTAAAGGGAGGGAATGGTGGGAGGTGCTTGGGTAATGGGGATGGATCCCTCATGAATGGCTTGTGCCATTCCTTTGGTGATGAGTGACTTTTCACTCTATTTGTTCAGACAAGATCCGGTTGTTAAAGAGTCTGGTGCCTCCCTCCCCCACTCTTGCTCCCACTCTTGCCATGTGACATACCTGTTCCCTCTTTGCCTTCTGCCATGAGTAGAAGCTTCCTGAGGCCTCACCAGATGCAGATGCTGGTGTCATGCTTCTTGTACAGCTTGCAGGACTGTGAGCCAAATAAACCACTTTTCTTTATAACTTTTTTTTTCTAAAGAAAATGTTCAGAAAATTATAGGGATGTCTCAAAACGACACAAAAGCCAGCTTAAAGGGACTCTCACTGGCCAACTCAGGGACAACTGAGCATCAAAATAAATAATGACAGTAATATTCACTGACTAAAATAAAAACCCATAAAAATAAAAATTTTCTATTCCAGATTATAAATAAAGGAGATAAAGAAGGTCTGCCTCATAGTAAAATGACAATAAATACAGAAGAAATAATAAGAGTTAGAAAATTGTCATTTGGCACCCATCACAATAACTGATTCAGGCAAGATTAATCAATGGATAATAATACTAATCAGTGAAAAGTTTGATGAAGAATGGGACAATTATGTAGCCTCAAAGTATCATCCACAAATTAGTTATTAATTACAAAGGAAAAATAGTAATGTTACAGCAGAGAAACATGGCTAGTGAGAGAAACAGGTGATCAAAATTAATATCATAAAAAATGAGACAAATTGGACTGGGTGTGGTGGCTCACACCTGTAATCCCAGCACTTTGGGAGACCAAGATGGGCAGATCACTTGAGGCCAGGAGTTCAAGACCAGCCTGGCCAACATAGTGAAACTCTATCTCTACTAAAAATACAAAAATTAGCCAGGCGTAGTGGCTCACACCTGTAATCCCAGTTACTTGGGAGGCTAAGGCACAAGAATCTCCCGAATCTGGGAGGTGGAGGTTGCAGTGAGCTGAGATGGCGCCACCGCACTCCAGCCTAGGCAACAGAGTGAGACTTCGTCTCAAAAAAAAAAAAAAAAAAAAGACAAATTGACATCATATGCCCCTGATGTGATACAACAAGGACACATCACTTACATTTTTTTCCTGCCAGAAATGCATGACCTCAATCAAACCATGAGGAAACATCAGACAAATCTAAAGTGAGGGACGTTCCACAATACGGATGGCCTATGTGCTTTAAAAATGTCACAGACATGAAAAACAAAGAAATGCTGAGGAAGTCTTCCAGATTAAAATATAAAGAATATATACTGCATAATAGTATTATATCAATGTTAACTTTCTGAGTGTGTTTAGTGTAATTTAATGATATAGGAGAATGTCCTGGCTCTTAAGAAATTGAGGAGTCCAGCTCCTGGCTAAAACTCTATGTGTGATTTTTAATTATTAAGGCTTGACCAATGACAATTACAAAGACTTCAGCTGTCAGGCTTTGTAGGAGAAATCTGCCCCCACATCAGACTTGGAATATATAGCCAAGATGTTATAGTCTCTAAAGAGACTGGCCAGCCCCACTCTTACAAATATCTGTATTCTTAGGCCAGGCACCTTCATTGGAGAATGATGATCATTAATTCAAATTTCTAGGTTTGTTCATGCCACTCCTGCTGATTATTGAGCCAGAGTAGCCTTCATCAGGAGGTCAGGTCAACTAGTCCACAACAAAATCTAAATCATAGCTGACAAATTCTCAGGCATTAAAAAAAAATCTACTGACAAAATAATAAAAATTAATCACCAACGTCTACAAATATATTTTTCTTGATATCTACAATATCAATAAAAATACAAATCAGGCACCCTCCCCTAAATAATCTGGGCAAGAGCCTTCCTCCAAAAATCTGGGCCTGGTTACTCAATAACGGGGTCTCTAAGAGGCTGATAGGCTTCTCACTAAAAAATTAATGGACAGGTACTGGGCTACACAGGGCTCAACATACAGCCCCATTAGGGTCTTCACAGTGATGACTAACATAAAGACTATCTGAAGTGGCTAGCAGGAGTAAGCTGTCATTATGCTATTGTGTCTGCCATTAACTATCAAACTGTCACCCCCAAAATAAATGCATACATATGTGTGTATGCAGACACACACATACACATATACATACAGAAATAAAGTAAAAATAAATGTGGGAAAAGGTCAAAAATTGGTGAATCTAGATGAAAGCTATATAATTATTCATTGAACTATTCTCACAACTTCTCTACAGGAAATGGCTAGCACACATGTAAATTTGGTCAACCTCATTAATAAATACATGAAAATGAGCAATCATCCATCAATTATATGATTGGCAAGGTATAAAAACACTGATAATATATGCTTGTGGGGACAATATTCAGAAACAAGCATTCTGTTGCACTCTTGGTGACAACATGACCTTGTTAAGCCTCTTTAGAAGAGAATTTGGCAAGTCCTCTTAAAAATTAAAACAATTTCTTCATTTCAGAAATTCCAGTTATAGGAATCTGTCCTACAGAAACGTCTCCACAAGAATACAGACATGCACATTCATTCCCTTCCTAACTCTCTGTGATAAAACAAAAGTGGAAGCAACCCAAAATTCTATCAATAAGGGAACAAATAAAAGAAAAATGATGGTTTATGCTTGAATTATAATTGTTATGGGTTGAATTATGTCCCCCCAAAATTCATACGTTGAAATCCTAACCCCCAATGTGACTACATGTAGAGAGAGAGCCTTTAAGGAGGTAATTAAGGTTAAATAAGGCCATAAGGGTAGGTTCCTCATCCAAGAGGACTGGTGTCCTTATAAGAAGAGAAAAAGACACCAGAGCTCCCTCTCTCTCTCCCTGCACCCAAAGAAGAAAGGCCATGTGAGGCCACAGCGAGAAGACAGCCCTCAGCAAGCCAGGAAGAGCAGCCTCGCCAGAAGCCAACCCTACTGGTGCCTTGATCCTGGACTTCCAGCCTCCACAACTGTGAGAACACAGATTTCTGTTGTTCAAACCACCCAATCTCTGGTATTTTGTAATGGCAGCCTGAAATGACTAATACAATAATCTTCTGCAACTGTTAAGAAGGAAAAGGTGACCACATTTGGTTACTCATTTGATGAGTATTTGTTAAATCACCACACTGAGTGAAAACCACGAGGTGGCAAACTGTATACTTACAAGCCTTCCTTGTTTCATATAAATGGATATTAGATAGAAATGATAGACTTCTAGTCCTGACATGATGGCAGAGACTCCTCTTTCCTGCTCTTCCCCACTAAGTACAACTATAAACCCTGAAAGTGATGCAAGAGACAACCAAAAGAGGACTCTGAGAGGAGGAAAGTGGAAAGCACACAGGTTAGGGACCCAAGGACTTAAACAGTGGCAGGACATCTTATGATCCCCTCACCCCAACAACGGAAGGCAACCCAGGCCTGTGTCTCTAAACCCCCAATCTAGCAACAGAACACAGCCTAGGTAGTCTCTGTCTTCCCCCAAATCAGCAGGAGTCCTTCCAACAACACCAGACAAGCCTGTGACACCAGCGAAGGAGATTAATCTGGAGCCTTACTGACAATAAGCAGCCACCGGAAGTGCTTCTTCTTCTCCACTGAGCCTGAGACTTCCTTCCCCTACCTAGACACTCCCTCTCCACTTCAAGACACATGGCAGTCAGGTAGGACGGCAGGGGGATCCCCACACAACAAGCACCCAGCCAGGAAATGCTCTTCATCCCTGCTGGCCAAAGAATTGGCTCTCTCACCCAGAGAACAGACACCATGCAGATGCAGCAGGGGGAAATCTGACACAACAGGCACCCAGCCAAGGAAGCACCGTTTGTCCCCTGTGTAGTGAATTCCTGGAATTTTATGTTGCTTTAGCATCCACTTTGAATGTAAGTTGGACTTTCTCGTACAAGAAGCAGGACTCAGTCACCCTTGACACAGTCTCCAGTCCTCCACCTCCTCCCTGTTCCTAAATGTGGTCGACTCAGATATCAGCCTTATACAACCACCTACTGGTGACCACCTCCCTAGGGGACAGCCAGACACAACCCACTTGACTCGCCCCTCTGATCCCCACACCCCACATAGACTGCACAGATATGCTGCAGTGACCACCTTCCAGTCACTTCCATGGAGCGTGACTCCATGGAACTTGCGCCTGCTTGCTCTAAACCCATCAGTTAAAACTCTCCATGAAAAGGCTTCACCCCACGGGTCTGTCCCCCCGTGCCCCTCTCTGTCCCCACACGCTGGCTGAGCACATGTGTCATGGTCAGCTCTCTGTGTCCCGTTGGCCCTGTGAGGTGTGCTGCCCTCTTCCGTCTGGACCTGTAAGGAATGTGCTACCTCCGTGACTTTCCGTGTTCTGTTGCGTTGCCTCCTCTGTGTCTCACCTGCCCCACACACCCAAACCTAACTTCTCTCCCAGTCAGGGCTCTCCTAGAGATTGGCTATCGTGGTAGGAATAAGCTTGACCCAGATCAGACAACAGCCACAAGGGTGTCTGCCAGAATAAACAGGTTTCCTGGGAGAGGAACACCTGGTCATGGGTCAGACACAGGCACTAAGCTGCTCACCAGAATAAAGAATTCTCTGAAAGGCACATTTGTAAACACCCACAACCACATTCCCTGGAGCCCCACCAGGATGGGGTTAGAATTTAAAGCCAAGCACATTATTAGAAGGTTAGAACTTTCAGGCCCACCCCTAGACCTCTAGGGAGGGAACAGGGGCTACAGACTGAGTTAATCACCAATGCCCAATGATTTAATCAATCATGCCCATGTTATGGAACTGCCATAGAAGCCTCTCAATGGCAGGGTTAGGGAGCTTCTGGTTCAGTGAACACACTGTGTTGGGAGGGTGGCACACCCAGAGAGGGCACGGAAGGAAACTCTGTACTCTCCCATGCCTTGCTCTGTAGAACTCTTCCATTTTATTGTTCCTGAGTTGTATCCACCATAATAAACTAATAATCATAAGTGCTTTCCTGAGTTCTGTGAGTTGTTCTAACAAATTACTGAACCTGAAGGGTACATGAGAATCTCTGAATTTGTAGTCAACCAGGCAGAAACGCAGGTAGCCTGGGCACCCCACTCATGGCTGGCATCTGAAGTAGAGGTAGTCTTGTGGGAATGAGCCCTTAACTTGGAGGTTCTGCACTAATTCTGGTACCTATGTAGGAATTTGAGGAGGACACAATTCAGCCCAGTAACAATTTACAAAGATTTAAAGCAGCCAACACAAAAATGTTCCCATGATTACAAGTTCTTCTGAGATAAAAACAAAATCTCAGCAAAGAAACAGAAGTTATAAAACAGAGAACAAAATGGAGATTATAGAACCAAAAAATGCAACAAGCAAATAAAAACTCACTGAATGAGATCAATAGTTTAGTGGCGATGACGAAGGACAGAATTAGTGAACCTGAGAAAAGATCAATAGAATTTACTCTATCTGAAAAACAAGAAAAAGAAAACTGAAAAAAAAATGAACAGAATCTCAGGGATACATGGGACTATAACAGAAGATCCAAATTCATATCATTGCCATTCCAGAAGGAGATGAGGAGAAACAGAAGGCGGTAACAAGAGTATTTGAAGAAATAATACCTGAAAACTTCCCAAATTTGGCAAAAGACATAAACCTACAGATTCAAGAAGCTGACCAAATCCATATTTCATGCCAAGACATGGCAAAATTAAGCTTCTGAAAACTACAGAAACAGAAAAAATTTTGAAAGCAACCAGAGAAAAACAATGCATTACCTATAGGTAAAAAATCAAAACAAAAAATAAACAACAACAACAAAAAAAACAATTTGAATGACAGCAGATTTCTCAACAAAAACCATGGAGGCTAGAAAAAAGTGGCATAATATTTTTCAAGTGCTAACAAAAACAGACTGTCTACCACCAATTCTATATCTGGCAAAGTTATCCTTCAGGAATGAAGGGGAAATTAAGACATTCTCAGGTGAAGGAAAACTGAAAGAATTTGTCTCTGGCAGACCTACTCTTAAGAAAATGCCTAAAGGAAGTTCTTCTAACACAAGGGAAGTGATTAAAGAATGAATCTCAAAGCACCTGCAAACAGGGACAATCTGACTTCCTCTTTTCCTAGTTGAATACCCTTTATTTCCTTCTCCTGCCTAATTGCCCTGGCCAGAACTTCCAACACTATGTTGAATAGGAGTGGTGAGAGAGGGCATCCCTGTCTTGTGCCAGTTTTCAAAGGGAATGCTTCCAGTTTTTGCCCATTCAGTATGATATTGGCTGTGGGTTTGTCATAGATAGCTCTTATTATTTTGAGATATGTCCCATCAATACCTAATTTATTGAGAGTTTTTAGCATGAAGCGTTGTTGAATTTTGTCAAAGGCCTTTTCTGCATCTATTGAGATAATCATGTGGTTTTTGTCTTTGGTTCTGTTTATATGCTGGATTACATTTATTGATGTGCGTATATTGAACCAGCAAAGCACCAAGAAAGAACCAGGAACAACAGAGCAGAAAAATGACCAATTCGATATAAATACATAGGGAGGAGAAAGGGAATCAGAGGAAGGGGTGGAAAGAAAAAGAATGAGAGACAAACTTCCCTAGGGACATTTAGCAAACTGTGAAGATGAGTCCCCTTCTCTCCAGAGGGTGATTTAACCAATCATACTTTTTTGTGTGTGTAAGATGGAGTCTCGCTCTGTCGCCCAGGCTGGAATGCGGTGGTGCGATCTCTGCGCACTGCAACCTCCGCCTCCCAGGTTCAAGCGATTCTCCTGCCTCAGCCTCCTGAGTAGCCAAGATTACAGGCACCTGCCACCACACCTAGCTAATTTTTGTATTCTTAGTAGAGACAGGGTTTCGCCATGTTGGCCAGGCTGGTCTTGAACTCCTGACCTCAGGTGATCCACCTGCCTCGGCCTCCCAAAATGCTGGGATTACAGGCGTGAGCCACTGCGCCTGGCCAATCGGGCCTTTTTATATTCACATCTTTTTTAGATTCCTGAGTAGTTTGTGTGCAACTGTTCCATCTGCAATGAGAAAGTTCCATTTCTTTTATAAGACCAGCAGAAGAGGCCGGGCGTGGTGGCTCACGCCTGTGATCCCAGCACTTTGGGAGGCTGAGGCGGGCAGATCCCAAGGTCAAGAGATCGAGACCATCCTGGCCAACATGGTGAAACCCCATCTCTACTAAAAGTACAAAAAAATTAGCTGGGTGTGGTGATGTACGCCTGTAGTCCCAGCTACTCGGGAGGCTGAGGCAGTAGAATAACTTGAACCCGGGAGGCGGAGGTTGCAGTGAGCCAAGATCGTGCCACTGCACTCCAGCCTGGCAACAGAGCAAGACTCCATCCCCCCCAACAAAAAAAAGACCAGCAGAAGGGAAAAAAATCCCACAATGAAACTACAATAAAAAGATATGTGAGCTCATAGCCAACCTTCCAACTGCTTGCAGAATCTGCCTGGCAGTTCAGCAGTATGGCAACTATGGTTTGTCAAAGGCCCACGATGGTGGTAAAAAGCAGAAATGGCAGACAGGTTTGGTACAGTGCCTTCTGGCTGGTGCTAGGCAGCTGGAGCACACAAGTACATACCCGAGATCTTGGTCCCGTGGGCAGTGCAGGATGGCACAAGCAAGGTGGAGGAAGCACATTCTACCCTGTCTTTCCCACTGAATACAAGTATAGAACTTGGACAAAGGCCAGGCGTGGTGGCTCACACCTGTATTCCCAGCACTTTGGGTGGCTGAGGCGGGCAGATCACCTGAGGTCAGGAGTTGGAGACCAGCCTGCCCAACATGGTGAAACCTCGTCTCTACTAAAAATACAAAAATTAGCCAGGTGTGGTGGCGGGCACCTGTAATCCTAGCTACTTGGGAGGCTGAGGTAGGAGAATCGCTTGAACCTGGGAGGCGGAGGTTGCAGTGAGCCAAGACTACGCCACTGCACTCCAGCCTAGGCAACAAAGTGAGACTCCATCTCAAACAAAACAAAACAAAACAAAACTTGGACAGAATGCATGAACTAGCAGTTTGATGACTCTGAAAAGTTAAAAAAAAAAAAAAAAAAGGAGCAGGTAGATTATGGGAAAACATCAGAATTTAAAGTACCACTAAATGGACTGTGAGTTTGCCACTTACTATCTGGTATCTCCTGGCCCAGGATCAAGACATTATCAAACCAAGAAGAGAGCACTGAGACGCAGAGAGAGAGAGCTCAAGAAGCAGCCCTCTGGATCTGGCTTGAAGAGTGGTAAAAAGAACCGGGCACAGTTGGGGGAAGTGTGCAGCATAGCACAGTAAGTGGAATCTCAGTTTTCTGTCAGGATGACGGACAAGGAGGGCCACAGAGAACCAAAAAGTACACAGGAAATCATGGAGAGGAGGAGTTCACCCCATAAAATCATTTATCCACTCCCGGGCTCATCCTCAAGCTGTGCATGGATGGATCCAATCCTAAACAGAAAAGCGAACACTTTGAGAACTGAACTAAGGGACAAACCACTACCTGCCTAGGTCCCAGAATGGCCACAGGGCCGCACACAGACAGAACAGGTCTGAATGGCACTGCATAGGTTTGAAAACTGAACTGACATTGAAACCACAAACCACAGAAGGTTGATTAGAACTTGCAGCCTGAACTCAACCAGGCTGACTGCCTATAACAAACAAACACATCAACTTTCTCCTCAGGATTTAAACATAACCCCAACTTATAACATCATCTTCAAAATGTCCAGGACATGATCCAAAATTACATGGTACACAAAGAACCAATCAAATCTCAACCTGCATGACAGAAAATAATCAACAGACACCATCACTGAGATTATTTGAATTATTTGACGTTGGAATTATTTGAGAAAGTATTTAAAGTAGCTATTATAAAAACACCCCAAGAAGTAAGGGCAAACACTCTGGGAACCAACAAAAAAATAGAAAGTTTCACCAAAGAAACAGAAGATACAAAGAAGAACCAGCCGGGTGCAGTGGCTCATGCCTGCAATCCCAGCACTTTGGGAGGCTGAGGTGGGAGGATCATGAGGTCAGGAGTTCAAGACCAGCCTGGCCAATATGGTGAAACCTCGTTTCTACTAAAAATACAAAAATTAGCCAGGCGTGGTGGCACATGCCTGTAGTCCCAGCTACTTGGGAGACTGAGGCAGAAGAATCGCTTGAACCCAGGAGGCAGAGGTTGCGGTGAGCTGAGATCATGCCACTGGACTCCAGCCTGGGTGACAGAGCGAGAAGCTGTCTCAAAAATAAAAAAAAGCCAAATGAAAATTTTAAAACTGAAAAAGATAATAACTGAAATAAATCCCCAATTGATAGACCCAACACAACAGAGATATCAGAGAAAAGAGCAAGTAAACTTCAAGGTAAACCAATAAAAATTACCTAATCCCAAAAATAGAAAAAACACTGCAGAAACATGAACAGATTCTGGGACCTGTGGGACAATACCAAAAGGTCCAGAATTCATGCCATCAGAGTTCCAGAAGGAGAGGAGAAAGAGGATAGTACAGAAAAATATCTGGAAGAAATAATTCCTGAACACTTCCCCAAATTTGGCAAAAGACAAAAATCTATATGTTCAAGAGGCTCAGCAAGTCCAAAACAGGATAACCCCAAAGAAATCCACACTCAGACACATCGTCACCAAACTGCTGAAAACTAAGGACAAGTGAAAAACAACATATTATTTACAGGAGAACAACTATTTAAATGACTGTGGATTTCTCATGAGAAACCAGGGCGTGCAGAAGAAGTGGAACAGCATTGTGAAAGTTCCAAAAGAAAACAACAGTCCACTGAAAAATCTATATGCAGTAAAAATCTCCTTCAGAAATGAAGGTGAAAGAAGACATTCTCAAGGAAGGAAAACCAAGACCATGTTGCCAGCAGACTTGCTCTGAAACAACTGCCAAAGGCAGTTCTTCATAACAGGCAATTGATATCAGAAGGAAACTTAAGATTGTGAACAATGAAGGAAGAACATCAAAGTGATAAAAATCTGGGTAAATAGAATAGATTATCCTTGAGTTCTTTAAAATACATTTGACAGTTGGAAGAGAAATAACATTTTCTGGTAGAATTTTCAATGTATGTGAAAGTAATATTAATACATAAGACAACAAAAACATAAAGGGGAGAGGGAAAAGGGACTTATAAGATGGTAAGGTTCACACACTCCATTTAAAGCGGTAAAATATTGATGCTAAGCATGTTGTGTAAACTTAAATATGTACGGTAATTTGCAGGGCAACCACCAAAAAAAAACTATTTAACTCTGTAAATAGATATAGTAAAAAACACAATAGACAAATAAAAATGTAATCTAAGAAAATGTTCAAATAACCCAAAAGAAACAGAGGAATAAAAGGGGAGAAAAACCAGAAAACAAATAATAAAGTGGTAAATACCTAAATCCAAGAGAATCAATAATTACATTAAATGTCAATGGACTGAATGTACCAATTAAAAGGAAGAAGTTTTCAAAATGGATTAAAAAAAATTACCCAACTGTTATGGACTGAATGTACTCCCACACCACAAATTCATACATTGAAGCCCCAAACTGCAATGTGACTGTATTTAGAGACTGGGTCTTTCTAAAGGCAATTAAGGTTAAATGAGGTCATAAGGGTGGGGCCCTAACCCAGCAGAACTGGTGTACATATAAGAGAAATGGACATCAGAGCTTGCTCTCTGTGTGTGTGAGCAGAGGAAAGGCCATGTGAGGACACAGCAACAAGGTGGCCATCTGCAAGCCAGAAAGAGTGCCCGAGGCTAAAACTAAATCAGTCAGTACCTTAATCTGGGACTTCCCAGGTTCTGGAACTGTGAGAAAATTAATTTCTGTTGTTTAAGCCACCCAATCTGTGGTACTTTTTATGGCAGCCCGAGCAGACTAATATACCCAGCTACATGCTGTCTAAAAGAATATACTGGCTGGGCACGGTGGCTCACGCCTGTAATCCCAGCACTTTGGGAGGTCGAGGTAGGCGAGTCACCTGAGCTCAGGAGTTCGAGACCAGCCTGGGAGACATGGCAAAATCCCATCTCTACAAAAAATTAGCCAGTCGTGATGGTGTGTGCCTGTGGTCCCAGCTACTTGGGAGGTTGAGGTGGGAGGATCACTTAAACTCGGGAGATCAAAGCTGCAGTGAGCCGAGATCATGCCACTGCACTCCAGCCTGGATGAGAGAGGGAGATCCTGCTAAAAAAAAAAAAAAAAGCAAACAACAACAACAAAAAACACAACATGCTTCAAATATAATAATACAGGTAGGATAAAAGTAAGAATGGAAAAAAGTAAACCATTGAAATACTAACCAAAGAAGACTGGAGTGACCATATTTAATAACAGCCAAAGTAGACTTCAGAGCCAAAACTCATCCAGGATAATGAATGACATAAGGATAAAAAAATTCACCGGCCAGGCACAGTGGCTCACACTTGTAATCCCAGCACTTTGGGAGGCTGAGGCGGGCAGATCACTTGAGGCCAGGAGTTCAAGACCAGCCTGGCCAACATGGCAAAACCCCGTCTCTACTAAAATACAAAAATTAGCTGGGCGTGGTGGTGGGCGCATGTAATCCCAGCTACTTAGGAGGCTGAGGCAGGAGAATCGCTTGAAACCGGGAGGGGGAGGTTGCCGTGAGCCAAGATTGCACCACTACACTCCAGCCTGGGTGACAGAGCAAGACTCCATCTTAAAAAAAAAAAAAATTAATTAATTCACCAAAAAGATATAACACTCCTAAAAGTGTATGCATCTAACAACAGAGCTTCAAAATATATGAAGGGAAACTGATACAACTGACAGGAGAAACAGGCAAATCTGCAATAATAACTGTATACTCAATACTCTTTTCTCAGTAACTGACAGAACCAGTAGACAGAAAATCAGCAAGAATATAGAACTAAACACCATCAACCAACTGTGTGCAATTGAGATATACAAAACACGCCACTATAAAACAACAGAATATACATTCTTTTCTTCTTTTTTTTTTTTTTTTTTTTGAGACAGAGTCTCGCTCTGTCACCCAGGCTAGAGTGCAATCATGGCGTGATCTTGGCTCACTGCAACCTCCACCTCCTGTGTTCAAGCAATTCTCCTGCCTCAGCCTCCCAAGTAGCTGGGACTACAGGCACGTGCCATGACAGCCGGCTAATTTTTATATATATATTATTTTCAAATGCACATGGAACATTCACCAAGAAAGGCCATATCATGAGTCAGAAAACCAAATTTAACAAGTGTAAAAGAACTGAAATCATGCAAAGTATAATATGTTCTTAGACCATAATGATTTTTTTATAGTAATAGATAACAGGAAAATCCCTAGGTACTTGAAAATTAAATATCATTCTTCTAAATAATACATTGGTCAAAGAGGAAGTCTCAAAGAAAATTAGAAAATACTTCAAACTGAACAAAAATGAAAATACAACATATGAAAATTTGTGGGATGCAGCTAAAGATGTGCTTAGAGGAGGCCGGGTGTGGTGGCTCACACCTGTGATCCCAGCACTTTGGGAGGCCGAGGCAGGTGGATCACCTGAGGTCAGGAGTTCAGGACCAGCCTGCCCAACATGGCAAAACTTGTCTCTACTAAAAGTACAAAAATATTAGCTGGGCGTGGTGGCAGGCGCCTGTAATCCCAACTACTCGGGAGGCTGAGGCAGGAGAATTGCTTGAACCCGGGAGGCAGAGGTTGCAGTGAGCCAAGATCGCACCACTATACTCCTAAGTGACAGAGCGAGACTCCGTCTCAAAAAAAAAAAAAAAAAAAAAAGAATCACCATATGGTCCCGTAATATCACTCCTGGGTATACATCCAAAGGATCTGAAATTAGCATGTCAAGGAGATATCTACAATCCCATGTTTATTGCAGCATTATTTGCAACAGTCAAGTTATGGAATCAACCTCAGTTTCCATCACTGGATGAACAGATAAAGAAAATGTGGCATATATACACAATGGAATATCATTCAGCCTTTAAAAAGAAGGAAATTCAGGCCGGGAGCGGTGGCTCACGCCTATAGTCCCAGCACTTAGGGAGGCCAAGGCAGGCAGATCACCTGAGGTCAGGAGTTCAAGACCAGTCTGGCCAACATGGTGAAACCCCGCCTCTACTAAAAATACAAAAATTAGCTGGGCATGGTGGCAGGTGCCTGTAATCCCAACTACTCAGCAGGCTGGGGCAGGAGAATCACTTGAACCTGGGAGGCAGAAGTTGCAGTGAGCCAAGCAGCCTGGGCGACAAAGCAAGACTCCATCTCAAAAAAAAAAAAAAAAAAAAGAAGGAAATTCTGCCATTTGCAACAGTGGATGAACCTGGGGGACATTATCCTAAGTAAAATAAGCCAGGTACAGAAAGATAAATACTGCATGTGCTCACTCATATGCAGAAGCTTAAAAAATTCTTCTCATACAAGTAGAGTTGTTCTCATAGAAGACCAGTGGTTACTAGAGGCAGGAAAGGGTTGCGGGGTGGGTAGCCAAAGGTTGGTTAACAGATACAGTACAGCTGGATAGAAGGAATAAGTTCTAGCATTCTACAGCACTGTAGGGTGACCATAATTAACAACAATTTAGTGTATATTTTCAAATAGCCAGAAATTTCTGAATGTTCTCAATACTAAGAAATAAATGTTTGAGATGGATATGCTAATTATCTTGATTTGATCATTACACATTGTAGACATTTACCAAAACATCCCAGTATACCCCATAAATATGTATAATTATTATGTGTCAATTTAAAATAATAAGGCTGGGCACAGTGGCTCACGCCTGTAATCCCAGCACTTTGGGAGGCTGAGGCAGGCAGATCACCTGAGGTCAGCAGTTTGAGACCAGCCTGCCCAACATGGTGAAACCCTGTCTCTACTAAAAATACAAAAATTAGCCAGGCGTGGTGGCACATGCCTGTAGTCCCAGCTACTCAGGAGGCTAAGGCAGGGGAATTGCTTGAACCTGGGAGCTGGAGGTTGCAGTGAGCCGAGATCGCACCACTGCACTCCAGCCTGGGCGATAGAGCAAGACTCCATCTCAAAAAAAAAATTAAAACATTAAATAATAAAATAATAAAGCAAAAAAAAATTCTCAACAATTGGGGTTAGAACAATTGGAAATCCATATGCAAAATGATGAAACCTGACCTAATCCTCATACCTTATACAAAAATTAATGCAAAAGAGCCGGGCGCTGTGGCTCACGCCTGTAATTCCACCACTTTGGGAGGCTGAGGTGGGCGGATCACCTGAGGTCAGGAGTTCAAGACCAGCCTGGCAAACATGGTGAAACCCTGTCTCTACTAAGAATATATAAATTAGCCAGGTGTGGTGGCACATGCCTGTAGTCCCAGCTACTCAGGAGGCTGAGGCACGAGAATCACTTGAACCCAGGAGGTGGAGGTTGCAGTGAGCCAAGATGGCGCCACTGCACTCTAGCCTAGGCAACAGAGTGAGACTCCATCTCAAAAAAAAAAAAAAAAAAATTAATGCAAAAGGAATCATCTATCTAAATGTAAAATCTAAAACTATAAAATTATACAATAGGAGAAAATCTTCATGACCTAGTGTTAGGCAAAGTTCTTAGACATGACACCAAGGGCATGATCCATAAATAAATGATTCATAAATTGGAAATTTTCCAAATTAAAAATTCTTGCTCTGCAAACAACGTTATGAGAAGAAAAGAACAAGCAATACACTTGGAGAAAACATTTACAAACCATGTATCTGACAAAGGACCTGTAAAAAGGATATATAAAGAACTCTTAAAACTCAACAGCAAGAAAATCCAACTGAAAAATGGGCAGAAACTTTTGAACAGACATTCATCAAGAGGATAGACCAAAAATAAATAAGCATATATAAAGATGCTTAACATCTTTAACCATTAAGGAAATGCAAATTAAAATCATTATGAGATAAATGACTACACAAAAAATACTGACAATACCAAGTACTGACAAAAATATGGAACAATTGGAATTCATACATTGCTGGGAGAAATGAAAATGGTTCAACCACTCTAGAAAATAATTTGGCAGATTCCTAAAAAGTTAAACATACACTTACCATATGACCCAGTAATTCAATATTTACTTCGCAGAAATGAAAACCTATGTTCACACAAAACCCTGTGCATGATTGTTTAAAGTAGCTCTACTCATAATTGCCAAAAACTGGAAATAACCCAAATGTCTTTCAACAGGTGAATGGATAAATACACTGTGGTACATCTATACCATGGACTACTATTCAGCAATAACAAAGAAACAACTACTGACACACACAACTTTGATGAATCTCCAGGGAATTGTGCTGAGTGGAAACAAACAAAAAAATCCCAAAAGGTCACATACCATACGATCCATTTCTATTACATTCCTGAAATGACAAAATTCCCAAAACGGAAAACAGATTTGTAGCTGCCAAGAGTTTAGGAATGGGTATGGGGGAGGAAGGGCAGTGGCTGTGGCTATAAGGGACAATTTGAGGGATCCTTGCGATGATGGGGCTCGACCATATCAATGTCAACATCCTGACTTTGATATTGTACTATGGCTTTTGCAGGATGTTATCATTGGGGGAACCTAGGAAAAGAGTACACAGGATTTCTCTGTATTATTCTTTCAATTGCATGTAAATCAATCATCTCAGAAAGAAAAGGTGACATAATACATGACACCTCACTTATATGACATTCTTGAAAAGACAAAACTATAGTGACACAGAACAGACCTGCCGCTGCCTGAGGTTACAGGTTGGGGAAGATATGTCTATTAACAGAGTAGCATGAAGGAGTTTTTTTGGGGTGATGAAACTATTATCTATCCTATAGATTAGTTCCACCAATCTAACAGAAAAATCAATTTCACTGTATGTTAATTTAAAAAATAAAAACGTTTAAAGTGAAAGAAAAAATATGGTGGGCTGCAGGTATCTGAAAAATTTTTGTCTCTTGGACAAAAGATAATTCAAAGTCCAACTAAGAAAACTGCTTCAGGAAAATCATGGGAAAGACAAGCAGGTTCCCTGAGAGATTTCATTCCCAAGTTATATTTTGACATGATGTCTCCAGCTCACTGAGGAAAGCTGTAGCACATATCTGCAGGAAAGCATTTGTCACCAGGCTGTGGTTGAGGGCAACTGCACTATCCACATGAAGACCCAGCAAAGAAATACCTTTAAACACAATTCCAGGCAACCTTGACTTCCCATGAAGGCTATGTGCTCTCTCCTGATGAGTAAGGTGAGCCAAGGTACTGGTTATGTTTCCCTTTGGCTACCAGAAGGCTCAAAGAGAAACTGACAGCCCAACATCAATATCTGTTACACCCTGAGTCCTGCACACCTCTACATTCTAACTTGGCCTTGATCTGTTGTCTCTTATTTTGCCTGATCCTAATCCTTATTTACAAATATTTTCCTATTTTATGGCAGAGATTTCCACATATTTCGTCACATCCACAGTAAAACAGAGGAATGAAGAAACAGACAACATACTTACCTGGGGTTTGGCCATTTCCTGCTCTTCTTGGGAAAAAGCAGAGATGTGTGATGGCTGAGCTGGAACAAGTGGAGAAGAGTACAGCAGATGAGGAGACCCCATCAGACTTTCAGTGCCCAGAATTAGCTGCCTAGCAATCCCCTCACATCAGCTGGCCATCAGACTGCTCTCTGGAAGAGTCTGGGCAACCATGTGATTTTAACAATCTGTGTATTACTCACTCTTCATGTGAACATTGAACACAAAAGGTTTTATATACACGTATATTAAATTGTGTACTGACCCATAAAGTGTATTTCTAGGTATTTTCCTTAAGGAAATAATTTATCATAATGTTTCATAATTTCTCTGTACGTACCCACGTCTCAGCATTGATTTCAATAATGCCAAACTTAAACGATCCTCTATGACCCATAAGGGATTAATAATAACAAAATATAAAAGATAAAATGCTACAAAGCTGTTAAAAGCGTTATATGGAACTGTACAGTATCTATGCACTTTGTGGTATATGTATCTCAACTAAACGTTTTTAAAAGGTGTACAAAAAAATCTTAAGCTGAATTACATTAAACTTTTATATGAAAACAAAGTAGGTTTTAAAACTGCGGGAATCCATTTTAAAGCTATATGTTAAATGTTTAAAAGGCATACCCCTATACACACCAAAAATGTCTAAAAATGGACATTTAAATGTGTGGGGGAAGAATTAGTTCCTTTTGATTTTCTTTTCCTCTATTTCTGAATTAATCTATAATTCAAATGTTATTTATTAAATGCCAAAAAAACTACACTCTAAAACTATTATCCCAATTACATTTTACCCCCATCTGCCTCAGACCCCGCACGTACCCCTCCTCCTAGGCCCCCAACTCTGGGCGAGGCCCGGGGTCAGGTGAGACCTCGCAGGTGCCTCTCCTTCCTTCTGCTCACCTCACCGGGGCCGCCTTGCCCAGGAGCCGGAAAGAGGCCTTCGGGTGCGGGGGTGCAGGTTCACTTCGGCGGGAGCATTCACACCAGGCCCCCACCTCGGGGCTTGGGCAAGGGGAGAGGGCAGAGGGAGAAGCGGGGCGCGTCTAAAGAGGGGTCTGAGGGATGCGCATGAACCCTTAGGGGCAGGTCACTGTGCTGGAAAATGTGTAAAAGTCAAAGTTTAATAAGCCCCATTTAATCTTGCTTAGCCCCCATAACTTTGTTCACCAGTGAGCCCCTAGAACCTCGTCCACTGACCTCTCGGTCCCCCATCACTCAACCCCCAACTCCCACTTCACTCATCCCACAGAACTCCCCATCACTCAGCCCACGACCCCTAGCACTTGCCCCCTCAACCTCACTCTCTCTCGATAACAGATTTTCTTTCTGCTCGCTGCTCAGGAGACCGTTACAAAGCCTGGCCCCAACAAGCACTTCCGCTTCGGGACCGACTCTTTGGCACCGCAGCCTAAAGGGCTGCAGCGGTCGGTTCTGCGCAAGCTCAGTGGCGCCTTTGAGACCCCGTCCGCCAATAGTCAACATGGGGCCACAGCGCAGGCGCAGAGAGAAGGTAGCCTTGCCGGTGACGTCACTGCTCCAGGCGAGATGGCCGCACCCACCGTGTCTTTTCGCTTCTGGGGCTGCGTCGCAAAGCGGGTGTTTACTAAGTTCTGCAGAGGCTGGCACTCCTAAGACTTCAGACACCAATTTTCTTACGGCAGGGCGGGGAGGGGAAGTGCCCAACTAAGGAAAAGATTCTAGCAGGTGGCAATTTCGCACTTTGAACTTGGAGGGCAGCAACAGGGTTGCAGGTGTAAAACAACGGGAAGGCAGGGTGCGTGGCTAAATTGCTCTGCGTGCACAAAGAGTAGGAGGTAGGGAAAAGTCCGCCAGTGGCCAGGACTGAGAGTTTACGTTGTAGCGTTTGAAGGACGGTAGGTCGGTATGCTGACAAACAAGCTGAAAAATAAACGGCGGTGTGGGACACACACACCGGGGGTGAAGGGGTGTATTAAGTGGTGGCTAACAGATTGCTTTTTCTGGATGGGTAGACAGTGTCAGTGTGTTGGGAGTGTAGGGGGTGTAGGCTGGGGCCAGGTGCTGTAGGGCCTCCTTGGCCAGGGAGCTCATATTTCATTCTGGACATATGGGAAACCATAAGAAGGATCCGATTTGTAAAGACCAGTCTGAAGCAATCTAGCATTATATAGTAACGTTAAAAATACACATATATTGGGCTGGGTGCGGTGGCGTGCGCCTGTAATCTCAGCACTTTGGGAGGCCAAGGTAGGCGGATCACCTGAGGTCAGGAGTTCAAGACCAGCCTGGCCAACATGGTGAAACCCCGTCTCTACTAAAAACACCAAAAATTAGCCGGGCTTGGTAGCACGCCTGTGATTCCAGCTACTCTGGAGGCTGAGGCAGGAGAATCGCTTGAACCCGGGAGGCAGACGTTGCAGTGAGCCAAGATCGCACCACTGCACTCCAGCCTGGGCAACACAGTGAGACTCCATCTCAAAAACAAAAAACAAACAAACAACAACAAAAGGAATGGAGCTTCCCAGTAGACAAGGCAAAGAAAGAAAGTAAAAAAGGAACTCACGTCTGTTGCTCCCTGACACATCAGCACCTCCTGGGTATACAATTTATCCACTCTCTCAATGCATTAGGAGGTAGAAAATAGAAAGGGCTGGTCCTTTAGGGCCCATCACAGTGTCGCCCCTTCTAGCACCTAAACGTCATCTCCAACCACTTTGTACACACACAGCTACACAAAGGAGGAAATCCTTTAGGGTTGGTGAGAGTTGGGGGGCAGAGGAGCCAGTGATACAGCCCCTCAGCAACTATCAGAGGGCCCACAATGTGCATGCACAAGCTATGTGAGGCTAACTTTGCTGCTGCAGAGAAAGGACCCCCACTCTCTGTCCTGGGTATCCTCTACCATCAGTCCCTACAGGTGTGACCTCCTCATACAGTAACCTAAGCAGCAGGTGGCTAGGTGAAGGAGAGTGAGAAGCTGACAGGTGGCTGGTCCCACCACAGAGTCTGCACCATATGACATTCCCACCCAAAGACAATGAGAGAAGCCCCCACGTGGCTGGCGAGTTATCATTACAATTGCTCTTATGATACATTTTATCAAGACCACAAAAGCCTTGCCAATTGTGAGCAGTCATTTTGGACCAGAAGCAGCAGGTGAGGTTGACAGAGCAACAGCACAGAAGGAGCCAGGTCTCTGGTGACCTTGGAGCCACCACACTAGCCCTGGATTACCTGCCTCCAAAAGAGGAATCTGCTTCCCTCCTCTTGAAGCCACTGGTGTTTGTGGTGGGGTTGGTGCGTGCAGCCAAATCAAATCCTGAGCAATCCATCAGACTTTTCTGTGTTGGCCAATGTGAGTGTCAGCGAACAGGAGACACATGGGACTGGTGGGTGAGGGGCATGAATAATGGTGACTGAAGGGCAAATTGGGAGTAAATGAGAGCAAGGAGAGGCAAAAGACAATGGAATGGAGGTGAATGAACACCAGAGTGGAGTGGATATGGGCCAAAGTGAGGGAATGACTATGCCTGCATTCAATTATGAATGAATTTGAGATTATGATGAGATTAAGTAAATGATGGGAAATGAGGCACAGTCTCAGTGGAAAAAAGGTGAAAGTGGGAGCAGACTCTGAATGAATGGGGCAACTGAAGGGGGTGAATGTGAGTG
Source organism: Pongo abelii (assembly GCF_028885655.2). Lineage (NCBI taxonomy): Eukaryota > Metazoa > Chordata > Mammalia > Primates > Hominidae > Pongo > Pongo abelii. Next base: position 48,426,485 of record NC_072008.2, read on the forward strand.
GAGTTTATATGAGTACTAAGGATTAAAGTGTGAATGAATGGTGGTTTTATGAGGCACAAGATGAATGAAGAGAGGGGAATTTAGGGAGACAGTAGGAGTGAATGGGGGTAATGTGGGATGGAAAGGGAAGAATGGGGTGCGGGAGGGACAGAATAAAAGAGTGGAGATGGATACATGGTAGAATGTGAAGCAGGCCGAGTTTGAGTGTGGGTGCTATGAGGGAGAAGGATGACTAGAGATGACTGGGATTAGATGGGCGTAATACAGGGTAGTAGCCCAGGAACGTGGGTGCACAGGGATCCCAGTGGGAATCGGCAAATGTGAATGAGCTGAAGAGTGCGCATGAATGGAGGTGATGTTGGGCAGAGTGAGAGGGAATGAAAGTGAAGAGCAGAGGATGGGTGAAGGTGGGTGTTGTGAGGCAGAGAGTGGATGAAGGCTCCATGGCCTCGGGTGAGTAAAGCGAGGAAACATGGGGAGCCCAATGTGAGCAAAAGTAACAAATTTGAGGCACAGTGTGACAGAATGCGGGTACTGGGAGGCAGAATGGCAGCCATGAATCAGGAGCAGAATATGAGCAAGAAGAGGGTGATAGGGGTTACAATGGGAATAGATTTAAATGAATGAGGCAGTGAGAGGCAGAGTAAGAGTAAATGGAGACAATGAAGAGAAAACTGAGAAAGAACAGTGACTGGAGTGCAGTGGTGCGATCTTGGCTCACTTAGCGTAGGCTAAGTATGTGTGGGTAACTTCAGCTAGTGTTTGGGAGTAATAGGGACAGAGCTCCAGGAAATGGGGGTGTTCCTGGAACAGCATCTGAGAGAATAGAGGTGAAGGAGGGGCAGAAGGGGAGTGAATGGGGGAAATAATGAGGCCCCGGGTCAATGAAAGAAGCTGAAGGCTGGGCCACGTGCAAGTAAGCCAGAGTCATTTGATGCAGGGGCGGGAAATAGAGGTAAAGATAGGAAATGAGTCTGAGTGAGAGTGAGTGGAGTGAAGAAGGAATATGACATGAAAGAATTTGGGTAATGCTAAGTAGACTGTGGGGAATTGCGATAATATGAGGCCCAGTATGGGTGAATATAAGTGGCTGAAAGGCAGTGTAAGTGAATGGAGGAACAAAAGGCAGAATGAGAATGAAGTTGAAAAAGCAGTCAAGCATAAGAATGTATATGTAATATGCCATTTGTAATATGAAATGTGGGGCACATTCCAGTAAATTAGGATGGAACAGCACTTTAAGTGCAGAGAGGTGAACAAGGTACCAAGGATGAGTGCTATGGTTTGAATGTGTCCCTTCCAAAATTCAGATGTCAGAAACTTAATCCCCAATGCAACAGTGTTGGGAGGTGGGGCCTTTAATCCCCAATGCAACAGTGTTGGGCGATGTTTAGGCTTCTGTGTTGCGTGTTCCAGAATCTACCACTTAGACCTTTGCTCATAGAGCCCAGAGTTCCAGAATGCCCCTAATTCCGAACACTACAGGGTGAGTCTGGAGCAAGTCACCTGGGAGGGCTTACAGGTGCCATAATGAAGGCCTGGGGCACTGTGGTAGTGACCTTGGCCACGCTGATGGTTGTCACTGTGGATGCCAAGATCTATGAACGCTGCGAGCTGGCAGCAAGACTGGAGAGAGCAGGGCTGAACGGCTACAAGGGCTACGGCGTTGGAGACTGTGAGAATCCAGTTGCCCCAAATCCCATCCAAACCCTGAGCCACCCACCACATTCAGACCCAGGCCCCCTCTTGTCCTTTATCACCTCTCCAGGCCTGGGCATGATCCTTTGAGTCACTCCCTGACTGACTATGCTGAGTAGTTTAACTAACTCTAACTCCACCACCATTATTGCCTTCACAACCATCACCTCCATCTCTGCCATCAACACCATCACTACAATCAATATCATCACCACTGTTACCATCATGAATACCATCGCTACCGCCATCACTGATGTCTCACCAGAATCACCAATATCACCACCACTAAACCAAGATCACCACCCTCACAACTGAGATGACAACCATCCCTGTCCTCCCCCCATCCTATCCTTCCCTATTCCCAGGCTCTATAACTACTCCCTGCCTCCCTTCTCCCTGCCCCAGGGCTGTGCATGGCTCATTATGAGAGTGGCTTTGACACCGCCTTCGTGGACCACAATCCTGATGGCAGCAGTGAATATGGCATTTTCCAACTGAATTCTGCCTGGTGGTGTGACAATGGCATTACACCCACCAAGAACCTCTGCCACATGGATTGTCATGGTAAGTCAGCACTGGGGACACACTGAAGCCCTGCTGGGCCCTACTCTCCCACACATGGAGGGCAAGGTTGTTTAAGCCATAATCTCCTGCAACAAGAGAAAAATGATGGGAAAAGGAGAAAAGTTGCCTGAGCTATTAGAGACACCATCCTGTATCCCTACCCAGACTATCCTGAGAGGTTGTTTAGGACAGAAGAGCTCAGAGCTCCCAATCCTCACCCAGAATGGACACTGCAGTTTTCTTAGACTCAGAAAACAGGAAACTTACCTCCATGTGGAACAGAGATAGAAACTGTCCTGATTTGGGGTCAAGATTACCCAGGCCCTGAGGAAAGAAACAGAGTGTCTGGTTCTAGAAACAGAAACAGATAACCTCCATGCAGAAATGACAGAACTTTCCAGATAAGACTGGTGTTGTTGAGGACAAAATAGAATAGCAGTTAAAGTTGTTCAGTGTTGGCCAAAATGGTGGTTGAGGTTGTCCAAGACAGGAAAAAACGGAGACTGAGGTTATTTGGGGCCAGCCCAAATGGAGGTTGAGGTTGTCCAGGACCAGACAGTATGGAGGTTGGGGTTATTCATAACTAGCCAACATGACAATCTAGATCATCCAGGATCAGTCAACATGAGTTAAGGTTGTACAGAACCAGCTAACATGGTGATTAAGATCATTCATAACCAACCGACAAGAGAATCAAGGTCATCAAGAACCAGTCAACATAGTGGTTGAGGTTCTTCAGGCCCCAAGGAACCCAAAACCCTTGAGCCCTCCATTCACTGTTACCCTATCCCCAATGCACCAGATCACCATGTCCCTCTCTTCCCCCTCAGACCTGCTCAATCGCCATATTCTGGATGACATCATGTGTGCCAAGCAGATTGTGTCCTCACAGAATGGGCTGTCTGCCTGGTAAGTTCATGGGGATGGCCCAGACCATGGGCAGCCAGGGATAGTGTCACTGCCACCCCATCAACCTGTCCACTTCATCCTCTCTCCTTTCCTTCATTTTCCAGGACTTCTTGGAGGCTACACTGTTCTGGCCATGATTTATCTGAATGGCTCAAGGGGTGTGATATGCACGTGAAAATTGATCCAAAAATTCATCCATGACTCAGATTCGAAGAGACAGATTTTACCTTCCTTTCATTTCTTTCTGTTGTGCATTTAATAAAGGATGGTATCTATAAACAATGCAAAAGATGCTCTGATGTCTGACTCTCTTCATTTATTCAATGCTTGGAGGTATGCTCATTCCGTCACTTCCTCCATATATTCAAAGCTCTAATTAAGAAATACCAGATCACTCAGGGTGGGGAAGGAAGGGAGGATAGTGTTGTGAATCAAGAGCATGTTGTTCTCCTGGGTTCAGAAACCATCTCTACCACCTACTAGCTGTGTTGCCTTGGAAGAGATACTTAAATTCTCTGTGCCTCAGTTTCATCATCTGCTAAATAAGGATGATAATAATAGTAACTACTTGATGGGGTTATTGGGAGGATTAAATGAATTAATATTTGTAAAACGCATAAAGTGCTTGGTACATAAGACAGTTATAGGTTTGGAGATAGAGGAGTGGGATGGGAGAGATGAAAATTGGCTTCCCTTAAAAACAATCACTCTCAGTGGGGTGCAGTGGCTCACGCCTGTAATCCCAGCACTTTGGGAGGCCAAGCCAGGTGGATCATGAGATCAGGAGTTCGAGACCAGCCTGGCCAATATGGTGAAACCCCATCTCTACTAAAAATACAAAAAAAATTTTAGCCGGGTGTGGTGACATGCACCTGTAGTCCCAGCCACTCGGGAGGCTGAGGCAGAAGAATCACTTGAACCCAGGAGGTGGAGGTTGCAGTGAGCCGAGATCGTGCCACTGCACTCCAGCCAGGGTAACAGAGCGAGACTCCGTCTCAAAAAAAACAACAACAACAACAACAACAAAAACACACGCACAAAATCACTCTCAGTTCAGGTCACTATAGGGTCTTTATTTAAGGCAGATACAGTCTCTTCAGGGGAGAATGAATCCAATAGGATTGTGCTTACACAGGAAGCTCAGTGGGAATTAGGACTTAAAGGTACATTTCCCCACATCCTCCCACATAACACCATTCTTCCAGCCCCCCAGCCTCTCTTTCATGATCAAAGTCTGAAGTTTAAAATGACAGAGCAGGAATGTAGGCAAAACATTCAATGGACACACATGGTAATAATTTCTTCTTACAGAGTGCCTGAGTGTCACTTTGTGTCTTGAGCAGAGAATTTAGGAATTTCAATTTGCCATTCTTTGCAATGGCCAGCACCTTTGGAAGCAGCCACTCCCATAACAAAGCAGTCCCTCATGTTCTTTGTACTCTTTGGTTGGGGTGGATACTCAAGCACCTCAGACCCTGAAGTGTTCGCTTCAACCAAGATAATCACAGATGATCATGAAAACAGCTAGCTGCCACTGCATGCCAAGGAATGCTGGAGCCCCCTTCCTTAATGCCAACTGGATTTCCCCCGCCTTGCGCCCCAACCAGCCTAGGTAATCAAATCTCACATCTCCCTGTGGGTCCATAAAGGGTGCCAACACTTTGGGTACTGATTTCTTGTTTTTTCTTTTCTTTCCTTCTTTTCTTTCTTTCTTTCTTTTTTTTTTTTTTTGAAATGGAGTCTCGCTCTGTTACCCAGGCTGGAGTGCAGTGGCTCACTGCAACCTCTGCCTCCCGGGTTTAAGCGATTCTCCTGCCTCAGCTTCCCAAGTAGCTGGGATTACAGGCATCCACTACCACGCCTGGGTAATTTTTGTATTTTTAGTAAAGACGGGGTTTCACCATGTTGGGCAGGCTGGTCTTGAACTCCTGACCTCAGGTGATCCACCTGCCTCAGTCTCCCAAAGTGCTGGGATTACAGGCGTAAGCCACTGCACCTGGCCTAAAGTATACTTTTAATTGTTGTTTTTTAATGGCTATCTTTAAATCTGTAACTTCCTATAATTTGATAAACCCTTTTTTTGTTCTTGTATGGCACTTATTCTCCATTATGACAAAACAGTGATTTTTAATAATAGTAGATTTTATTAATTTTTCTATGAGAGTTTGGTATTAAATCTGGAGACATTTTTCCTGAGTATCATTTCCAAGGACTATGCTTATTTAATTAATTAAATTGGGTTTCCTTTAATACCTGCATCTAGATTTATGGTGAGGTTTGGCTTCCATGACAGCTCTCATATCTTCAAGGCCACAAAAGGTGCCTCTTTAGCTGGTCATCAGCTTGCCAGGCTTCTAGAAAGAATAATAATAATCCACAATCTAGCCTGTGAATACAGCTTTGTCAGAAGCAGGTCTCTGGTGGGACTGACTTTTCTTTCAAGCCTATATACCAGTCAGAAAGAAATTCCAAGTACATTTCTTTCCTACACCCTGAGCTTGAGAAAAAAAAAACAAACAAACCCAAGTTGCTCTAATAGAAATTGGAATGGGAAAGTGACGATAAATATAAGTGAATTTGATTGTTTAAGAAAAATACTTTAAAACTGGGGAGAGGCTGGGCACGGTGGCTCATGTCTCTAATCCAAGCACTTTGGGAGGCCAAGGCAGGTGGATCACTTGAAGTCAGGAGTTCGAGACCAACCTGGCCAACATGACAAAAACCTGTCTCTACTAATAATACACACACACACACACACACAAATAGCCATGCGTAGTGGCATACACCTGTAATCCCAGCTACTCAGGAGGCTGAGGCATGAGAATCACTTTAACTCAAGAGGCGGAGGTTGCAGTGATCCGAGATTATGCCACTACACTCCAGCCTGGGCGACAGAGTGAAATTGTGTCTCAAAAATACATAAATAAATAAAAATAAAATAGGGGAGAGAAGGTAAAAATAGGTTTAGGGAGCCATGAGCGGGGAAAGGGAGATTAGAAGGGTAGCAGATCCACGATTTTTGGGGAGAAGGACTCAAATAGAACGCAAAGAGCCTTTTAGGAAAGCTGGAAACAAATGAGGTGACCAAGAGAATAAGCAGAAGGACGAGGCCAGATTGTGGTGAGGCTAGCTCTTCACCATCTCACTCCAACATTACTGTGAGAGAATAGCTCACAAAACTAACAATTTACAGTTAGCAACAGAAGTTCATATCCTTTAAGAAGATATTTCTGGCCGGGTGCGGTGGCTCACGCCTGTAATCCCAGCACTTTGGGAGGCCGAGGTGGGCAGATCATGAAGTCAGGAGATGGAGACCATCCTGGCTAACATGTTGAAACCCCGTCACTACTGAAAATACAAAAAATTAGCCGGGCATGGTGGCGGGCGGCTGTAGTCCCAGCTACTCGGGAGGCTGAGGCAGGAGAATGGCGTGAACCCGGGAGGCGGAGCTTACAGTGAGCTGAGATCGCGCCACTACACTCCAGCCTGGGGGCGACAGAGTGAGGCTCCGTCTCAAAAAAACAAAAAGAAGATATTTCTGAGCTTTCAAAGATGTCCAGGCCTCAATGACCCACTGCAGTATCCTTCTCATCACTTCCCATCTGCTTCTTTCCCTTCCTTCCTTTCTCTCTCTCTCTCTCTCTCTCTTTCTCTGTCTCGGCTCACCGCAAACTCCGCCTCCCGGGTTCAAACGATTCTTGTGCTTCACCCTCAAAAGAAGCTGGGACTACAGGCGTGGCCACCACACCCAGCTAATGTTTGCATTTTTAGTAGAGAAGGGGTTTCACCATGTTGGCCTAGCTGGTCTCAAACTCCTGACCTCAAATGAATCACACGCCTTGGCTTTCCGAAGTGCTGGGATTACAGGCGTGAGCCACTGTGCCTGGCCTGCTCATTTCTTTCTTATCTGTACAACTCAAACTTGGGACTTCTCTCTCTGTGATCCAAAGTCCTCCCTCCTCCAAAGAGGCAATCACATCTGATTTGGTCACGGGATACCCTGTAACGGAAAATGATACAAGACTTGGGTACGTCTGTGTGGGCTTTGGGACCTCAAAAAGTTAGGAAGGTACATATTCATGAGGGTAAATTTCACATAGGAGATGAAAATAGAAACACCTTGTTCAGTCTAGGAGGGATTAAGAATTTTTAATCCCTAGAACCTGAGGTCAAAACATTGAAGCACTTCAGAGATGGAAAGTTATTCTACTGGATATACCATGAATTACTCAGGGAAGCCATCCTCACCCACAGAGACCAGATGGCTATAGTTCTGCAGTATCACGTCTCTATATCTCTCTATATTTCTCTAGCATCACAGGGTCCTCTGAGGAGGATCCAGTCAATTCCACCACTCCTGGGTGAAATCCACAGACACATCGTCAAATGACATGATCCCTGTAATTGGATGCTTCTGTTCAATTGGTTGGATAAAAATTAAAATGATAATACTTTTTAAAATAATGAAAATATTCTTCAGAGAGAAGCTACTCTTTAATCATTTCAAAAAGGCCTTTTCTGAGATATTCGCAATACCTGTATACAGCAAAGGACTTTTATACTATAGAAACTATAAAGAACTCCTACAAACAATAAGATAAATATAGATAGATAATCCAGTAGAAAAACCAGAAAAAAAGATTTGAACAGGTAATTCACAAAAGAGGATATCCAAATGGCCAATAAATATATGAAAAGGTACTCACCATCATTAGTCATCAGAGAAAGGCAAACTTAAACCACAATGAGATACCACTATATGCCAACAGAAAACTGAAATTAAGACCAGCAACCTTCAGCTTTCCTGAAAGGCTCTTTGAATTCTTTTTTTTTTTTTTTTTGAGATGGAGTTTTGCTCCCATCACGCAGGCTGGAGTGCAGTGGCACGATCTCGGCTCACGGCAACCTCCGCCTTCCAGTTTCAAGAGATTCTCCTGCCTCAGCCTCCAAAGTAGCTGGGATTACAGGCGCCAGACACCACGCCCGGCTAATTTTTGTATTTTTAGTAGAGTCGGAGTTTCACCATGTTGGTCAGGCTGGTCTCAAACTCCTGACCTCGTGATCCACCTGCCTCGGCCTCCCAAACTACTGGGATTACAGGCGTGAGCCACCCCACCAGGCCCAGCTATTTGCATTCTATTTGAGTCTTTCTCCCCCTAAATCCTGGATCTGCTACCTTTCCAATTTCCTTCCAAGTGTTGGCCGGATGTAGAGCAACTGAAGATCTCATACATTGTTGGTGGAAGTAAAATGGTGTAGGCACTTAACAGATTGGTAGAATCTACTAAAGCTGAACATCTAAATTAACATCTAAGTTAGTTTATTTAACTTATCTCATCTGCAAGAGGTAGATGATACACCTAACCTAGGATCCAGCAACTCCACTCTTAGGTATATATCCAATGGAAATGCACGCATATGTTCACCAACACATGCACAAGAATACTCACAGAAGCATTATTTGTAATAGCTAAAATGGAATATCCACCAGCAGGGGAATGGATTAACAATTGTGATATATTTATACAAAAGGAATAGTGAATAGTATGGAAAAAGAACAAACTACTGACACATAAAGTAACAAGGATGGATCTCAAAAACATTATGGTAAGTAAAAGAAGCCAGACCCAAAAGAATAATAATGTATAATTCCATTTATATGACATTCAAGAACTGGCAAAAATAATCTATGGTGATAGAAATCAGAAAGTCGTTAGCTGTGAATCAAGAGATAGTGATTGGAAGTGGCATGATGAAGGCTTCTGGGTGGCTTGTCATTTCCTGCTTTTTGATACAGGTATGGGTTACAAAGGTGTTTTCACTTGGCAGAAGTTCATTAAACCATATACTTTATACACTTTTCTCTGTATGTTCTGCTTCAATAAAAGGTCTGACCCAAAACATTTTTAACTAAGTTAGTTTTCCATACAAGGTTTTAGAAAACAGTAAGAGGGCCGGGCACAGTGGCTCACGCCTGTAATCCCAGCACTTTGGGAGGCTGAGGCAGGTGGATCACATGAGGCCAGGAGTTTGAAACCAGCCTGGCCAACATGGTGAAACCCCGTCTCTACTAAAAATACAAAAATTAGCAGGGCATGATGGCACGTACCTATAATCCCAGCTATTCAGGAGTCTGAGGCAGGAGAATGGCTTGAACCTGGAGGCAAAGGCTGCAGTGAGCCAAGATTGCACCACTGCACTCCAGCCTGGGTAACAGAGTGAGACTCTGTCACCAAAAAAAAAGAAAAAAGGAAAAAGGCCGGGCGTGGGGCTCACGCTTATAATCTCAGCACTTTGGGAGGCCAAGGCAGGTGGATCACCTGAGGTCAGAAGTTCGAGACCAGCCTGGCCAATGTGGTGAAACCCCATCTCTATTAAAAATCCAAAAAATATTAGCTGGGTGTGGTGGCGCATGCCTGTAACCCCAGCTACTTCGTAGGCTGAGGCAGGAGAATCACTTGAACCTGGGAGGGGGAGGTTGTAGTGAGCTGAGATCGTGCCATTGCAAGCCAGCCTGGGCAACAAGAGCTAAACTCCGTCTCAAAAAAAAAAAAAAAAAAAAAAGTAAGAGAAAGATTTAAAAATCCCATAGGAAAAAGAGTAGCGTTTGTGAAAGAATGATTCACAAAAGAAATATAAAAAGAAAAACATATGAAAAGATACTCAATTTTATTGACAAACACACACAAAAGAAATGAGATATTTTCAACTATCAAATGGCAAGGACTAAAACCATGACAAGAAGATTAGAAAGGGTATTTTCATTCATTATTAGTGGGGGGTGTCAACTTGTACTAACTTTTCAAAAGGCAATTTGGCAATGTCTATGAAAGTTCAAAACGTGGCCACCTTTTGAACCAGACATTCTAGAAATGCTCACCACTGTGTACGAAGATAGATGACAAGATAAAAAAAAATAACAGATACTGCTGAGGTTGTAGAGAAAAGGGAATGCTTATACACTGTTGGTGGGAATGTAAATTAACTCAACCATTGTGAAAAGCAGCGTGGCAATTCCTCAAAGAGCTAAAGAGAGAATTACGATTCAACCCAGCAATCTCATTACTGGGTATACAGCCAAAAGAATATAAATTGTTCTACCACAAAGACGCATGCATGCATATGTTCATTGCAGCACTATACACAATAGCAAAGACATGGAATCAGCCTAAATGTCCGTCAATGGTAGACTGGACAAAGAAAATGTGGTACATATACACCATGGAATACTATGCAGCCATCAAAAAGAATGAGATCAGGCCAGGTGCAGTGGCTCATGCCTGTAATCCCAGCACTTTGAGAGGCCAAGGTGGGAGGATCATGTGAGCCCAGGAGTTCAAGACCAGCCTGGACAACATAGCAAGACCTCATCTCTAGACCTCGTCTCTACAAAAAATAATAATAACAATTTTAAAAAGAACAAGATCATGTCTTTTGCAGCAACATGAATAGAGCTGGAGGCCAGCAACATGAATAGAGCTGGAGGCCAGCAACATGAATAGAGCTGGAGGCCATTATCCTTAACACAATAACACAGGAACAGAAAACTAAATACTGCATGTTCTCACTTATAAGTGGGAGCTAAATGATGAGAACTAATGGACACAAAGAGAGGAACAACAGACACTGGGGCCTACTTGAAGGTGGAGGGTGGGAGGAGGGAGAGGATACAAAAAAAAAAAAAACCATTGGGTTTAGTACCTTGGTGACGAAATAATCTTTACAACAAACCCCCGTGACATTAGTTTACCTATATAACCAACTTGTACATGTACCCCTGAACCTAAAATAAAAGTTAAAGAAAAAGACGACAAGAGAGATCACTGCCACACTGTAGCAGAAATTACACAGAAGTCCTTCAATATGGGGCTGATTAATAAATCGTAGTACATGCATACAAGGAAAAAAAGCATCTCTTAAAAATATCTCTATGTCCTGATACTGAAATACCTTCCATCAACAAGTGTTCATTAAGTAGGGGCTATTCCAGCTATGCCAGTGAGCAGCTGTGCAAGCCCATGCCATCTGCTTATCCACTCTGGTACTCAGCTTCCTTATCTGTAAGAGGTAGATAAAAATGGTACCTACTTCCTAAGGTCATTGTGAGAATTAAAAGTGATCATGCATATATAATGCTTAGTATGGTGTCAGGTGCAATGTGAGCTCACTACATGTCGGCTCTTGTTGTGTCACTTTTGCTATCATTATCATTTGTATTATCATTATCATTACTACTATGACCATTATTCATATTATTCTGGAAAGGGCAAATGGAATGGCAAAACAGTTTTACATAATGAGCAGATTTTAGCAAAAGGAAGACATTTACATACGTATATATTTATATGTGTATGTAAATATAAAGAGAAAGAACAAGGGGGAGAGAGAGGTGTATAGGTGGAAATTAACCAAATTCATCAGAAATTGGTTATTTGGAATGAGTGGTGATATGAGATTATAAGTGAATTTCCCCTTTCAGATTGTGTATTCCTCAAGAGTTTGGATTTTTGGTGTGCCACTTCTAAATCACTTCTGTAGGAAGAGAAAAAAAATGACAAAATAATATAGACTTTCTTAAAAAGGGCAGAAGGGAAAGTACTGAACATGCTTAGGGACATGATGAATTCTGAGCCTAAAAAGGAAAAGGGCAGACCTTTGGGTTGCTCAGGCTGTACTGAAACCCCAGATGTGGAAAAACTACATATAGATCAGAAAAGAATTTGAAGGGCATGAGGTTTACTGATTCTTCCTGATGATCAAGGTCCATATATTGAGCCAGAACATAAGAGCTATTTGTGCAGACATGGCTTTGATTTCCTGAAGAGTCACATATTTTTAGTTCTGCTTTAGCAGGACACCTTTGGTTGACATGCAGACATATTTTAAGTCACAGCAGAGCAATCCTATCTCTGTATTTATCACAAGATTGCTGATAAGGGACTTGGCTGACACATCAGAGAACTGTCTTATTAAGGAAATCTTTGCTTCTGAGGAAGTGGCTTACTTTCTCTGTATGGGTGAGATAAATAAAGCAAATGAGTTTTTTCCCCCCTCTATGTTGTGGCTTCTAGGAAGCTCAGAAAAATAACTGTAGCTCAACATAATTATGTAGAATCCTATGATCTACATATAGACATTTCATCCTGGCCTTGGTTTTGCTCTACTTCCCTATCCTTTTTATGTGTTTATATGTATCCATTTTATGGTATTAATAATAATATAATAATAATATTAAACTCATATATAAGACATATGTGCTAGGCACTGTTGTAAACACTTATATTGACTCAATTGATCTACACAACAACCATACAAGGCAGGTATTATTATTATTATCATTAACATCATCATCCCTATTTTACAGTTAGAGAAACGAAGGCACAAAGAGGTTAAATGACGACTCTGCCCGCAGACCACCAGCCCTCTCACTTCCGTTCGATGTAAACTCTCTGCTCCGCCTCATACCCTGCTCTGATGTTAAGATCCGAATGCTTATTCGGGCAAGGTCCCCTTGTGTTTGCAAAATCAGTCACAACTTCCTCTGACAGCCACCTTTTTCCGACCTTTACCCTGCATTAGGTACTGCCAGTCACTATACTTGCTCATGCGCAGTACCGTTCCCAAAGCCGTCGGCGCTAGCAGCCAAAGTTGTTTTGTGGTTTTCTTTAATTTAATGATTAATTTTTTTAATTGTACATATTTGTAGGGTGCAGAGTGGTGTTTCAATACATGCATACAATGTGTAATGATCAAATTAGGGTAATTAGCATGTGCATCACCTCAAATATTTATCATTTCTTTGCGTTTGGAATATTCAAAATCCTCTCTTCCAGGTATTTGAAAATGTACAATAAATTATTGGTAACTATAGTTATTAAGCAGTGCTATATAACACCAAAATTTTTTTGTTCCTTAACTGCAATGATTGTACGTCTTTGGCTGGCATGAAAAATGGCCGTGCCAGTAAACCAGCTTGTCAATGGAGCAGCCATCTTTACATCACTTACCATTCCGTACAGGAGAGTAATAAGCCTTTTAAAGTTTGAAAAAGATAAAACTCCGAGAGGACTTTGAAAACTTGGCGATAAAAATGGGGCCCTTTGTGCAAAGCTAGTGACGGGCAAATTATGGGCGTGTTTAGGGGGTTTCAAGAGAACGGGTATGTAAAAATGTTGGGTTCAGGACCACAGACCCCCCCCCCCGCCGGGAGATACCACTGCGGAGACGGGGGAGGCCTAAAATGGTACGGACCTCCCTGGTACATATTACCGGGAAGAAAGGATGCAGAGTCGGTGATAATACATTCCTCCACCGGTCAGTATCAGTGGGAAGATGGGGAGAACGTGTGGAGCTGGTAGTCCTCTCAAGAACATAACAGTAGGGAGATAGATACTATTAAGCTAGCGGTGGCGAAGGCTCAGGTTGGTACAGTCCATTGTGGGAGATACCACTGGTGCAAATAGGGAGGTGTGGTACAATCGGCCCTCGGAGAAAGAAACGTGAAGAAAGTGACATTGGTAAACATAGGCGCAGGGAGAGTTGGAGACAGAAGCCCAGGGATAAAGAGGCCCAGGTGAGGTGGACTCTTAGTCGGAGACTAGGTGAGAAGACAGATCTGATCGTGACCCCGCCAGGCCTACATTCCATCCTCCTCCTGGGAACCTGCTGCAGAGAGATTTGTGAGGGCGGAGATGCCAGGGTCCCAGTCCTATGAGGCCTCCCTGAGGCCTAGGGGAATAAACAGGAGACAGACAGTGATCAGGTTCCGGACCTCAAACACTCTGCCCTATTAATCACATTCTACCAATTGATCACCTGAAAGAAAATGCACAGGTGAGCCCTTTCAGGCTATTGGAATAGGGAAAACTTTTCTTAATGAGGAACATCCCAAAGACAAGGAAGGAGACCTCGGGTTGTATAGAGGCAGGTAAGCAAAAGAGTCATCCTTGAGTCATCAGGGCAGATAGAGATAGGTCTTATCTCAGAATATGTAAATACATTAGGGACTACTATAGACTGAATTGCGCCCCTCCCCCTCCCATTCATACACTGAAGCCCAAACTGTCAATGTGATGGTATTTGAGGATGGGGCCTTTGGGAGGTAATTAAGGCTATATGAGGTCATGAGGGTGGGGCCTTGGTCTAATGGGATTAGTGCCCTTATAAAAACAGACATCCAAGAGTTTGCTCACTCTCTCTCCATTTGCACAAAAAAGCAGTGATGTGAGAACACAGTAAGAGGGCAGTCGTCTGCAAGCCTTATGCCTTTCTTTATAGAGAACCCTCACCAGGAAACAAATCAGCTAGCCCCTTCATCTTGGACTTCTCCCAGCCTCCAGAACTATGCCAAATAAACTTCCGGTTTAACCCATCCAGTCTGTGGCATTTTATTATGGCAGCCCAAGCAGGTAATCCAGGGACTTTTGCAGTTAGCCCTTTGCTGGAACCCCAAAGGAAACCAGGGGCTGTGAGAATTTTGTAACCATGACTGCTTTCCAGGAGCACAGGACCCACTCAGATATAAAGTAACACCATCACTCCCCTTCCAGCTCGCTCTGCCCCTCATGGCTCCTACTCTTTCCCACTCTACCAATCATTCACATGTATTCTCTCCCACGGTGCCCCCAATTTCCCGCCATTCAGTCACACTGCCATTTGCTTTCATTCATTCTGCTTCATGGCCACCATTCACGCATCTTGTACCCCATATAAACACCTTTCTTTTTATTGTGGTAAAATACACATAACATGAAACTTACTATTTTAACTATTTTACATTGCACAATTCAGTGCCATTTAGGCCAGTCACAGTATTGTGCAACCATTACCACTATTTAATTCCAGACCGTCTTCACCACCCCAAAAGGAAACCTCATCCCCATTGAACAATCATTCCCTATTCCCCTTTCCCCCCAGCCCCTGGCTACCACTTAATCTGCTTTCTGGTGCTATAGATTTGCCTATTGTGGATATTTCATATAAGTAGAATCATACACTATGTGGTCTTTTGTGTCCGGCTTCTTTCACATAGCATAATGTCTTCAAGGTTAATCAGTAACAGTACTTCATTCCTTTCTGTGGCTGAATAATATTCCATTGTATGGATATACTATACCATATTTGGTTTATCCACTCATCAGTTGATAGATATTTGAGCTGTTTCTACCTTTTGGCTATTATGAATAGTGCTGCTATGAACATTGGTGTATAAGTTTTTGTTTGAATACCTACCTGTTTCCCATTTTATTAGGTATATAACTAGGAGTGGAATTGCTGGATCATATGGTATTTCTATGTTTAACTTTTTGAGGAACCACCAAACTGTTTCCTACAGTGGCTGCACCATTTTACTTTCCAACCAGCAGTGTATTAGGGTTCCAATTTCTCCACATCCTCTCTAACACTTGTTGTTTTGTTGGTTTTTATTGTAGCCATCCTAGCAGATGTAAAGTGGTATCTAATTGTGGTTTTGATTTGAATTTCCCTGATGACTAATGACAAATCTTTTCATGAGCTTATTGGCCATGTGTATATCATGTATATCTTATTTGGAAAAATATCTATTCAAGTCTTTGCCCAGTGTTAACTGGGGATTTTTTGGTTATTAGATTGTAAGAGTTCTTTATGTATTCTGGATACCCTTATCAGATTATAATTTTCCCATTCTCTGGGTTGTCTTTTCATTCTCCTGATAGTGTCATTTGATACACAAAAGTTTTCATTTTTATTAAGTCCAATTATTCATTTTTCTTCTGTTACTTATGCTTTTGGTATCATATCTAAGAAACAATTGCCAAGTACAAAGTCATGAAGATTTATTCCTTCATTTTCTTCTAGTTATTTTACAGTTTTAGTTCTTGTATTTAGGTCTTTGATCCATTCTGAGTTAACTTTTATATATGGTATGGGGTCATGGTAGAACTTCATTCTTTTACATGTGGATATCTATTTTTCCAGTGCATCTGTTGAAGGGACTATTCTTTCCCCATTAAATGATCTTGGCACCCTAATCAAAAATCATCTGAGCTGCATGGGTTTTTTTTCTGGACTTTCAATTCTATTCCATTGATCTATGTGTTTATCCTGGTGCCAGCACCACACTGTTTTGATTACTGTACCTTTGCAGTAAGTTTTGAAATAGGGAAGTGTGAGTCTTCCAAATTTGTTCTTCTTTTTCAAGATTGTTTTGGCTATCCAGGGACCCTTGCAACTCCATATAAATTTTAGGATTAGCTTTCCCCTTTATGCACAAAAGGGATTTGGGATTTTGTTAGAGATTACATTGAATTTGTAGGTTGCTTTGGGGAGTATTGCCATCTTAACAATGTTAAGTTTTCCTTAACTATCCACGAACACTTTCCTTTTATTTAGTTTTATTTTTTATTTAGTTTTTCTTTTTATCTAGTTTTCCTTACTTTTTTTTTTTTTAATGGAGTATCACTCTGTCACCCAGGCTGGAGTGCAGTGGTGTGATCTTGGCTTACTGTAACCTCCGCCTCCCAGGTTCAAGCAATTCTCCTGCCTTAACTTCCTGAGTAGTTGGGATTACAGGTGCCCACCACTATGCCTGGCTAATTTTTTTGTATTTTTAGTAGAGACGGGGTTTCACCATGTTGGCCAGGATGGTCTCGAACTCCTGACCTCAGGTTATCCACCCGCCTCGGCCTCACAAAGTGCTGGGATTACAGGCGTGAGCCACCGCACCTGGCCTTCTTTACTTTCTTTCAGCAATGTTTTGTACAGGTCTTGCATCTGCTTGGCTAACTTTATTTCTCAGTATTTTATTCTTTTTATCCTATCATAAACAAAATTGTTTTCTTAATTTCCATTTTGGCTTTCTCATTGATAGTGTATAGAAAAGCAATTGATAGTTGTGTGTTGATCTTGCATCCTGCCATTTAGCAGGATTTGTTTATGAGTTCTAACAGTTGTTTTTTTTTTTTTTGCACATTATTTAGGATTTTCTATATATATATAAATCATACCATCTGGGAATAGAAATAGTTTTACTTTCTTTCTAATTTGGGCATCTCTTATTTCTTTCTTTTGCCTGAAAATTTATCTGGCTAGAACTTTGACTACAATCTTTAATAGAAGTGACAAAAGCAGGCATCCTTATCTTGTTACTATAACTCTCTACCCTTAAACTTTTATGCCAGAATTTCTAAGGACAAGATAGGATGAATTACGCCTTTACTGTTATATAAATGAGCCAAAGATGGCCTCTATGTATTGACCCCCAGGTTGTTTATTTCTTCACTGCAGGCTGAGACCCCTTAACTCAAAAGTTTGCTGGCACCAAACAAATTTTTACACACCCAAATATTTCATAAATAGCCCAAACACATAGATTTTTAGCCATTGAGAGCCTTCCTGCTTCACATACCCCAGAAAACCTGGTACTACATCTTTCATCTTTGGTTAATAGATAAGTTAGGCCCCAGGCCATAAAATACCCAAAGCTGCTGCTGCTGCCCTTCGGAGTTCTCTGACCCAGAGACTTTTCTCTTTGCTGCTGAATGACATCATCTAGACAAATAAGCCCCCGTCTTGATGCCCCAGCACTTCGCTTGTCGTTCTGCCCTTCCGAATAGTTGACCAGTGGCCATAACCTCTCTACAGGCTCCTGCTGTGAGGGACTTCATACAAACCTGTCACAGAATCACCCCATAACCCTTATTGTGCTACGCCACCTTGTGTTCATTTATTTCCTTCATCAGCACCCTAAATCGCTCAAACTCCCTGTAAGTGACAAAGAGGAAAAGGGAAGGATTTCTGGTAATCATGAAATAGATAGGAGACAGTAGGACAATTAATTGGTAAAACAATCCTGGATGGTCTCAAGCGGTGGAACTCTAAACTTGGAATGCCATTGCATCAGTTTGGCATGGGACTGCTCTGTGCTGTGTCACATACTCTACATTTCTGGGTTTTCTCTGTGCCTCACTAGCCTGGCCAAGCAGTAACACCAGTATTTGAATGAATCCACTTCATTAGAACTGACTTTTGGGATCAGGTGTGGAACTGCCTGGGGAAGGAGGTCACCCTGCCCTCCTGGAGCCCCACTAGGCAGGGAACCGCTGGGGCACCCACAGGGCACTATAAGGCCTGTGGGTCTGAACACAAAAGGTTGGGGAAGTACACATCTCTGGACTGAGGGTGGGCTATCCTGACCCCATGACTGGCTAGAGTGGAAGGAGCCCCGTGAGTTGGCCCTGTGATTTGGGGTACTCTGAGACGCATATGACACGTGAACATGGCTACAAAGCAGCGATGTCGGGCTGACGTGGATCCCCTAAGCACAGCCGGGGGGAGAGGGGCGCTTTTGTAAACAGCTAGCATGCCTCTGTTCTTGTCGCATTTGAATTTGCTATTACAGATGACATCATTTCTGTTCCTTTCCGGAGCAATATCAAGACCCCAAATTTGTTGAGGTGGGGCAAAACTGTTACTTCACGTTACTAAAGACAAGATGTTTATATTGCTGTCCCAACCAGGACTCCAAAGGAGGTGGCTGTCCTCTTGAATCCAAACCAGGGGACCCATGTTGGGCTTGCGCGCTTCTCGCCAGGACACGGCCCAGAGGGTAGGTCTCTCATTCATACTAGCCTCATCAAGCCTGGCTGTCTACTCTAGGCTATGATCGGGGCATAGAATAATAATAACCCTTATTGTGCTACGCCACCTTGTGGTCATATAATCTTCTTTCATCAGAGGAGACCAGAAGGTGTAGAAGACCCCGGAGAAGAGGACCGGCGCCCTCTAGAGGATGACGTGGCACAATACCACCATGAGAGAGTGAGGAACTTGACCCTCTCCTTTGCCAGTCACCAACAGCAAAGTCAAAAAGACAGAAGAGACAACAGGGGAGGGTCAAGAAGAAGAGGCCATTTCTCATTTGGAGGAGGAGACACCCTCTGTCTCACCGGAGCCCTTGCCTGTCCTTAAGGACCTAGCCAGGGAACCAAATGAAAAAGCTACAGACGGCCGGGCGTGCTGGCTCATGCCTGTAATCCCAGCACTTTGGGAGGCCAAGGCGGGCGAATCACGAGGTCAGGAGATCGAGACCATCCTGGCTAACACGATGAAACCCCGTCTCTACTAAAAATACAAAAAGAAATTAGCCGGGCGTGGTGGCCGGCGCCTGTAGTCCCAGCTACTGGGGAGGCTGAGGCAGGAGAATGGCGTGAACCCGGGAGGCGGAGCTTGCAGTGAGCCGAGATCACGCCACTGCACTCCAGCCTGGGTGACAGAGCAAGACTCCGTCAAAAGAAAAGAAAAGAAAAGAAAAGAAAAAGCTATAGACAATGTATCGAACAGAGCACAGCAAGCTCCACCTGACAGGGGCTGAAGTGAAGCTCTTGGCTGCCCCAGGACGGTATGGAAAAGTGGCTTCCCTACTAAAGGATTCTGCAGTTAGTGCAGAAGCTGCGAGTGACCCCCAGGAGGCTTTGCACTGCAGTCCATGTACACCTGGTCAGTATGGATTTTGCATTTTTGTGAATTTTGGTGGCTTGGAAAGCTGCCCACCCTACATGAGGCCTCACAATCCCCTGGGCAGACTGGCGATGGAAAACGTTAGCTGAGGCCAAAGATGTCCTCCATCAGCTCTGCACATTCCAGTGGGATTATCTGGTGACAGATGGCGCGGCATGAGGACTCTGTAGTCTGAGGAGGCTGAATGGAGTGCTGAGCCCACACAGTAGTTTCTCAGGGGGTGCCTGACAAGTACAAGTCCTGATTCCTGTCAGCGATGGCTAAGGCTAAACAATCCACCAAGCCGTGGCTGCCCTGGATGGAATAGAATTTCATGGAGGACAAACTCACAGCCTAGTGTTGCCTGCAGTTATGAAAACAATGCCCCACCTGGCCTAAATCACAAGGAACATCACCGGTAAGGCCGCCCCCTCGTAGTGCAAATAAACCACCACCAGCCAGGCCCCCAGTTGAGCGGGAACCCTGAGATGCATGGAAGAGGTCATCTATTAGTCAGGGTTCTGCAGAGCAACAGAACCAATAGGAGGCGATATGTCTACGTCTATGTGGAGATATGCGGGATTTATTATAAGGAATTGGCCCACATGGGCCCAGAGGCCCACAAGTCCCAAGACCTGTAGTTGGCAAGCTGGGAACCCAGGAGAGCGGGTGGTGCAGGTCCAGTGTGACGGCCAGCAGGCTTGAGGCCAAGGAAGAGCTGACGTTTTAGTTCATGCTCCAAGGCGAGAATAAACTGATATCCCAGCCCCAGCACTCAGGCAGGAGGAGTCCTCTCTGACTCACAGAGGGTCAGCAGTCTTGTTTGCCTCAGGCTTTCAACTGGCTGGGTGGGGCCCCCCACATCCGGGAGGGAGTTCAGCTTCACTTAGTCTTCCAGAGAAAGGTTAAGCTCACCCAGAAACACACTCACAGCCACACCCAGAACAGTCTGATCCAATGTTTGGGCGCCCTGTAACCCAGGCAAGTTGACATGTAAAATTCACCATCACGGGTTGTATAGAGCCCCAAGGGACAAGAGGATCCCAAATTGGATGTGCTCTGATAAATCAGTGCAACAACACAATACGAGCCAGGGTGAGGGGACAGCCATGGCAGACCTCTGCTTCCAAGGCAGCCTCACCTTCAGCACCTGCCTTGATCTCTGCCAGTGACAGGGACCCACCCCACACAGATCCCGTGGTCATGGAAGCAGGTCCCTCTGGCAGAAAATCAGCCTTTTCCACATTAACTGTGGTTTGCCCTCCAGCAAATCAACACCACGGGCCAACACAGGTGCTGGACTCTCCCTCATCCCGGGCAACGTTCAAGCTTTAAAGGGCCCTCCCCAGGAGGTGGCCCGCTTGGGAGGAGGAACCAGGAAAGCATCATCACCCTCTTCCCTATTCAGCTTGGCCCAGGGTTGCTAAAAGCCGTTTCTGTCCTGGTTGTTGTCCCCAATCCGCCCCTTTTCCCATCGCTGGAACGGGCCCTCTCAGTCAGCGGGTGACCTCAGAGAACGACCTAAGGGTCCTGTGCTATTGCTGCCACTGACAGGTGGGAGCCGGTTAACCAAGCCCCTTCCCCTGCCGGTGTGGGGGTCCACACACCCCGTAGCAGTGGAGACAAGTCCTGCTGAGCTCACTTGGTTAGGGAAAGGGAACCAACTCCTACCATCTCACCTTCCAGCTCCCCAGTACGAGCTGTGCTGAAAGCCACTACTAATGTGTGAGGCTAACTCCAGACTACGGAGCCTTAAATAAGACTGTCCCCTTGCTTAGAGCACTTCTACCAGACATCTTTGCCTTAAGACGACATTCAAAACAACCTGGCTAAATAGTTTGGAGTTGAAGAGTCTGCTGACATGTTCTGTTCCATGAAAATGTCCCAGGAGACTCACCACAATCGCCTTCCCCTTCAGGGCCAACAAGACACCTTGTACTGGTCGACTCGGGTCGTTCAGTAGCTGCCCCCCACCACGATTGCACACGGGCTTTGCACACAGGACCTGAGTGCTGCCTGCTCCCCCGGCAGAGCTCGGCTTTGCTATCACATTGGCAACATCCTCCTCACTGAAAGGGACCAAGACGCTGTCCTACAGGCGGTCGCAGTCTTGAGTAAGCACCTCACTGCGAGGGGATGGACAACTGCCCCTCGAAAAGGTCCACGGCCCCTCCTGGTCTGTTGAATTCGGGGGCAATGTGTAGAACTCAGAAGGGCAAACTGTACTTGATCCTGTAAAAGACAAGCTCTGGCTGGGCGCGGTGGCTCATGCCTGTAATCCCAGCTACTCAGGAGGCTGAGGTGGGCGGATCACGAGGTCAGGAGTTTGAGACCAGCCTGGCCAACGTGGTGAAACCCCATCGCTACTAAAAATACAAAAAATTAGCCAGGCGTGGTGGCAGGTGCCTGTAATCCCAGCTACTTGGGAGGCTGAGGCAGGAGAATCGCTTGAACCCGGGAGGTGGAGTTTGCAGTGAGCCGAGACCACGCCACTGCACTCCAGCCTGGGCAACAGAGAGAAACTCCGTCTCAAAAAAAAAAAAAAAAAAAAAAAAAAAAGACAAGCTCCCAGAGCTGTAGCCTCCCACACGCCCAGCTGCAGCAGGTGTATTTGGATTCTGGCGCCACCACATCCCCCACTTCCAATATTTGCTGGGCGCTATCTGTGGAGTCTCCCTTACCTCTTCCACTCTCCAGTGGGACCTGAGCAACAGAGGCCACATAAACGCATGCAGGCTGTTACCTCAGCTCCCTGACCTGCCCCGAGGGCAGGACTCACAGTGAGAAGGTCCAGCCACCTCCAAATTTGCTTCCTGGAGCAAATTTGCACAAGTGAGCACCTACCCATGGGCTTCAGCTGTAGGCGGCTGCAGCCTCAGCCCAAAGGTATTCGCCATGAGACAGGCACCACCTGGCAGTGCCCCGGGCACTTTTGGAAACGGAGGCCCTTCCTGGGACACAGCCCATCACCCTACACGCCGAGATTCCTAGTATGCCCCGTGCAGTGGGAGAAGCTTCCCCTAAAACCCTGATCAAAATAGAAATGAGCTCCACTGGCTCCAGCTAAACTCGGCCCTCCTGGAGTGCCACAACCTCCATGAGCAAACTGCCACGTGCCCTTTCTGTGACGCGAACTTGAGAAACCCTAGAAATGCCTCCACCCCTTGCTCGAGGGGAGCCAAAGGGAAGAAGGCCACAGCACTCTCAAGACAGGAAAAGCAATGCTCTTTCTTTACAGATGGAGCGAACATGGGGAATACGAGAGCCAGACACCCGCAGCCCCGCACCCCAGGCCGCCAGTCCACTTTCCTTGTGGGGGAGGGGCCCCAGTGCCAGCAGGCTGAGCTGCGTGCAATACTCCTAGCAACAGACCATGCTCTTGGCAAATATTTTCCCAAGGTGTTTCACTCACTCCAGGTCAGAGGCTAATGGGCTGACTACATAGTTGGGGCGTTAGCAGAATCAAAGCTGAAAATACAAGGCCCAGACATTTGGGATAAATAAATGAGGTGGCGGGGGTGGGGGGTAGAAATTGCCAAATTCACCCTGCTCTGCCCATGGTTGTGTACCATACCTCCGCTCACATTAAACAAGATGCGTAGGAGGTGCGATACCATGCCGAAGATGAGCTAATCCAACCAGCCAAGCAGGCAGGGCTGCGAAGGAGGGCGAGTCCTCAGACCCTGGAGACAAGCCACCTGACCCCTTCTACCAATGGACACATGAGGTCAAGGCACTTGGGCACCATGAGGTTGTGAAAATATGTTGTTAAGAGAGGAGTTGACCCAGTGGAGGGACATTTAAACAAAGTCACCAGGGACTGTACCAGGTGCCAGCAATCCAGACATTGGGACCACCTCGTGGGAGGAAACATTTAGAGAGGAGAAGGGCTACATCAAAACTGGCAGATCGACTCAATTGGGCATCTCCCTGCAGCGGCTGGAACCGTGAAATATGCCTGAACAGCGGTGGATGCCTACACAGGCATCTATTGGCTTACCCATGCAAGGTAGCAGCATCTATTTATGTTATTGCAGGGTTAGCACATCAGCTTTTACAGCATTTGGATTTGCCACAAGGTGTATGATCAGATCAAGGCTCCTATTTCACCGCAAACAAATGCAGCAGTGGATGTTACAAAATCACATTGCTTGGGTTTTCCACCTACCCCATCACCCTAAAGAGGCAGGTATCAGAGAGAGACATGATGGGATTTTTTTTTTTTTTTTTTTTTTTTTTTTTTTTTTTTTTTTTTTTAGAATTGGAGGCCGGGAATGGTGGCTCACAACTGTAATCCTAGCAGTTTGGGAGGCCAATGCAGGTGGATCACCTGAGGTCAGGAGTTTGCAACCAGCCTGGCCAACATGGTGAAACCCCATCTCTACTAAAAATACAAAAATTAGCCGGGTGTGGTGGTGCACACCCGTAGTCCCAGCTACGTGGGAGGCTAAGGCAGGAGAATTGCTTGAACCCGGGAGACAGACGTTGCAGTGAGCCGAGATCACACCACTGTACTCTAGCCTGGGGGACACAGCAAGACTCTGTCTCAAAAACAAAACAAAAAAAAGAGTTGTAGATGAGGTCTTGCTGTGTTGCCGAGGCTGGTCTTGACCTCCTAGGCTCAAGTGATCCTCCCACTTCAGCCTCCGAAAGTTCTGGGATTACAAGCATGAGCCAACGTGCCCCGCCCACAGTGGGCTTTTAAAACAAGGACTATTGAGAGAACCTGTAGGAAAATGGCCCACCAAGTGGTAAAAAATAAAATACTGCCCATAGGCCTGATCATTATTTCACATGCCTATGCCATAACTACACCATATTGAAATTCACAATAAATGAGGAGACTGCCAACAGGACACTGCCACCCCTGCTGGTGTACACGCCCACACCAGAGATAGTTACCGGCTTTCACAAGACTCAGGAGCCTTGACGTAGTTCCCACAGCAAAGGAACTTTCATCTGGTACTTTCATCTTTACCTTCTGCCTCCCGGAGAGTGCAGGGCCGAGCCAATTCCCTTCAATCCCAATGAGGATCTAACAAGGACCACCCACTAGGACCATCCTCAGCCTGTGTCTCCTCACCCCGTGGAGCAGCAAACCACCTGCCACCATCTGCAGAGAGAGACGCCCTCATCCGCCGCCCACATCCTCCACTGAAGGTACCATGGGACACACCTGGACCTGTTCCCCACACCCGGGACATGCACTCATCACCTCTGAACCACTAATACCACTTGAGCGACACCCAAAGGACAATCTGATCCCTACTCCTGGCCACAGGTGACCTCTGACTTTAACCCCTACTTTGTTGCTGTGCCCTTTTCTTACCTGAGAAGTTCGTACCCTCGCTAGTGTCAAGTACACATCCACTGATGGGACACCCTACCCTGATCATCTACACCCTACTGCTGACCAAGGTATGTCTGGAAATACTATTTCACATGCATCCCATGGGGTAACACATGACACAGGGCATCTGGGGATGATGGGAACCACACTGTTGGCTATTTGAGCTGGTCATTCCTACTAACACAACCAGACATCAACCCTGAGGCTAGCATGCCTTCTCCTCTCTCTGCTACTGCAACCAACAGCCATTCCAACTAAGCCAGACTCAGATATCACTTGTGAATCATGGGTGCCTTGTAAGTCCTATAGCGCAACTTTTGCTTCAAATTCAATAAAACCAATATTAACAACTGCCATCAAACAGGGCAATGGGCCATACCTATGGAGTCTCATTGAAGGCATGCCCGGAGATAGTATGGATCTGACAGTGCAACCAGGATGCTCATGACTGGTGCAGTCAAAGTAAAAATGCCGAATCCAGCCAATACCAGCAAGCCCTAAGGATTACAGAGATCAAATTCTAGCTCTTACAAATCCCTGGGATGATGATAAGTATAAACCCTGCCACCAGTGTACACCCTTACAACTCCTGGCCTCTTTTTCTACTTCTCATAATGACCTCTGTCCCTTTCCAGTACAAGCCCCGCTTGCTAAGAAATTGCACTAACCAAGTGGCCAAGGGCATCTTTCCATGAAGCCTCTCCCTGGCCTCTTCAATATATACAAAAAAGCGATGCATGTTACACCATGTTATCTGCACCAAGGCATGTCTACAATACCAGGGATTACAACCAGCTTAGGAATTCTTTCCTAACCTAACCTCACAATCCCAACAGCAAGTTTTACATCACACTCAGTGGAAACGGGCTCTATGCTCTGCAACAATTGCAACAGTGGCTGCCCACAGTGAGCCATCAAAGTTCTTGGGTGTTACAGCAAAGACAATTCTTACCAAAACCATATTTGGGCTGGGCAAGGTGGCACACGCCTATAATCCCAGCACTTTGAGAGGCCAGGCTGAGGATTGCTTGAGCCTAGAAGTTCGAGACCAGCCTGGGCAACAAAGTGAGACCCGGTCTCTACAATTATTTTTTTTAAATTAGTGGGGCATGGCGGCACCACCTATGCCTAGCTACTCAGGAGGCTGAGGCAGGAGGATTGCTTGAGTCCAGGAGTTCCAGGCTGCAATGAGCTGTAATCACATCATTGCACTCCAGCCTGGGCAAGAGTGAGATCCTCTCTCTAAAAAAGGAAAAAAAAAAAAAAAAAAGCCATATTTGATCCCATGGAGAAATCTAACTACTCTCTACCTGGGACTTTCTCCACTCAAATTGGCAACTAATTGTTTACACCACTTGCTCCCAAGGGGCCAACCCAGAGGCTATTAAAGCTACACAAATGGCCGGGGGCGGTGGCTCACGCCTGTAATCCCAGCACTTTGGGAAGCTGAGGCAGGCAGATCACTTGAGGTCAGGAGTTGGAGACCTGGCCAACATGGTGAAACCCTATCTCTACTAAAGATACAAAAATTAGCTCGATGTGGTGGTGGGTGCCTGTAATCCCAGCTACTCGGGAGGCTGAGGCAGGAGAATCACTTGAACACAAGAGGCAGAGATTGCAGTGAGCTGAGATGGCGCCACTGCACTCCAGTGTGGGCGATAGAGTGAGACTCCATCTAAAAAAAAAAAAAAAAACTGTACAAATGGCTGCCCTAGAACAGTTTCCCCAAGGATGAAAGGAATGGAGCAACTGTCCTCCACAATTGGGAATTCCCAATCTTTTAAACACAGGACAGATATGGCTCAAACATAGAATACAATTGATGTCTAAGTTTGAAATAACTTGGATGCCCCTGTGAAGATCCCATATGTGAGTGCCACTTAGTACAGAATCTACTTTGGTATGGGGCTAAATTAACAACTTTTTAAAAAATGCTCAGAACACCTGCAAAGTTTATCCCATACCCATGGAAGTACAAAACTGCTATTTAATATGGGCAATTGGCAAGAAACTTGAATACCAATGCACACCAATCAGAACAAAGAGGAACATAATAATTGCCCACCAAACCTAGCATGCATATATATAGCCTTAGCCACAGTCATCCACAAATGGCAAATTTAACTGCATGCTTACTTCTGCCAACCTGATTTTAATCCACATAGTGTAATTCCTCTCTCCCAGCCAAGCTCCCCAACAAACCTCACTTATCAAGATGAGCCTAATTCCCTGGCTATAGACATCCAACAGCAATATCCAGAGGTTAATCTCATGCAAATATGTGGACAATAGTGGGCTGAGCCCATAACCAACTGAGTTGACCCAGGTGCTGAATATGGGGTGGATAACATGCACATTTGTTTCCCTATAACCTGGATTTGTCCCAAGCCACACAAACTTCCCTTCATAGGAACATAGAGAATACAGGCAGCAGAAGGACCCTGGTGGGTCTGTAAGGGAATCAAAGGGCTTATTACAGGCTCCCCCTTATCTGACACTGTAAAATATTTCCTGCATTTGGATTTGGCTCAAAATTTCAGTAGATTTTTACTCAGCAATGGAATTCTCTGAGGACTTGCCTCTATAAACCACGCTGGCTACAATTCTCTGATGCCACAAACGAGCTTTCCAAATACCTCCCCTGGAACTAACCACCTTAGAATCACTAATTTTAGGAGCAGTAGGAACAGCATATGTGCAGGACACCACATCACAATTTAAAAAGAAATGCAGATAGCTATGTCCAAGGAGTTGTCTACATGAATTAGACAATGGCCCAAGAACCAGAGCTCTTGGTCAAATCCTGCTGTACTGTCCAACCATGGGGGCCATGGTGTAAGATAACTGCATAGTCCTAGATTACCCACTGGCTGCTGAAGGGGAGGTCTGTGCACTTATTAATACATCTTGCTGTATGTGAGTTGTCAAAGAAAAACAAATCAGGGCTTATTAAGGAGAAACTTTTGTTCAAAAAGATTTTTGTGGGGAAGGAGAAGAGACTATTGCAACAGGGAGAGGGGGATGATTGCAATAGGGAGTATGCTGTGGCCATAAGGTTTCCAAGGCGATAAAAACCAGGCAGAAAAAAAAAAGCTTTTCTTGTAGAGGGTAAGGAGGCAGGCAGAGATAAGCAGAATCTGTGGAGAGGAAGCTGCACAAACAAGGGGGAAAGCCCAGTGGGGCCTGCCAGGAAAATGTCCTGCCGTGATTGGCCCATTCCCAGGAAAGGCTGAGAAGCAGGGGCACGCTCCTCCTTTTTGTGTGTTTGCACAGGCTTAGGGACAATCAGAGTTTGGTGGCCTGTAGGAGAAAGAGAAGCCTGGCTCAAGTTTGGTCAAGACTAAGCAGACAGTAAGCAATGCACGACTGTGAACCCTTGATCTGTTTCCCCTGTTGTTTTAAGTGTTTTTCTTTGACAACTCACATACAGCAAGATGTATTAATAAGTGCAAAGTCTATCCTGAAACTCTATTAGGGATGGAATAAGAGGCATTGTGAGGTTGAATTTTCTCCAAATAGTGTCCATGAGTGTGTTAGCCTTCACATTCTTGTTACTGAAGGATGACTGTATTATCTGTTGAGCATGCTATCAGACTGACAGCTGTCAGAAGGACTTTGAGACTAGGCACTTAATGAGAGGTATACATAGGAATAAAATAAAAATAATAGTTTTTAAAAGTTGAATAAGGCTGGGCGTGGTGGTTCATGCCTGTAATCCCACCACTTTGGGAGGCTGAGGCAGGCAGAATGCTCGAACCCATGAGTTCGAGACCAGCCTGGACAACATGGTGAGGCCCCGTGTCTACAAAACAAAATACGAAAAAAGGCCAGGCACGGTGGCTCACACTTGTAATCCCAGCACTTTGGGAGGACAAGGTGGGCAGATCTCTTGAGGCCAGCAGTTCAAGACCAGCCTGGCCAACATGGCAAAACCCTGGTCTCTACTAAAAATACAAAAATTAGCAGGGCATGGTGGTGCACACCTGTAATTCCAGCTACTTGGGAGGCTGAGGTATGAAAATCGCTTGAACCTGGGGAGTAGAGGTTGCAGTGAGTTGAGATTGCGCCACTGCACTCCAGCCTAGGCAACAGAGGGAGACTCTGTCTCAAAAAAAAAAAAAAAGCTGGACGTGGTGGCACATGCCTGTAGTCCCAGCAACTTGGGAGGCTGAGGTGGGAGGATCACTTGACCTGGGAGGTAAAGGCTGCAGTGAGCTGAGATTGTGCCACTGCACTCCAGACCCTGTCTCAAAAAAAAAAAAAAAAAAAAAAAGGTAGAATAAGGGAGTAAAACCAAAATTTGAGATTTGAGGTTTGGAGGGAGCCAGTCAGGAAGATTCCTAGCCCTTGGTCTAAAGTGTATTCATATAGTGGAATGAGGATGACAGTAGAAATCTGACGAATTTCCAAGTTTGCAGCCTGTTTTTGGTGATGGCGGAGACATCAGAGAGGTTTCTGGGAACATATGTACACCAGTTGCTTCTGATCATTTCACAGGTGCCCTCTCGAGAAGCCAAGATCATGTCCTATGCCAGTTGATTACAAAGGATCACTCTGCTTGCAGAAGTACTTATCATCCTCTGGCAATGATGGTGGTGGTTTTGGTAAGATTGTCCACAGTCATGGTTATTTCATGTAGCAGAACATGGAACATGCAGGAGTTCCAGTGAACTGAGTGGCCCATACAGCAGTGGCTCTAGGCATTACTGTTGCCCATACATGATCTGTTGCAGCAATCGAGCTTTTTTTGGTTTATTCCCAATCTCTTAGCCTCTTGTTCTAAGGCTTCTTGAAAACCTGATGAGAAAGGAAGGTCACAGCCTCCCTCTAGGGCTGGGATTCTTTCTGCCTAAACTTGTAACATGTTTCCATAGACGCTTTGGCTCATCTAGTGTCTGGAAAACTTTAGATGTAATAGAGTAGTTGAGGTGAGAGAATAAGCCAGTCTGGTTAAGCATAGATTGTCCTTTTCGAAAAGTTTTGAAGTTGAAAAAAGCTTCCTTTCGAAGACTTGGAAACAACCAAATGCCCATCAGTGATAGACTGGATAAAGAAAATGTGGCACATATACACCATGGAATACTATGCAGCCATAAAAAGAATGAGTTCATGTCCTTTGCAGGGACATGAATGAAGCTGGAAACCATCATTCTCAGCAAACTAACACAGGAACAGAAAACCAAACACCACATGTTCTCACTCATAAGTAGGAGTTGAACAATGAGAACGCATGGACACAGGAAAGGGAACATCACACACCAGGGCCTGTCCAGGGGTGAGAGGCAAGGGGAGGGAGAGCATTAGGCCAAATACCTAATGCATGCGGGGCTTAAAACCTAGATGACGGGTTGATAGGTGCAGCAAACCACCATGGCACACGTATACCTATGTAATAAACCTGCACGTTCTGCACATGTATCCCAGAACTTCAAGTAAAATAAAAAAAAATTTTAAAAAGGTGCTGTGGAGAAAAGCTAAAGGAACCTGAGTGATAGCAAAAGGATGCGTTTAAATCTGAGACAGGTATAGGAACTTAGGGAAAACTGCAGGCTGCCAAAGAGAAGGAAACACACAGCCAGCAATGAAAAGCAGGGTTGTGAGACTGAGGTTGAGATGAGTTGAATGAATGAATGCCTTAGATTCTGGGGTCCTTGCAGAGATGGTGGAATTGTTAAGAGGGAGAATAACTTGGGTGAAGGGGAAGAGGAGATTATACAAAGCAACCCTCATCATGGAAAACTGCAGTCGCAATGGAGGAAGTTATGCAGAGAGTGAAGGTGATGCTGGAGGGGACAGAGAAAAAAGAGGACACAGCAAAGGACAGTAAAAAGGGTAAGAATAGGACGTTGGCAAAGAAATCCTACAGAGTAATGTTCCAGCATCTTGGGTGGAAATTAACCACCTCGTGATGTCACCTACTTGGTCTGAAGTTCTTGGGAGAGCTGTCT
The DNA here is from genome assembly GCF_028885655.2 of Pongo abelii. Taxonomy (NCBI): domain Eukaryota; kingdom Metazoa; phylum Chordata; class Mammalia; order Primates; family Hominidae; genus Pongo; species Pongo abelii. Next base: position 48,457,430 of record NC_072008.2, read on the forward strand.
ACCTGGAGACACTGTTTCTTGGGACTCTCGAGACAGCCTCAGTTTAAAGTCTCTGGTTGGGGCAGATTTCCATTTAGAGTAGCTTTTAATATATTTTCAGTTGAGAAACATCAATCCAGGGTTAGACCTCCCAGGTTTTGGCATCAGTGTTAGTGATGTACAGAGGACAATGCAGAGGCCCCTTTAACAGGGTTTAATATTAGTTTTCTGGTGATGTTGACTTTAGAGAACAAGGTCTCCAATTTCTAGGTTGTACAATGGTTTGGATAGGAAAATTGGAGGAAAATCAGCCTCAACCTATTGAAGGTAAGTTTGAGTATAATTGATAAATATTTTGAAGTAATTTAGATTGTCTGAATTGACCAGGTTAGGATATTTGAAAGCCTAAATAGAATAGGGAATTCTCATGGGGCTTGCTAGTTATTATTGTATATGGGTATAGTTTGTGTGATCTGGCAGGAGAGGATCAGAAGGCAATCAGGGCTAAGGGTAAAATTTTAGGCCATTGCATATTGAGTTTTTCCATCAGTTTAGCAAGCTTTATTGTTTGTTTTTGTTTTTGTTTTTGTTTTTACAGATAGGATCTCACTATGTTGCTCAGGCTGGTCTCAAATTCCTGGGCTCAAGCAATCCTCCCACCTCAGCCTCCCAAGTAGCTGGGACCATAGGCGTGTGCCACCACACCCAGCTAATTTTTAATTTTTTTTTTTTTGTAGAGATGGGATCTTGCTTTGTTGCCCAAGCTGGTCTTGAACTCCTGGCCTCAAGTGATCCTCCTGCCTTGGCCTCCCAAAGTGCTGGGATTACAGGCATGAGCCACCATACCCACTTTAGCAAGTTTTAATTTTAATAGTCCATTAGGTCTGTCTATTATTACAGGAAAGATAGATGATAAGGGATGATCTGGAGAGATAATAAGGACAACATATTTTTGTGATACAAGAAGAACGACTTGGATTTCTTAGATTACTTTACTGGTGAAATGGGTCCCTCAGCCACTTAAAAAGAGCTAATGGAATTGTCCGTGTGCAAAACACTTGCCCCGTTAATTTAGGGAAGGCTAAGTATTTTTCTTTACAACACTTCCCATACACTTTATATAATATTAACTAAATCTAATTATTTTAGTACCTCCTTTTAAAAAGTGAAAGAACAAATCATTTTGTGATTTCCTTGGGACCCTCTGGAAAATCTCAAAGGCATGTTTAGGTATAAAACATACCATTTAATATTAGATTTGGAGCTGGTCACAGTGGCTCATGCCTATAACCCCAGTACTTTGGGAGGCCAAGACCGGCGGATCACTCGAGGTCAGGAGTTTGAGACCAGCCTGGCCAACATGGTGAAACCCCGTCTCTACTTAAAAAATACAAAAATTAGCCAGGCATGGTGGCACACGCCTATAATCCCAGCTACTCAGGAGGCTGAGGCTTGAGAATCACTTGAATCCGGGAGGCAGAGGTTGCAGAGACCTGAGATGGAGCCACTGCACTCTAGCCTGGGCGACAGATTGAGACTCCATCTCGAAAAGAAAAAAGGAAAAAGAAAAAAGATTAGATTTGAGGAAGGCAAAATGTCAAAAATTGTTAGGATACTTGAAAATTTGGTTAAATAGGGTCATGGGTCACTGATAAACAATACTTGGCTACCATTTAACTAAAGTGATTTTAAAGTAAATATAGGAGGTAACATGGTTGTAAAAAATATCTTAGCTCTTTAAAAAGTGAAAAAACTTGATTCTCTTAAATAACTAAGGATAGGAAAAAGTCAACATAAAGCACAGATATAAAGAGCTGGGTGTCCTCTAATTCAATCCACTACTGACTATCTACTTGGAGACAGAGTCAGCTCCCACAAGTTGAGGACTCAGTCTCACAAGACTGTCTCCCATTTGAGATGCCAGTTGCAAGCACATATTGAGACCTGTACTTCTGACTAGCTGGCTATAAGTCAGGATTCCCACGACCTCATTGAGGCTCAATTAATTTGCTAGAGCAGCTCACAGAACCCAGGCAATCACTTTACTTATGTTTGCTGGTTTATTAATAAGGGATATAATGAAGGATGAAGATTAACAGCCAGATAGCGAAGATGCATAGAGCAAGGCATGAGGGAAGGGGTGTGGAGCTCCCATGCCGCCTCCAGGGCACCACCCTCCAAGAACCCATACATTTCCAGCTATCTGGAAGCTCCCCAAACCCTGTCCTTTTGGGTTTTTATAGAGGCTCCATTACCTAGATGTAATTGATTACATCATTAGCCATTGATGATCAATTCAACCTTCAGCCCCAGAGTTGAGGGATGGGGCTGGAGGTCCCAACCTTCTAATCACATGGTTGATTCCCCTGGCAACCAGCTCCCATACTGAGGCTATCCAGGAGGCCATTAAGAGGTCACCTCATTAGAGCAAAAGATGCTTCTATCACCCAGGAAATTCCAAGGGATTTAGAAGCTCTGTGTCAGACACTCCTATCACACAAGAAATTACAATGGTCTTAAGAGCTTTGTATCAGAAACTGGGGTCAAAGACCAAATATTAGAACAGAATATTTTTATCATCTATCTCTCCTGTAATGATAGATAGACCTAATGGACTATTAAAATTAAAGCTTGCTAAACTGGGCATAGTGGCTTATGCCTGTATTCCCAGCACTTTGGGAGATCAAGGCACCAGGAATTCAAGACCAGCTTGAGCAACATAGTGAGACCCCATCTGTAAAAGACAAAACTAAACCTAAAACAAACAAACAATAAAGCTTAGTAAACTGATGGAAAAACTCAATTTCCAATGACCTAAAGTTTTACCCTCTCTGGGTCTCTCCTTCACCATCTGTGAAATGAGGCCAGGGCTCATTTACGTGAGATTCCCATGAGGATCAAGTAAAACTGTGCTGGAAGACTTTAGCACAACACATTCCTGTCTGGCAGCAGAAGGGGATCAGCCTTGAGGTACAAAATCCTGGGTTGCAATCAGTGGTGTGCTGATAACAGATGGCCCCAGCGAACTGGCACAAGCCAGCTCAGCATGGCCCGATTTATGTGAAGTTTCTAGAAGAGGCTAAACTAATCTATGGTGAGAAAAGTCAGGACAATGCTTGCCTCTGGAGGGGGTGGCCGCAGGGATTGATAAGGAAAGGGCATGAGGGAACTGTCTGGGGTGATGGTCATGTTTAATGTTTTGATAGGGGTTTACTTTTGTCAAAATTCTTTGAATGATGCACTTGAGATTTATACATTTCACTGTATAAAATTTTACTTAAAACTGTAAATATTCAACTCTAGTTAATGATATGTACGCTGAATTATCTAGAAGCGAAGTGCACTGAAATCTGCAACTTACTTTGAATTGCACCAAAAAATAACATGGATTGATGGACAGATAGAAACAGGGATAGATGAAAAAAGATGAGATAAAGCCAGGTTAACAACATGTAACAGTCTGGGTGTAGGGTATACTGGCACTTACCAAACAATTCTTTGTATCTTCTGTATGCTTGAAGATTTAATTATGAAAAATGTTGAGGAAACATACTTAGCATATCTTACATACAAAGTTGTTTATCTTTGCCCCATTGCTTCTAGTAGTTTCATTTACATATATTGATTATAATTTTAACCACTAATGACTTTTACTTTGCAGAGAAAACTAGGAAGTAGATAACTATGAACTGTCTATCATAGAGCAGGCTAGCAAAGCTTATGAATATATATCTCATAATCTAGTCAATACAATATTGGCTTATTTGACTAGTAAACCTGTACACATTTAGGAAGAACATACCAAGTAGAAAGAAGTGTATGCTTCTGTTATACTTAATGGTAATAACTCATAAAACAAAGCTATTTTTATTAAGCCAACAATATTAAGCTAATTTTGTTTGCCAAAGATTTACCTAAATTATGTAACTTGAATTTTTTTTTTTTGAGAAGAATTTCGTTCTTGTTGCCCAGGCTGGAGTGCAATGGTGTGCTCATGGCTCACCGCAACTTCCTCCTCCTGGGTTCAAGCGATTCTCCTGCCCCAGCCTCCTGAGTAGCTGGGATTATAGGCATGCACCACCACGCCCGGCTAATTTTGTATTTTTAGTAAAGATGGAGTTTCACAATGTTGACCAGGCTGGTCTTGAACTCCTGACCTCGGGTGATCCACCCGCCTCAGCCTCCCAAAGTGCTGGGATTACAGGTGTGAACCACCACGCCTGGCTGTAACTTGAATTTTTAAAACATTTATGTTAGGTTTTAGAGAATACTTTTTCCCCCACACCGGAAGTATTAGAAGTTCAGATTTTTTTTTTTTTCTGAGAGTTTTAGGGTTTTTAAGGAATTGTATAAATTAATTTGATAGTATCATCCAGAGGTAGAAAAATATCACATATGCATAAAATAAATACATAAACATACAGACAGATGCAAATAAAGATCTTACAGCTTTCATTCTAAAATTTTAGCCACGATTCAGGCACAAACACAGAAATACAAAACTCACTAGTCAATACAACAGAGTTGGCTCTTGTCTTTGCCCCACTTTGTATTTTTACCAGAATTCTGTTTCTGGCAGATGGGACAAGTTGAGGTTTACCTATTCAACATGAGGGCTAAAGCTTCCCATCAATATTTGTGGAGGAGACTTTTTTTTCTTTTCTTTTCTTTTTTTTTTTTTTTTTTTTGAGACAGAGTCTCACTCTGTTGCCGAGGCTGGAGTGCTGGAGTGCAGTGGCGTGATCTCGGCTCACTGCAAGCTCCGCCTCCCGGGTTCACGCCATTCTCCTGCCTCAGCCTCCCCAGTAGCTGGGACTACAGGCGCCTGCCACCACGCCCGGCTAATTTTTTGTATTTTTTAGTGGAGACGGGGTTTCACTGTGTTAGCCAAGAAGGTCTCGATCTCCTGACCTCGTGATCCACCCGCCTCGGCCTCCCAGAGTGCTGGGATTACAGGCGTGAGCCACCGCGCCCAGCATGGAGGAGACTTTTAAGATTTTCTTTGCCCTGATGTGTAATCTGATGGATGTTGTGGACCAAATGTTTGGTGAGGTACTGAACAGACACCCAGCAGCCATCTGGGTATCTCCAAAGACCATCTGAGTAGCTAAAATATCCAGTCTGTTTCCAGCTAGCTTTCGGCCTCTGATGCTTGCTTTGGAACCCCTGAACCCCTCAAGAGTCCCCCAGTGGTGGCAGAAGGACCAAAGTGCTAATGACTGTAGGGAGTTGAGGTACTGGTTTGAGAAGGGAAAGGTCTGGCAGGGGTAGACAGAGAGGTGGGGGAGGTAGGTGTATGAATGGGGACAACATCAAAGGATCCGAGGAAACTGAAAGGAAGATCAAAGGTGGTAAGGGAAGGAAGGAGGACTAGAGGCCATGGGATGGGAAAGGTCTTAGATGAGCTAATCTGGGGAGATCTCAAGTTCCCTAAAGAGGCTACTGAAGTTCCAAATTCCCTCTGGTAATTTTTTGGCCATTTATGAATACATTAGACTGAATCAGTGTCCCAGCGGGAAGGCATGTAGTAAACAGGAAAGAAGAGGAGGGAAGGCATCTGAGAGAATGAGTTCCCCATGAGATTAACAGATAGTTAAGCCAAGATTGAAGAGCCAAGGGAACACTTCATGTAATCTCCATGGCAGAAAGCCCAGAGAACTCCCACGCACAATTTCTGGGGTGGAGTCAAGTGAACCCCCTGCCCCATGCAATCACCAGGGATTGAGGAGCTGAGGAAATTCCCACACGCAATCCCCATGTTTGAGATGCCAAGAAAATTCTTATGCATAATCCCCCAGTTAAGGAGCCAAGAAAAAAACAGAAGAGGCTTCACAGAAAGGGATAAAGAAATCACTTTGCCAGAAAGAATAAACGTAACTCCTGACTACCACATTACAGCAGATAAACGTCCAAAGCACTGGATTAGATAAGGAAGTGTGACTCACCACCATGGATTCCTACTTTTCCAGGCAGAAAAAGACACAAAGAGTCCAGGAAGCCAGCATGAATACATGGGTGAAGACACAGGTTCCGAGGGACAGCCAGCACTCCGTCTGAGTCACAGCGCCATTAGTATTCGAAGAAACACAAATCAGGATTTAGTAAGGAGAGACTTTTATTTAAAAGGATTATTACAAGGGAGGGAAAAGGACTATTGAAATAGGGAGAGGAGGATGACTGCAATAAGGAGAATGGTGTGACTATAAGGTCTGCAAGATTCTCAAAGCCAAACAGAAAAAGGTTTTTCTTTTATAGAGGAAAGAGTAGGCAAGCAGGGATAAATAATCTTTGGAAAGGAAGCTGGACAAGCAAGGGACATGCCCTGGGTCTTTGTTTTCGGGTTTAAGGACAAGCAGAGGGTAAGCAATGGGCAACTGTGAACCTTTGATCGGGGCAGATGACACTCTCCAAGGCTTATAGCTAGCCAGGTGCACCAAAGGGACAAACAAATCACAGTCTTCTCCCCTTCTGATCTTTTCTCCTGGCTTTCCCCCACTAAATGGGCAGAATGGCTGCAAACAGGCTTTGAAATCTTAGTTTGTGGCCTATAAGACCAAGAATCTTATACGACTCTTATAGGTTGCTTTATCACTGACACCAAGATCAGTTATTATGAAATAACGTACAACTAAGATTATAAAGCCACCTGGGTCCAGGGCATGGATTTTTATTTTTATGTATTTAGTTATTTATTGAGACATGGTCTCTCTGTCACCCAGGCTGGAGTGCAGTGGCACAATCATAGCTCACTGCACCTACATCACCCAAGCTGGCTCAAATTCCTGGCCTCAAGCAATCCTCTCAAAGTGCTGGGGTTACAGGTATGAGCCACCGCGCCTGGCCCAGGATGGTTTTTTTTCATATATAAATGAGCCAAACATGACCTCTATGTGTTGGGAAAAGGGCGGGAGTGCCTGTATAAACAGATACACAATGCCAATTTATGCAGGCACCCCACAAGCCCTTTTCCCAACATCAATGTATTAACCCCTAGGTTATTTCTTCCCTGCAGGCTGAGATCCATTAGCTCAAATGACCACCAGTGCCAAACTTAAATATTTGCACATCCAATTATTTTTATTTTTATTTTTTTAATTTGAGATAGAGTCTTGCTCTGTAGCCAGGCTCGATCTCGGCTCACTGCAACCTCCACCTCCCAGGTTCAAGCGATTCTCCTGCTTCAGCCTCCCGAGTAGCTAGGACTACAGGCACTCACCACCATGCCCAGCTAATTTTTGTATTTTTAGTAGAGATGGGGTTTCACCATGTTGGCCAGGATGGTCTCGAGCTCTTGACCTCGTGATCCACCCTCCTGAGCCTCCCAAAGTGCTGGGATTACAGGCGTAAGCCACCGCGCCCAGCCCAAATTATTTTTTAAACTAGACCAAAGAGGCAGACTTTTCAGCAATTTACATTCTGCCTGTTTTGCATACTCCACAAAATCTCACCCCACATCTGTTGACAATAGATAAGCCCTGGGCCATAAAGACCCCAAGCCTCTGCTGCCCTTCTGAGCTCTCTGACCCAATAACTCCACACTGCGGGCTGAGAAACATCACCTAGACACGTAAGTCCCCTCTCTGACCCTCATCTCCCCTAAGAATTCCTTGCCTTCCTTCCCTTCTGAGTAACCTCTGTACAGACTCCTGCTGTGAGGGACTTCTGCCACATACAAGCCTGTCGAGCACCACCCACTAAAGTTGTGTATGCTACTGCCACCTCATGATAATATCATTCCTCCATCGGTCCCCAAATCCCTCAAACCTCCTACATCTCTGGCAAAATTGGAATTGACAGTGAATACAGCTGTATTACCTGGTGGTAAAATATTAATAGCTCAGTAGTTCTGTACCTATGTAACCCTACCCCCATATGAGTGGGAATGGACTGAGGGGGAAGCACTTGCTAGACTAGCATTACTGACAGAAATCTGAGTCAGTACAGTGACTGAACCTAACATCCCTTCCAAAGGCCAAAATGTTTGGATAGAAATAATTGACAAATGGAGAGAAGAAGAAATATGGTAGTTGAGGGGAAATGAATGAATAAATGGTTTATGCAATAGGGGAAATCCAGTATTACATTGGTGCCTCGAGAGAGGCTCAGATCAAGAGAATGATATTGTCTTCTAGCACGATTATGCCAGATCCCTGAAAGGTGAGAGTATATGTCTGCTGAAACTACTTCTCTTTTTGGAACCTGACAAGGTTGAATGGAAGCCTGCAAACCTGAGTAACATCATTCTGGGAGACATTTTGGGTACATCATATGATGATGAACTGGACCAATTGTTGATGACTGAGTGAAACTCTACATGACAGTATCTTTAGACTCTTGTCAAAAGTATATTATTTGGGGCCAGGCACAGTGGCTCATGCCTGTAATCCCAGAACTTTAGGAGGCCGAGGGGGGTGGATTACCTGAAGTCAGGAGTTCAAGACCAGCCTGGCTAACATGGAGAAACCCTGTCTCTACTAAAAATACAAAAATTATCCTGGCATCTGGCAGGTGCCTGTAATCCCAGCTACTCAGGAGGGCTGAGGCAGGAGAATCACTTGGACCTGGGAGGTGGAGGTTATAGTGAGCCGAGATCGCCACCACAGCACTCCAGCCTGGGTAACAGAACAAGACTTTGTCTCAAAAAAAAGGATATCATTTGGGAAGGAGTTTCTAGGAGCTACACCCTGCCAGGCCATCGGACTGTGTGGTGTAAAATTCCCAGCAGACTGATTACTGTGTAACTATAGACCTTAATGATAGAATGCTTAGAAAGGTCCCTGGTTTTAAGAAGCAAAATATAGCAGCAGCATGTCTGACATGCTACAGTTAGCCATGCACAAATGTATATCACCCTTGTTTTGTGGACGGAAAGTTATCAGGTTGATGCAAAAGTAATTGCAGATTTACATTACATTAAAAGTCATGGCAAAAACCGCAGTTACTTTCGCACCAACCTAATATTAACCAGAATAGAAAAAACAATGGGTTTCAGATGGGATTAAAGCAGTAGACATCAGGTCGTAGGCTCAAATTCCCTAGGGAAATGCCCCACCCTGAGATGAGGAAGGCTATGTGAGACTTTATGTCATGCTCAGACTAAATTACATCTAGATGTGATTACCACTCATCTAACCCTGTTATGGGGGTCCCAACATTTTGGGATACACAATATGTGTCCTAGCTGCACTCAGGCCAGCAGTGCACAATGGCAACAACATGCATAGTGGATTAAACAACATTGACCACAGAACAGAAAAGAGCTTTAGGGGAGATAGATGCTGGTCTAGGCATTGTGGGACAAGTTCAATTTGCTTTTAAGGAGAAGCAGCATTCAGAGGAAAAGATGTATTAACTAGAATAAGTAGACTAGACAGATTCTCTTCCAGGAGAAAGACAAAGGATGGGTGACAGCCTGGAATGATAACAAAGCTTTAGTGAAGTGGGGCAGGCAGACTCAACAAATAATGCTGGGTAATGCTAGGATCCAGTATTGGGAAAGGGTTTGTACACAGACCCAGCAAGGCCTCTTGACTATTTTAATACAGATGGAGGCTGAAATGGCCATAAGGACTCCTGTGTCCTTCCCATAGAAGGGAGATGGGCCCTAATTTATAACAGCACATAATGGAAATCAGTCTCAGTACAAGCCTGTGGAGTGAGATAGATGACGGGTTTTGTCCTCAATTGTCTTAGAACCCAGAAATAACCAAGAATCATGTTGTAGCTAATCGTAATAATACTTGTCAGGAATATATCTGGTATATACACAAGTGCTGATTCTGTTAGGAAGGCTTAGCAAATACCTCTATAATTCTTACTGACTTGAATCATACTCTGACCATATTGTGATAGGGTGTAACACTGGCATTGTTAGTAAGATTAAATTGCCTTACATAAATAACTCATATGATAATACAGATATTAATAATCAAATTTATTGGAAGATTGAGTTAAAGCTTATTCAGGATGTAATACTGGTGGGGAATCACTAGTCCGAGGAAGAACTAGATTTAGCTAGCCATCAGCTAATGTTTATCCTAAATAGTTCTGTACAGATTTATCATAAGGTACAAATAGCAGTAGATCAAGAGGGTAAATGAATAATCAAATTAGACCAGGCACAGTGGCTCATGCCTGTAACCCCAGCACTTTGGGAGGCTGAGGCGGGTGGATCATTTGAGCCCAGGACGCAGAGGTTGCAGTGAGCTGAGATTGTGCCAGTGCACTCCAGTCTGGGTAATAGAGCAAGACTGTGTCTCAAAATAAATGAATAATCAAATTAGTATGAAATGTAATGGTTTTGTAAGATGGATTAGTTGTTTCTTTAAATCTACCCCTACCCTACACTGGCTCTTCCAAATGTTAGGAATATGCAAACTGATACTATCGCTGTGTCTGGTATATGCTGTGTTAAATACTACACTAAATGTAGATGCTTAAACAAATTTTATCATTTTGCTTTAAGAAAACCTAGGCCAAGGGCCAGAAGAGTGGACTATGCAGTAAAGTGTTAACTCAGCAGGCCTAGGCTGCCCAAACCCTGCACATTCTAAATGTCTTTAGAATTGACCCTGGACCAACTCCTAAAAATAATCTCTGAGCCCTTGGAATATCTTACCTGATAAGAGTGTCTTTGTATACCTGAAACCTTGGGGCAAGACAAATAGTTTATGCTAACAGTGTGATCTATGTGAATGCCTATTTTTGTATGCTTGGGACTTTGGGTCACACTGTATCAGTTTGACCTCTGGCGAGCTGGGGTCTAAATGGCTAAGGTCAAGTCATATGCATTCCGAGCCTACAGAACTGGCCCTCAATAAAAAACCCTAGACATCAAGGCTCAGGTGAGTTTCCCTGGTTGGCTATACTTTATATGTGTTGTCACATATCATTGCTGGGAAAATTAAGTGCTATTCACGTGACTCTACTCAGAAAGGATAACTGGAAGCTTCTACCTGGTTTCTCCTGAACTCTGCTCTATGCACCTTTTTTCTTTGCTGGTTTAATCTGTATCTTTAGCTATAATAAACCATAACCATGAATAGAACCATTCTTCTGAGTTCTGTGAGTTCTTCTAGTGAATTATCAAGTCTGAGAGTGGTTTAGGGGACCCCCAACACAGTATTCCCTGCTAGGTTTTCCGCACAACAAACAAAATAGAAAAAAGAAAATAATTGAAAAGCATGCATCAGAGAAATTTAGAGAGAATAAAGAGATTAATAAGTTCGAGACAGCCCAGCCAACAAGTTCAAGACCAGCCTGGCCAACATGGTGAAACCCCGTCTCTACTAAAAATGCAAAAATTAGCCGAGCATGGTGGCAGGCACCTATAAACCCAGCTACTCAGGAGGCTGAGACAGGACAATTGCTTGAACCTGGGAGGTGGAGGTTGCAGTGAGCTGAGATTGCACCACTGCACTCCAGTCTGGGTGACAGAGTGAGACTCTGTCTCAAAAAAAAAAAAAAAAAAAAAAGAGAGAGAGAGATTAATAGCTCATATGACCTTACTTCTGTATAAACTGCACATTTGTCTGTGAAAAGGGCAAACATCATCAGGTACATGATTTCATTCTCCATAAAGAGAAAATAGGTCAGCTTCTTAGGAAGTAAAAATTTCCAGGCCGGGTGTGGTGGCTCATGCCTGTAATCCCAGCACTTTGGGAGACCAAGGCAGGTGGATCACCTGAGGTCAGGTGTTAGAGACTACCCCATCTCTATTAAAAATACAAAAAATTAGCCGGGTATGGTGGCATGCGCCTGTAATCCCAGCTACTCAGGAGGCTGAGGTAGGAGAATCGCTTGAACGTGGGAGGTGGAGGTTGCAGTGAGCCAAGATTGAGTCACTGCACTCCAGCCTGGGCAACAGAGTGAGACTCCGTCTCAAACAAACAAACAAACAAACAAACAAGCCCCCCCCCCAAAAAAAACAGGCACTTAGGCCTAATAAATGTTATTGTTGATTTTTTCTAAAGGTCAGTAGTGATTTTCAGCTTAGGATTCTCCCAGTGAAACTGTTTTTAAATTTTTCTGGTAGATGCTTGCAGAGCAGAGAGTGGGATTTCCTGGTTTTCTATGGCTTCTTTGCTGTTGTCTCTGTATGTGAGTTCATACCCAACTCAAGGCAAATTCCTTCTCCTATACTCTTCCAGTAGAAAAGTCTTTATTATTATTTTCTCCCTACAAATATGATCCACATGTGGAGCAAAATATGTAAACGACATAAATATGTAAACACTAGGAAAGGAAAAGCCTCTATAAATGGACAAGGAAAATCCTCCATAATCTAACTTCTGACTCCCAACTCAACCTAGCCACGATTATCTGGCTTGAAATAGAGCCTAACAGGCTTTACTTACTACATGTATAATCCTGTCTATCTGTGTGTCATTTTGTGTAAAATGAGTGTGCTGTTCATTATATTCTGTATTTTCCTTGACAAAAAAAATCTGCTATATACTGTGTCTTGCAATTTGCTTTGTTCATGGTAGATTTCAGCATAATTTGAAAAAAAAGTTTATAAAGGAAAACCTACCAATCTTCTCTCTTATGAAATCTAGATTTTCTGTAATGCTTTAAAAGGGCTTCCCCACAAAGAATTTATAAGCAAAAGATTATCTTGTTTCTCTTGTGTTTCTCTTATTACTTTTACAGTTTCAATATGTTAGGTTTAAATTTTTGTCATGTGGAACTTTTTATGTAAGGTTTCTTCTTTTACTAAGGAAGGAGACCACCACTTCTCCTGCTGCCTTCCTCTCCCCTTGTCTTGCGTAGTTTATAAGACAAGAGGAAAGGGAGAAAACAAAAAGTTGGAAAGAAACAGAAGTAAGATAAATGACCAGACGACCTTGGCACCACCATCTGGCCTTGGTGGTTAAAAATAATAATAATTACGTTCTCCACGCTTGCCTGATCTATCATGACCCTTTCACGTGGACCCTTTAGAGTTGTAAGCCCTTAAAAGGGCCAGTAATTTCTTTTTTGAGGAGCTCGGCTCTTAAGACGTAAGTCTGCTGAAGCTCCCAGCCGAATAAAGCCCCCTCACTTCTTTAACCCGGTGTCTGAGGAGTTTTGTCTGTGGCTCATCCTGCTACATGTCTTGGTTCTCCGACCGGGAATCAGGTGATTAATGGATGGTCAAGGCAGCCCCTTAGGCGGCTTAGTCCTGCCCTGTGGAGCATCTCTGCGGGAGACTCTGGACAGCACGAGCAAGGCGGATCCTGAGAGTGCTCCCGGGTAGGCATTTGGCCCGTGGAAGGCCTCATTAGAGCTGTGCACGGCAGGCCCCCGTGGAAGATCAACGCAGTGGCTGAATACCAGGAGAGAACTGGCGCTTGAAGTCCAGACATCTGGAATATGGTAGGACCGGTCCTGGGAACTTGCCCACTCCATTTGAGTAAAAGTGTGGCCTGATCACCCACGGCGTGCCTTTATTGGCACTTTAGTTTTAGTTTTGATTTTGACTTGACTTGAATTGCTTGATGAACAGGCATGCCTTTAATGACACTTTAGCTTTAGTTTTAATTTTAATTTAGTGTAAATTAGACAAGTGACCTTTTACCCTTTCCTTCTTGTAGTGTAAATGTTTTGTCTCAAGGGAAAATGGGTCAGACACAAAGTAAGCCCATTCCGCTAAGGACTATGTTAAAAATTTCAAGAAAAGATTTAATAAAGACTATAAAGTTACTATGACACCAAAGAAAGAGAGCTTTGTTTAAGATGAATTGGTCAGCATTAGGAGCAGGTTAGCCAGCAGAAAGAAGCCTAGACAGGTCTCTTGTTTCAAAGGCGTGGCACAAAGTAACTAGAAAGCCAGGACACATAGACCAGTTCCAATATATAGACACTTAGTTACAGTTAGTACTAGACCCCCACAGTGGCTAAGAAGGCAGGCAGCAGCAGTGCTAGCAGCAAAGAGACAGATAGCCAAGGAAAGATCCCACTCCACCCGCTGAAATAAATCAATTCCTAAAGTTCTGTCCGACCCAACACCAGAAGACCCATGGCAGGAGATGGCACCAGTGATCCCAGTGGTGCCTTCCCCTTGCCAGAGAGCAAGGCTCCCCACTCCTGAGCCCACAGCATTTGTGGGCACACACACATCTAGGCCACCCAAGGTAGACACACACACCTCTAGGCCGGAAGGCAAACACACCTCTAGGCCACCCAAGGTAGGCAAGAGAGGATGTGAAGCCTCAGGAGAAACCCCTCCCTTGGCAGCTCATTTATGACCCAAATAATAATAATAATAATAATAATAATAATATCAACCTCTAACCTAAACTACTTTTGTTATCTGTAAATTCCAGACGTTGTATAAGAAAGCACTGTAAAACTTTCTGTTCTGTTAGCTGATGCCTGTAGCCCCCAGTCATGTTCTCCATGCTTGCCTGATCTATCAGGACCCTTTCACGTGGACCCTTCAGAGTTGTAAGCCCTTAAAAAGGCCAGTAATTTCTTTTTCGAGGAGCTCGGTTCTTAAGACATAAGTCTGCCAAAGCTCCCGGCCAAATAAAGTCTCCTTCCTTCTTTAACCCAGTGTCTGAAGAGTTTTGTCTGTGGCTCATCCTGCTACATTACAACTTCTGTAGTTTCTGGATTTTTAAAATGTTTACCTTTTTGTTACATCTGGAATTTATTTCATGTATGGTATGAAATAGGTAGAAGGCCCAGTGGGTAAGGCTCCAACTATCTATTTTTTTTCTGATGGCTACTCAGTATTGAATAATCTATCTTTCTTCCAGGTACATGAAATGTCACTGTGTTAGTCCGTTCTCACACTGCTATGAAGAAATACCCAAGATTGGGTCGTTTATAAAGGAAAGAGGTTCAATTGACTCTGCAGCGCTGGGGAGGCCTCAGGAAACTTACAATCATGGCAGAAGGGAAAGCAAATGCATTCTTCTTTGCACGGCAGCAGCAAGGAGGAGTGCAGCGTGGAGGTAACTGCCCCCATGATTCAATTACCTCCTACCAGGTCCCTCCCACGACACATGGGGATTATGTGAACTACACTTCAAGATGAGATTTGGATGGGAACACAGCCAAACCATATCAGTCACTTATGTTTGTAAATTCTCACTTGTATTTGGTTCTCTTTCTGGTCTCTATTCTCTTTCAATGATTACTCTGCTAATGGCATTTATAAAGGGAAGAGGTTCAATTGACTCTGCAGTGCTAATGGCAGAGTAGTCATTCCCTAACAGCCTCAGAAAAATCTAGCCCTTCCAACACCTTGATTTTAGACTTCTGGCCTCCAGAACTGTGAGATAATACACTTCTATCTTTTAAACAACTCAGTCTGTGGTACTTTATTATGGCAGCCCTAGCAAACAAGCACATCTTCTTTTGTTACTTTAAATGTGTACTTTTTTTTTTTGAGACATAGTCTCACTCTGTCACCCAGGCTGGAGTGCAATGGTGCAATCATGGCTCACTGCAGCCTTGACTTCCCAGGTTCAAGCAATCCTCCTACCTCAGCCTCCTGAGTAGCTAGGACTACAAGTGCATACCACCAGGCCTGGCTAATTTTTTTATTTTTCATAGAGATGGGGTCTCATTATGTTATCCAGTCTGATCTTGAACTCCTGGCCTCAAGTCATCCTCTCACCTTGGCCTCCCAAAGTGCTGGGATTACAAGTGTGAGCCACCACACCCAGCCTATACTAAACAGTCTATGTCTAATAACTTCTATATCTGAAGTTGTATAGGTTTGACTGTTGTTTCTTATGAATCTTGCTAATAGTGTTTTGTGTCTTGTTATCTTGTGTGCACTATGATTTTTTACACTGTGGGTTCCTATATTTTGAAATTTTATCTGTGGGTTGAAAGGTGGCTTACACCAAAGTGGATTTATGTTTACTTCTCTCAGGCATCTTGGGTCACTATAACCTGGGACCATTTCAAGTAAATCCTTTATTTGTTTTGCTGATACACTGGAGATGTGACTTGAGACTGTGAAGAAGCATGACAGCAGCTATTCCTCTGGCTCAGGGCTTTTGTACTTGCTATTCCCTCTGCCTGGCATGACCTACTTCAAATCCTCCTTTACTTCCTTTGGATCTCTGCTCAAATGGCACCCTATTATTGAGACCTTCTCTGCCCACCCCACATCCACAGGTGATTCCTTGTTCCCTATCTTGATTTACTTTCATTCATCACCAGAGGATGAATACTTATACACACAGACACACACATGCACACAACAAAAACGTATAACTATCTATATATCACCTTTTTATTACCCATGTCCCCACAAAGCAGGAACTATTTTTTCTGCTTTGTTCACTGTAGAATACTCAAAATAGGCCCGGCGCAGTGGCTCACACCTGTAATCCCAGCACTTTGGGAGGCAGAGGTGGGTGGATCACAAGGTCAGGAGATCGAGACCATCCTGGCCAACATGGTGAAACCCCGTCTCTACTAAAATAGAAAAAAATTAGCCAGGCATGGTGGCGTTCACCCATAGTCCCAGCTACGCAGCAGGCTGAGGCAGGAAAATCACCTGAACCCAGGAGGCAGAGGTTGAGATGAGCCGAGATCGTGCCACTGCACTCCAGCCTGGCGACAGCGAGAGACTCCGTCTCAAAAAACAAAACAAAACAAAACTCAATAGGGTCTGCCATGCAGTACATGCTCAACAAAGGTTTGCTGAACATGAAAAAACAATGGCTGGCTGGGCACAGTGGCTCACGCCTGTAAGCCCAGCACTCTGGGAGGCCAAGGTGGGTAGATCAGGAGGTCAGGAGATCGAGACCATCCT
This sequence comes from Pongo abelii, assembly GCF_028885655.2. Classification (NCBI taxonomy): domain Eukaryota; kingdom Metazoa; phylum Chordata; class Mammalia; order Primates; family Hominidae; genus Pongo; species Pongo abelii. The sequence goes on from NC_072008.2 coordinate 48,474,168, forward strand.
AACACGGTGAAAGCCCATTTCTACTAAAAATACAAAAAAAATTAGCCAGGCATGGTGGTGGGCGCCTGTAGTCCCAGCTACTCAGGAGGCTGAGGCAAGAGAATGGTGTGAACCCGGGATGCAGAGCTTCCAGTGAGCTGAGATCGTGCCACTGCACTCCAGCCTGGGTGACAGAGCAAGACTCCGTCTCAAAAACAAGCAAACAAACAAACAAAAAAACAATGTCCATCCACACTCTGAGAGATTTTTAGGAAATTCTTCACTGTTCCTGTGGCTTGCTGCAAAGCACTGACTTCACAGGAAATCAGACTGCAGACGCTCGGCCACAGCAACCTCAACAAAACAGACACTGCACTGTCTGAGTCTGCTCAGGCTGCTATAACAAAGATACCATAAACTGAGCAACTTATAAACAACAGAAATTTCTTTATTACAATTCTAGAGGCTGACAAATCCAATATCAAGGTGCCAGCAGATTTGGTGTCTTTGGCGAGGGCCCATTTATCATTGATGGCATCTCCTTGCTGTATCCTCACATGGTGGAAGGGGCCAACAAGCTCCATCAGGCCTCTAGTATTAGGTCACTAATCCCATTCATGAGGGCAGAACCCTTGAGATCAAATCACCTCCCAAAGGCCCCACCTTCTAATATAATCACTTTGGTAACTAGGTTTCAAAATATGAATTTTGGGAGTACACAAATGCATCCACTTTTGCTACCCCTTCACTTTGAGAGTATCTGCCAAACCAAGATTACTGAAGCTGCAATTCTCAAGAACATGTCCTGCTCAAGGTGGGTAAAGACTGCTGACATAAATCTGGGAACAAAAATGGCTTCAATTTCAGTGAAAGAATGAGCTTGAAATAAAGCCACCTCTGCCCAAGGGACTGTGCTATGGTTTGAATGTGTCCCTTCCAAAATTCAGATGCTGTCAATGTGCTAGTATTGAGATGGGCCTTTAAGAGGTGATTGGGTCACACGGGCTGCTCCCTCATTAATGGATTAATGCCCTTTTAAAAGAAGAAGATTCATGAAATGTTCAGTTAGCTCACTAGCTTATTAGCTTGCCTTTCTGCCTTCTGCCATGTGAGGACGTGGCAAGAAGGCCTTCACCAGCCCAAATGCTAGTGTCTTGATCTTGGACTTCCCACCCTCCACAATAGTAGGAAATAAACTTCTATGCTTCATAAACCAATCTCAGGCATTCTGTTGTAGAGGTACAAAGCGAACTGAGATAAACGATAAGGGAATCATCCATCTAAAATCTTGGCACTAAGTGGAAAGGTAAAAATGCCCTCTGAACATTTATAGCCACTGGCCTGCCATCATGCTTCTTTGCAGCTTAAACTGTCACCTTCCAGGTATTATGGGTTATCAAGATTAAGGATATCAGGATTATGCTTAGCTTCCTGAAAACCCTTTGGGAGACTCCCTCTCTTTGTTATACCCTGGAACAAAAGTAACACATCTAAAACAGTACAAATGAAATCAGGACCACATGATGAAGGGTCAAAAGACAATAAAGCAATGAAAACAGGATGCACAACAGGAAATATGCTGGGAGTCCTAAGACCAAATAGATTTGTTATACCGACAAACAAAATTGGGCTGAGCAATAGGATTTACCTACTGAAAAACAGAATACTCTCAGATTGGACCACAATGTCTAAAGTAGTTCTCAGATTAAGATACATAATCCAAATATACCTATAATAAACCAGAAAGAGTGAGATTAATTGAATTATACATTAAACTAAAGAAGTTAGAAAAAGAAAAAAAATTAAAAGCAGATGGAAGGATTTTAGTGAAATAAAAGCGTAAATGAATAATTAGAAAATAGAAAAATGGCAAAAATGCATGAACTGCAACACAGGTGAGGGAGAGTAAAAGAAATAAAATATTAGCATTCATTTACCTAATTGAGGGAAAAAATCACAAATACACTCTATGAGAACTATGTTGGAGAAATAACCACAGATATAAAGGAAATTAATCATGAGACTACTTTACCCAAAATTATGCAAATATATTAAGAACCTTGAGGAAATACATGATTTTAAAAAATTACAAGGAGTCCATATTTCTACATCTATATATCGATATATCAATATTTCAATCTAAATGCATATATAGGCCAGCTGCTGTGGCTCATGCCTGTAATCCCAGCACTTTGGGAAGCCTAGGTGGGTGGATCACCTGAGGTCAGGAGTTCGAGACCAGCCTTGCCAACATGGTGAAACCCCATCTCTACTAAAAATACAAAAATTAGCCAGGCCTGGTGGTGCATGCCTATAATCCCAGCTACTCGAGAGGGTGAGGCGGGACAATCGCTCAAACCTAGGAGGTGGAGGTTGCAGTGAGCCAAGATCACGCCACTGCACTCCAGCCTGGGTAACAGAGCGAGACTCCATCTCAAAATAAATAAATACATAAATGCATATATAATCTAAACAGAAAAATATGATGGAAGAAATAGAGAAAGATGACAAAGAGATACCCTTCAAATAATGCACCATGCCCAAATAAATTCACAAGAGAATTCTATAAAGCATTTAAGGACCAAACAACACCAAAGTAGTGCTAATTCTTCCAGATACATTTATTCTGTGAAGGGGGCTGAGATAGTTTGAGGGTGAGCAAATTGATTCCATATTTGTGGTGTTGAAAATATTCTGAGGGCCTACGCAGATCATTCTGTGGAAGGGTAATCATATATACTGAGGAACATATGAGTCTATTCTACAGTTGAGAAGTTGTCACTATTTCTGTTCAATGTGAGTTTTCCCATGCACAATGAGGACTGACTTCTGGGAATAGGCCTTCCCACAATCAGCACATATACAAGGTGTCTTTCCTATATGGATTCTGATGCCCGGTAAAGTATACATGCTGGCAGAAGGCCTTCCCACAGTCACTGCATCTGGAGGGTTTCTCCCCAGTGTGTCTTCTCTGATATGTAATCATCTGTGATTTCCAGAAAAAAGTCATCCCAGACTCAGCACATTCAGGGGTTTTCTCCCTAGGATGAGTTTTCTGATGTATAATGAGTAGAGACTTTCCACAGAAGGCCTTTCCACATTCACTACATTCATAGGGTTTCTCTCCAGTATGACCTCTCTGATGTAGAATGAGATGTGACTTCAGGGAAAAGGCCCTCCCACACTCAGTACACTCATAGGTTTTCTCCCCTGTGTGAACTCTCTGATGAATAATGAGGGGTGATTTCTGGGAGAAGGTTTTGCCACATTCACCACACTGATAAGGTTTCTCCCCTGTATGAATTCTCTGGTGTATGATAAGAGGTGATTTCTGAGAGAAGGATTTTCCACATTCAGTACACATATAAGGTTTCTCTCCAGTATGAAATCTTTGATGGCCAGTGAGGTGTGACTTCTGGGAAAAGGCCTTCCCACAGTCAGTACACACATAAGGTTTTTCTCCTGTATGAATTCTTTGATGTCCTATGAGGTGGGACTGTTGGCAGAAAGTTTTCCCACATTCACCACACTTATAGGGCTTCTCTCCAGTATGTGTTCTCTGATGTATAATGAGCTGTGTTTTCCGAGGGAAGGTCTTCCCACATTCAGCACACTCATAGGGCTTCTCCCCAGTATGAGTTATCCGGTGTATAAAAAGGTGGGACGTCTCACAGAAGGCTTTCCCGCATTCACTGCATTCAAAGGGCTTCTCTCTGGTATGAACTGTCTGATGTATAATTAGATGTGACTTCTGGGAGAAAGCTTTTGGACACTCAAAACACTCATAAGGTTTCTCTCCACTATGGACTCTCTAATGAACAGTGAAAGGTGACTTCTGGGAGAATGCTCTTCCACACTCAGTACATTCATAGGGTTTCTCCCCGGTGTGAATCCTCTGATGCACAATGAGGTGTGATTTCTCACTGAAGGCTTTCCTACAATCTGCTCATACATATGGTTTCTCTCCAGTATGAATTCTTTGATGTATAATGAGCTGTGATTTCTTGATAAAGCCTTTCCCACACATACTACAAACATTGGGTTTCTCTCTGGCTTGAAATTTCTTATACTGAACATGGGCTTGCTTATGACTGAGAATTTTTTCACATTGACTATCTCCATAGGGCTCCATTCCAGTATGAATGAAGCCTTCCTTCTCAGGCACAGAACAGGAAGCATTATACCTAGGTGGTCTCCCACATCTAAATCTCTTAGTGGGGTTCTTTCTTGCATAGCTCCTGTTATAATTTAGTAAGTCTGAATTATACTTCAAGCTATTTTCACATGAATCAAACTTATGGAATTTTTGACTTGAAGGAGCAAGGTCTGTGCACCAATTGAACATTTTCCCAAATGCACTATACTTGGAACCCGTCTCATCAGTCAACGTTTCATGACTGATGACTGTGACCTGCCTCAAAACTCTGTCTTGATTTCCTTGATATCTATGCATCTGATTATCAATATGCCAGATTTTTAAAACAGAGTACAATGAATTATCCTTTGGGGCTCTTTCTATTATCTCCCTTTGAAATAAAAGTTCTCCAGAAATGATCTCCTGGGAAGATTCAAGGCCTTTCACTCTGTCTGAAGGAAGAAGAAAGAGGCAAAATCAAATACACACACACACACACACACACACACACACACACACACACCAGTTGGCAACGAACAGAGGTACTAGGAAGGTGGCTGTTGTAGAATGAATGTTATAAAGGAGGTCTGATAAATTTTAAGGAAGAAAAAAGGTAACGGATGTCAGAGATGTCAAGGAAGAAGAAGATGCCCTCTTGACCATCTACCCAATTCTCACTTACCTGGGTAGGTCCACCTTGACAACTCACTCTCTATGATCCATGGGTCCTTTCCATGTTCCAACTTAAAGATTACATCTGGTTTTAATACCTGAACACCCTGTTAAGAGAAAATTGTAGTGGCTTTGGCCTTGGCAGCTCAGAAATTCATGAAGAGAAGTACTTGCAGGGGACTCCCAGCAAAGTTGGATCCTTAACTCACACCATAACATAAAAATAAATTCTAGATATAACAAAAGTATAAACATGAAAAACCAAAACTATAAAAGAACACACTCTATTAAAGGAATATCATAAAGGTCATGGTATTGACAGCTCTAAAGGAAGGATGAAGAGGATTTGATTCATTGGTACACAGGGAATCTGCCCTTACCCATGGAGACCAGGTGATTATAGGTCTCCAGCATCACATCCCTATGCAGGGTCTTCTGAGCAGGATTCAACTGCTGCCACTCTTCCTGGGTGAAGTCCACAGCCACATCCTCAAATGTCACTGGTTCCTATAACAGCACATTCCTGTGGAATCTGCTCGTTCTGGTCATTTTTACCATAGCAGTACATGTAGGATGCCTACTTTGTTTGCACTTTGCCCAGCATACTTTATGAGAGAAACAATGTAAAACCCTGCCATTAGCAACAATAGTTAGTGGAACAGAACAGACAGTCTAGAAATAGATACAAATAAAAATGGGAAATTTAATATATAATAAAGATAGCATTTTAAACAGGTATGGAAAACAGATTATTCAAAACTGGAGAGCTATCAGGAAAAAAAGTAACTGGATTCCCTACCTCACACTATATACAAAAATAAATTCATGACACAAATTTAAATGAAAAAAGAGAAACTATAAAATAAAGACAGGAGCAGTTTTAAAAAATAATCTTTGAGTGGAGAAGACTCTTCTAAGCATGCCCTAAAACCCAGATGCCACAAATGAAAACACTGATAAATGTGACTACTTTATGTATTACATGGCAAAACATATCAAACAAACTCAAAGGATATGACTAACTAGGGAAAAAATATACACAAAACAGATAGGATGGACAAAGAGTTAATTTCCTCCATGTATAGAGAGAGCTCCTACAAAGCAAGAAGAAAAAGACCAATAACTTTTTAAAAAATGGTTGGTATGGTTTGACTCTGTTTCCCCACCCAAATCTCATTTTGAATTGCAATCCCCACTTGTCAAGTGAAGGAGGTGATTGAATCATGGAGGCAGTTTCCCCATGCTGTTCTCGTAATAGTGAGTGAGTTCTCACAAGATCTAATGGTATTATAAGCGTCTGGCATTTCCCTTGCTGGCACTTCTCTCTCCTGCCACCATGTGAAGAAGGTCCTTGCTTCCCCTTCCACCATGATTGTAAGTTTCCTGAGGCCTCCCCACCCCCGTGGAACTGTGAGTCAAATCTCTTTCCTTTATAAATTACCCAGTCTTGGGTATTTCTTTATAGTGACATGAGAACAGACTAATACGATGGTCAAGGGACATGACCATCATTTCACAGAAAAGAAAATGCAAATGTTTTTTAAACATGTAAAAAGATGCTCAACTTCACTCACATGAAGATAAATGCAAACTAAGACAAGACACCATTTCTCCCTTACATATTATCAAAGATGGGCATTTGATAAGTCACTGGTCAAATGCTATGACTAGGGATAAGTCACAGTGACTTAGGGTAAGTTAGTGAAGATGTCAAGAAACAGGTATACTCAAATTGTCTGTGGTGTACGGTATATTTTGAAGGCAATTAATTTGGCAATATCTATCAAAATTTATAATGTACACATCCTCTGACTCGCAATTTGGTTTCTAGAAGTTATTCTACATAAACATTCACATATGTGAGTAAATGACGTGTGAAGACACTGCTTTACAGTACTATTTAAACAGCAAAATAATGGAAACCACCTCATGGGAGATTGGATGAATAAATAATGCTACAATCTCCATAAGGGAATACTATATGCAATTATAAAAAGCAACAAAGAAGGGGCCAGATGTGGTGGCTCACGCCTGTAATCTCAGCCCTTGGAGACGTGGGGGCAGGTGGATCACTTGAGGTCAGGAGTTCGAGACCAGCCTGGCCAACATGGCGAAACCCTGTCTCTACTAAAAATACAAAAATTAGCCGAGCATGGTGGTGCATGCCTGTAGTCCCAGCTACTCAGGCAGCTGAGGCAGGAGAATTGCTTGAACCCAGGAGACGGAGGATGCAGTGAGCCAAGATTGTGCCACTGCACTCAAGCCTGGTGACAGACTGAGACTTTGTCTCAAAAACAAACAAACAAACCAACAACCAGCCTGGGCAACATGGCAAAACCCTGTCTCTACAAAAAATTAGCCGGGTATGGTGGCACACACCTATAGTCCCAGCTACTAGGGAGGCTGAGGTGAGAGGATTACCTGAGCCTGGGAGGTCAAGGCTGCAGTGAGGCAAGATAGTGCCACTGCACTATAGCCTGGGCAACTGGAGTGAAACCCTGTCTCAAAAAGAAAGAAAGAAGAAAGAAAGAACGAAAGAAAGAAAGAAAGAAAGAAAGAAAGAAAGAAAGAAAGAAAGAAAAAGAAAGAAAGAAAGAAAGAAAGAAAGAAAGAAAGAAAGAAAGGAAGGAAGAAAGAAGGAAAGGAAGAAAGAAAGAGAAAGAAAGAAAGAAAGAAGGAAAGAAAGGAAAGAAAGGAAAAAAGGAAAGAAAGGAAAGAAAGGCAGGCAGGCAGGCAGGCAACAAGGAAGATCTATATTAATTGATATGCCACAATATCTAAGATATACTGTTAAGTGAAAATAAACATTCATTCACTCAGCAAGCAGTTATTGAGTACCTAGTGAATACCAAGCAGTATTCTAGGAACTGGGGATACAGCAGGAAAAAAAACCTGGCAAAAATACCTTCCCTGCAGGAGTTTATATTCTAGTGAGGGGAGACAGACAAAAAGGTTGAGAGAAAAATCACTATCTGGCCAAAAAAAAAAAAAAAAGTTTGCAACGTGCACTTCAAAATCACTCATACACAAAAAGCTCCTGGGAAATCATAAGCAAAGACAAGGAAAGAGGGATTCACAGAGAAATACAATATGGAAAATAAATATGTGAAAAGATGCTGAAGCTTATTTAATCCCTATAGAAAAGCAAATGAAAATGAGATATAATGCTTAATCATAAAAAGAACAAGAATGAAAAATACAGATGATGGCTAATGGTGGCAGGAGGGAGGGGGAACCTTGGGAAACAGGTGGGCTTTCTTGCAATTTGTGGCCACATGTTCAGCTGATTACATAATATCAAAATACAATTTGAGCTGGGCAGGGTGGCTCATGCCTGTAATCCCAGCACTTTGGGAGGCCAAGGTGGGCAGATCACCTGAGGTCAGGAGCTCGAGACCAGCCTGCCCAACATGGTGAAACCCAGTCTCTACTAAAAATACAAAAATTAGCCAGGCGTGGTGGCAGGCAGCTGTAATCCCTGCTACTTGGGAAGCTGAGGCATGAGAATCACTTGAACCTGGGAGGTGGAGGTTACAGTGAGCTGAGATCACACTGCTGCACTCCAACCTGGGGGACAGAGTGAGACTCTGTCTCAAAAAACATATATATATACGATTTGAAAAAATCTTTAAATTTATAAGCATGTGTGCCTCTGACCTAGCACACTCATGTCTAAGAATGTGGCCTACACAAATACTTCACAAATATAAAAAGATGTCTTTATATGGCTGTTTTATTTGTGACTTCACTGCTTGAGAGTTCTGGTTAGGTCATGTACTAACTGTGTGATCTCTGTGCCTCATTTTCTTCATCCGAAAAATGGGAATAACAATGGTACCTAGCACAGAGGGTTCCTGGGTGAATTAAATAAGTTAATTCCATGATATTTTATAATAGCAGTGCCTGGCACATGATAAGCACTGGGTAAATGGTAGCTATGATTCTTGTTCTTATTATTACTATTGTATATAAAAGAAAAACTACAAATAACTTTTTTACAGTCCATCAACAAGGTTCTGGTATCCTGCAAACATTAAATGGACATTTAATGGACATTAATTTGACAATGTAGATCAGTAGACAATGTAGATCAGGACATAGCAAACTATAGCCTGCAGGCCAAATTTAGTCCATCATGTGTTTTTCAATGGCCCACAAGCTAAACTGGTTTTACACATTTTCTTTTGAGACAGTCTTGCTCTATCACCCAAGCTGGAGTACAGTGAACAGTCTTGATTCACTGCAACCTCCTCCTCCCAGGCTCAAGTGATTCTCCTACATCAGCCTCCTGAGTAGCTGGGACCACAGGTGCATGCCACCATGCCCAGTTAATTTTTGTATTTTTTTGTAGAGATGGGGTTTCGTCATGTTGCCCAGGCTGGTCTAGAACTCCTGAGCTCAAGCAATCCACCCACCTTGGCCTCTCAAAGTGCTGGGATTATAGGCGTGAACAGCTAGCTGTATCTGGTCTGGTTTTTACATTTTTAATGATTGAAAAAAAAGTCAAAAGAAGAATAATATTTTATGACACATGAAAATTATATGAAATCCAACCTTCAGCGTCCATAAATAAAGTGTTATTGAATCACAGCCAGGCTCATTGGTTTACATATTGTCGATAGCTGCTTTCTACCTAAAACAGCAGATTTGAATAGTTGCAACAGGGGCCATATGGCCCACAAAGCCTCAGATACTTTGATCTGTCCCTCTACAGAAAAAGTTTGCTGACCCCTGACTTAGAGGAACTGGACAAATTACTTGAAAATTACAATTTACCAAACCAGACATAAAAAGAAATAGAAAATCTGAATGGCAGTATATCTTTTAAATAAATTGAATATATAATTTAAAACCTTCCCACAAAGAAAACGCCATACCCTGATGGCTTCACTGGGGAGCTCTTCCAAACATTTAAGAAGGAAATAGGCTGGGCACGGTGGCTCATGCCTGTAATCCCAACACTTTGGGAGGCCGAGGTGGGTGGATCACCTGAGGCCAGGAATTCGAGACCAGCCTGCCCAACATGGTGAAACCCCATCTCTACTAAAAATACAAAAGTTAGCTGGGCGTGGTGGCGGGCACCTGTAATCCCAGCTACTTGGGAGACTGAGGCAGGAGAATCGCTTGAACCTGGGAGGCGGAGGTTGCAATGAGCAGATATCGTGCCATTGCATTCCAGCCTGGGTGACAAGAGTGAAACTCCATCTCAAAAAAAAAAAAATTTAAGAAGGAAATAATACCAATATTACCCAAATTTTCCCAGAGAATATAAAGAGAATACTTTCCAACATGAGGCCAACGTAACATGATGCCAAAATGTGACAGAAACAATACAAGAAAGTAAAATTACAGGCCCTTATGTCTTATGAACATAGTAGTATAAACCCTAAACAAAATATTAACAAGGGATTGGCTAGATCATGATGATGATGACGATAGGAGTAGGTGGGGATAAAAGATAGATAAAACAAGCTTGGCTATCAGTTGATAATATTTCCAGATGGGTAATTACAAAAGGGTTCACTAAAATCTCTACTTTCATATATATTTTATATTAGGCAAGAAAAGAAAGTAGCAGAACAGAATAGAAACAGTGTGTGTATTTTTTGTGTGTGGTAAAGAAAAAATACGTGACAATAATGAGATCACTTTCACACATTTACACATCCATCTACACACATAGATGGAGTTATAAATGCATAAAGAAAAGTGATCCTCCTCAAACCAGATAATCCTAGTTATGTCAGGGAAGGAGGAAGAAGTGAGATTGGAGATATTTCACTTCCTTTTTTTTTTAAACTATATTGTTTACATTCTTTGCCCCATGTATAGATTACCTTTTCAGGGAGGAAAAAAACAGACTAAAATTGGAAGAGCAGAGAAGGAACTGCCTTGAGTTGGGTTGAGACACCACAAACTCTGAGATGACAGCAAAGGAGCCATGGAAAACAAGGAAACTATCCCACTCTCCAAGCCCCTGCCAGAGAACTTTAATTAAAAACAGTCTCTTTAGAACAACTACTGACAATACCACCCTGAACTGAAAACCACTGACCTTCAGGAAAACTCAGTAATAAAATTCCTTAGAGTAAAGTCCCAGAAATCTTGACTTGCTAAGGAGCTGGACTGATTTCTTTTTGTGGAGAATGCAAATCACATAATTGATCCTGTTATGTTACCCTTTTCACTAAAGCTGCCAGTCAAAGTGTTTTGCTTATAGTCAAAATGTTTAGCTAAGTTTCTATGAAGTAAGGCCAGGTGATCTGTGTATCTTCACAGCAATTTTGCCTGTTGATCATCTATTCTCTTTAAATTTCTCTAATCCTTATTTTCAACTAATTGCCCTTTCTCATTTTGTTGTGGGAAAACCAAGTGGCAAACAAATAACTTACCTGGGACTCAATCATTTTCTGTTTCTCTTTGGAAAGCAGTTGGGGGCGGGGTGGGGTGCAGAAGAGTCTTCGGAGATCAAGCTGAGTTAACCACTCTTCAATAGCTGGATGTGACAATGTGTTGCTTGTTAATTCATTGATGACTTGTGTTTCTCATCTGACTCGGTAATTCTATTTCCGGAACTTCGTCCTAAGGTAATAATCATGGATACGTGCAGATATTTAACCACAGAAACCTTCAACACAGTTTTGTCTTTAACATCATATTATTGAAAATAACATAAATGCCCAGCACTAAAGACTGCTGGAAAGGCAGGCAGCCCTTAAAAGCAACACTCGAGATAATTAAAAGAGGCTCAGGAAACACTGCCAGCAAATGTAAAGTATGGTCTTGTCTGGGTCTTTACTTGAATAGACAAAAGAAATTTTTGAGATAATCATGAAAGTTTGAACCCTGACTAGATATTTGATAACATTAAGGAATTTAACCATTGATTATCTGAAGATATTATTGTTAACTATTTTACCTTAGGGTAACAGCATCAACCTTTAAGGCCTTATCTTTTACATAATGAAGCATGTATGGATGAAAAGATATGTCTTGGATTTGTTTCAAAATAATAAAGACTACACATGTAAAAAGTCATTGAATTGCATACAGGCCGGGTGCAGTGGGCCAGCACTTTGGAAGGCCAAGGCAGGTGGATTGCCTGAGCTCAGGAATTGGCCATGTTGACCAGCCTGGGCAACATGGCGAACCCCAACTCTACTAAAAAAATACAAAAATCAGCCAGGCGTGGTGGTGCATGCTTGTAATCCCAGCATGTTGGGAGGTGGAGGTGGGCAAATTGCTTGAGCCCAGGAGTTCGAGACCAGCCTGGGCAACATAGAGAGACCCATCTCTACAAAAAATTAGCCTGGCGTGGTGGCACACACCTGTAATCCCAGCACTTTGGGAGGCTGAGGTGGGCAGATGGCTTGAGCCCAGGAGTTCGAGACCAACCTGGCCAACATGGCAAAATTCGCCTCTACTAAAAATACAAAAATTAGCCAGGCATAGTGGTGGGCACCTGTAATCCCAGCTACTAGGGAGACTGAGACATGAGAATCACTTGAACCCAGGAGGTGGCGTTTGCAGTGAGCCGAGATTGAGCCACTGCACTTCAGCCTGGGCAACGAGCGAGTGAGGAAAGAGGAAAGAAAGGCAAGAAAGGCAGGAAGGAAGGCAGGCAGGAGGGAAGGTAGGAAGGAAGGCAGGAAGAAAGGGAGGGCGAGAGGGAGGAAGAAGGAAGGAAGGAAGGAAAAGAAAAGAAAGGAGGGAGGGAGGGACAAAGGAAGGAAGGAAGGAAGGAAGGAAGGAAGGGAGGGAGGGAGGAAGGGCATTCTGGGAGGAAGAAGTGAGGGGGTGGCCTAGATGAGGACTTGGCAAACTTTTTCTGTAAAAGGGTCATATGGTAAATGTTTTCGATTTTGTGGGTTCTGTGGTCTCTGCTGTAACTACTCAGCCCTGCCATTGCAGGTTGAAAGTAGCCCTAGACAATACATAACTAAAGGTGCTCACTGGCTGTGTTCCAATTAAACATCATTTTTGGGCACTAACATTTGAATTTTATATCATTTTCATGGGTCACAAAATATTCTCCCTTTGATTTTTTTCCAATGATAAAAAGTGTGAAAAAACCATTTCTTAGCTCATGGCTGTATTTTTTTTTAAAAAGCAGCATGTTAGATTTGGCCCACTGCCCAGTTTTCCAGCCCCTGGTCTAGATAAAACAAGATGGGCCATGAGTTGATGACTGACGAGACTGGGTGGTGGGCATAATGGGGGTCCATCATACAATTCCCTCTATTTTTGTGGATGCTTGAAAATTTCCATAAGAAAGGTTTATATTTAAGTATTACCATAGAAATAAACTAAGTCGTACTATGGAAATTAAGTTAACGGCATGGAAACATCACTGTAAAATGAAGAAGAGGCAGAACACAACAATGTGTTCCTAATTGCTTAATAACAGAATAACAGGCCAGGGGTGGTGGCTCACACCTGTCATCCCAGTATTTTGGGAGGCCAAGGCAGGAGGATTGCTTGAGTCCAGGAGTTCGAGGCCAGCCTGAGCAACATAGTGATACCTTGTTTCTACAAAAAATAAAATTAGCCGGGCATGGTGGTGAACACCTGTAGTCCTGGCTACTTGGCAGGCTGAGGCAGGAGAGTCACTTGAAGCCGGGAGGTGGAGGTTGCAGTGTGCTGAGATCACTCCATTGCACTCCAGCCTGGGCAACAGAGCGAGATCCTGTCAAAGAAAAAAAAAAGAGGAAAAGAAAAGAAAACAAAAGAAAAAATACCATGTAGATCACACATTCTCACTGGGGGTGATACTGCCCCCAAGGGGACAAAAATTAGTTCTTGGAGGCAAAACAAAAACAAAAACAAAAACAAAAACAAAACAAAACAAAATACAAAAAAAAACTTCTTAGATATTACAATGGTTTGTGACCCTCCAAAGCAACCCTAGCTGACAAAACCTTATTCCTTGGTATTTAATTTCCTTCACCAGATTTTGATATTACATGAGCAGCAGTAACCTTGAGTTCAAGGAAGATCCATGAAATATATACAAAATCAGTGCTACAAAACTATGGCGAATAGGTAACATTCAGGTATTAACTCACTTCTCATCCCAAGCCTCACAGGGTAGGCCCTGCTATTATCCTCATTTCGCAGTGGGAAACTGATGCCTAGAGAGGTTTCATGAGTTGTCTAAGATCACACTGCCAGTGATTTAGAGCGAGGTGGTAGAACAAAAAGAACTCCTCCCAAGCTGTCCTGGCACTAAGATTTTCAGGCAACACCCTTTGCTTCTGGATGCCCTAAAAAATTAGTTATCCTCCTAAATTCCACAGGACATTGTCTGTTTTGTTTTTGTTTTTGTTTTTGTTTTTGTTTGAGATGGAGTCTCGCTCTGTCGCCCAGGCTATTCAACATGAGGGCTAAAGCTTCCCATCAATATTTGTGGAGGAGACTTTTTTTTCTTTTCTTTTCTTTTTTTTTTTTTGAGACGGAGTCTCACTCTGTTGTCCAGGCTGGAGTGCTGGAGTGCAGTGGCGCTATCTCAGCTCACTGCAAGCTCCGCCTCCCTGGTTCGTGCCATTCTCCTGCCTCAGCCTCCCCAGTAGCTGGGACTACAGGCACCCACCACCACGCCCAGCTGATTTTTTTGTATTTTTAGTAGAGACGGGGTTTCACCATGTTAGCCAGGATGGTCTCGATTTCCTGACCTCGTGATCCGCCCGCCTCGGCCTCCCAAAGTGCTGAGATTATAGGTGTGAGCCACCACGCCCGGCCGATATTGTCTGCTTTTTAACCGAAGAATGTACTTTACAGTTTGAAATTAACTGAAAATCTTCATATTTAAACCCATAAAATGAAAAGAGAAGTCAAAACCTGGAAGGAGATATTTGCAAAACACATACCACTACTAAAGGAGTGGTATCAGAATATATACAAACAATTTCTGGCCGGGCACGATGGCTCACGCCTGTAATCCCAGCACTTTGGGAGGCCGAGGTGGGTGTATCACCTGAAGTCAAGAGTTCGGAACCAGCCTGGCCAACATGGTGAAATCCCGTCTCTACTACAAATACAAAAAAATTAGCCAGGCATGGTGGCGGGCGCCTGTAATTCCAGCTACTGGGGAGGCTGAGGTAGGATAATTGCTGGAACCCGGGAGGCGGAGGTTGCAGTGAACCATGATTTCTCCACTGCAATCCAGCCTAGGCGACAGAACGAGACCTCGTCTCAAAAAAAAAAATTCCTACAAATCATTAAGAAAAGGGCAGAGAGTCCAACAGAAAAATGAACAAAAGACAGGCCCCTCACAAAAGAAGATCTACAAGTGATGAATCAATATAAGAAAATGTTCTCAAACTTATTGGTCATGAGGGAAATACAAATCAAACCACCGAGTCGGACTCCTCCATCGGAATGTGGACACCACAGGGGCAGAGATTTTTGTTTATTCATGCACATATGATTGATCTGAAAGAGCCACCCATCATGGACCCCACAGAATGTCAACATTGACCCCACACACTCCCATTCTTGTCCCCATAGACCCTCATCCCTCACCCCAGATCCCCCTATCCATTCAATCCACGGACCAGCATCCCTCACCCTACAGACCACCCATCACTCACCCCAGACTCCCTTCACCCATCCCATAGAAGCCCCATCACTCACCCTTACAGACATCATCAAACACCGCACAGATCCACCATCACCCCACAAACTCCCATTCACGTAACCCACATACTGTTACCCCTGGTCCCACAGACTCCCTTATCACTGTTCTCCATGTCACTCAATCCCCTCCTTAGGCCCTCCACTTGTCTCCATCCGTCACTGATCACATAGACCCGCAGCATTCAGCCAGGCCCCTCACCCCGGCTCTGCTCTGAAGCCGGGCTTGGCTCCCCTCCTGCCCAAATGCATTCAACATCCCCCGAAAGGCCATTTCCCTTCCAGTCCTCCCGGAGAGATGTCAGGGTGACGAGGGAGCTTATCTTTCGCTGGCTCCGAAACAGCCGCGAAGCCGAGCTCTACCAAAATGGCGTCATTCCGCCAGCGCCAGGATCTCTGTCACTGGCCGTGGTCTCGCACTGCTTCTGGAGGCTCCCATTCCAGCCAGAGGAGAGGTGCGTTTGGGGGCCCGGGGGAGTCCTCGTGATATCTCCGAGTTTGGGTATTCGGAATTGATCCTACGAAAACAGTGTGAGGCTTGGAAGGGCCGCGACTGTCTGGGTGAGTGGGCGTTCCCGGTCACCAGAAGAGGCATGGCCTGAGCAAAGGCGTGGCGACATGGCAGGGTGGGAAGCGGGGAAAGTGGGAAGGCCGGACAGAGCATCCCCCCGGGAGATTCCTCTGCAGAAGCGAATTCCTAAAACGTCTGGAGAAAGAAAAGAGACTTTTGACATCATGCAGCCTTTCAGGGGGCTCACACATATCTGCCCACCTCTCCCCACCTGGCCTCGGCTCCCTGCCGCCTTCCTATTGTTCCTCCTTGGCGTCAGGACCCGCCCCCATCTGTCACTCACTGCCCACTGATCCTCCAATGGCTCTTTTGAACACGGAAGGGCCCACCTTCGCCTGTCATTTATAGCCTAGACTTCTGCCTGCCTTAGTTCAAGTAGGCTCATATGGCCTTTTGCAGCCCGTATCAAAACTAAAAGAGTTCATAGAGTCAGAGGTTCGAGGTAAAACCTAAGGGACATTGGTTTTAGAAGACTTAACAAAGGGCTGGATTGGAAGTCAGCCCAGAACAGGATTGCAGAGTTAACAAAGGTTCATGTTCTATACAAAACAGGAACTCTGATGGTTGCAATAGTTAGGAAAGTCCTAGGATTCAAGACCTCTATCAGGGTGTATGGATGGAGAAAACATTAACAAATTACCCTGCTTGAAGATCAAATCAGAGGGGCATTGGTGGTGCAATAGTAACCCAATTCCAAAGTTATTTCAGAGAGGCCTTAAATGGAAGGTTAACTTAAACCCAAGTCTGAGCCAAGACCAGAGACCCATTAAAGGTGATGTGGTTAACAGAGGCCCAGAATTCGCAGCCTATACCAAAAGGGTAATGATGGTAGAAGAATTAATCAAGGTCTGACTTCAAATTCAAACCAAATGGCATTCATGATAAAAATGTTAACTGAGGGCCGGGCACAGTGGCTCACACTTGTAATCTCAGCACTTTGGGAGGCCAAGGTGGGAGGATCACTTGAGGCCAGGAATTAGAGAACAGCCTGGCCAACATGGCAAAACCCTATCTCTACTAAAAATACAAAAATTAGCCAGGTGTGGTGGCACATGCCTGTAGTCCCAGCTACTTGGGAGGCTGAGGCATGAGAATCGCTTGAACCTGGGAGGTGGAGGTTGCAGTGGGCCAAGACCGTGACACTGCACTCCAGCCTGGGCGACAGACAAAACTCAGTCTCAAAAAACAAAAATAAGAAAAAAATGTTAACTGAGGGCCGGGCACAGTGGCTGACACCTGTAATCCCAGGACTTTGGGAGGCTGAGGCAGGAGGATCATGTGAGCCCAGGAGATCAAGACCAGCCTGGGCAACATAGTGAGACTCCATCTCTATAAAAATAAATGTTAACTGAGGGCTGGGGTTGGTGGATACAGGAGAAGGGGCACAAGTAGCTAAGAAGTTAGTACAGCTTTGATTTTCTGTACATACCAAAGGATCATAGATGGAGAGGACTCAACTGAGGCCTGCAGTCAGTGTAAAGATCTGAGGGATGCAGAGCGTAGTGGCTCACTCCTGTAATCCCAGCATTCTGGGAGGTTGAGGCGGGCAGATCACTTGAAGCCAGGACTCAGCATGGCCAACATGGCGAAAACCTGTCTCTACTAAAAATACGAAAATTACCCAGACGTGGTGGTGCATGCCTGTAATTCCAGCTGCTTGGGTGGCTGAGGCATGAGAATCACTAGAACCTGGGAGGCGGAGGTTGCAGTGAGCAAGAACTGAGGGGCAGTAATGGGGAAACAGTTAACAGACATGCAAAAAGATTCACATGTAAATTGCCCTGGTGATGGAAAAGTGAACAGAACCTCAAGCTTAACACAAAGACCCAGGATTGTTAATTTTCCACCCTCAAAGCCCTGAATTCTCTCTCTAGATCCAAACCCGTTAATAGTGGAATGGATAACAGATTCCCCAGTTCAAGGTAAAATTAAGGGTTGATTTAGGTTGGAAGAGTTAATAGAAGCCCAGGTTGGAGAGCACAGATAAGAGACTTTGATGGTGGAATTGCTAACAACAGCTGGGGTTTGAGGTGAGGTCAGAGGGATAGGGGTGGTGGAAGAGTTAAGAAGGACATGGTTTGAGTATAGACCAGATGGGCATCAATGGTGGGGTATTTCAAAGATGCCTGTATTTATTTCCTATTGCTGCTATAGCAAATTATCACAGACTTACTTGCTCAAAACAACACAAATTTATTATCTTACAGTCCTACAGGTCAGAAATATGATATGGGTTTCACTGGGCACTCCCTACAGAGACTCTAGGAGAAAATCCATTTATTTGCTTTATCTAGCCTCTGCTAGAAGCCACCTGTATTCCTTGACTCATGGTCCCTTCCTCCATCTTCAAAGCTGACAGTGTAGCATCTTCACATCACTCTCTGATGGTAACCTGCTTCCATCATCACATCTCCTTCTCTAACTCAAACCCTTCTCCTTCCCTGTTTTATGTGTATATATATATTATATATATATATTATATATATATATATATATTATATATATATATATATATATGGAGAGAGAGAGACAGAGAGAGACAGACAGGATCTTGCTCTGTCACCCAGGCTGGAGTGCTGTGGTGTGATCAGACACTGTAACCTTTAACTTCGGGGCTCAAGCGATTCTCTCACCTCTGCCTCTGGAGTAGCTAGGACTACAGGCACACGCCACCATGCCCCGCTAATTTTTTAACTTTTCTTTTTTTTTTTAGACGGAGTTTTGCTCTGTCGCCCAGGCTGGAGTGCAGTGGCGCAATCTCGGCTCACTGCAAGCTCTGCCTCCCGGGTTCACACCATTCTCTTGCCTGAGCCTCCTGAGTAGCTGGGACTACAGGTGCCCGCCTCAACGTCCAGCTAATTTTTTGTATTTTTAGTAGAGACGGGGTTTCACCATGTTAGCCAGGATGGTCTTGATCTCCTGACCTCGTGATCTGCCCACCTCAGCCTCCCAAAGTGCTGAGATTACAGGCATGAACCACCACGCCTGGCCATTTTTTAACTTTTGGTAGAGACAGGGTCTTGCTAGGTTGCCCAGGCTGGACTCCAACTCCTGGCCTCAAGCAATCCTCCCAACTCAGCCTCCCAAAGCACTCCCTCCCTCTTATAAGGACCCTTGATTACATTGGGCCCATCTAGATAATCCAGGAAAATCTCATCTTAAAATTCTTAATCACATCCGCAAAGTTCCTTTTGCCATGTAAGGTAACATATTCACAGGTTCTAGGGGTTGGGAGAGGGATATCTTTGGGGGACTATTAATCTGTCTACCACAATGCCCAATGTTTAAGTCAAACCAGAGGGCCAATGGGGGTGGAAGATTTGATTGAAGCATAGGGTATTAACAAGAGAAACGATCAATGGTTTGAATCAGATTTAAGTTCACATAGGATGGGCCTAGATGAGGGGTCCAGGCTGTTATGTCAGAATTGCATCAAGGGCCTGAGTTCAAAGTTAAAGGAAATTCCAAGTCAAAGTTCAAATTTCAAAGGAAATTGATGGAATCTCAACAGAGATCCTGAGCTCTGGATCAAAGCCCCAGGAGCACTGGTGGTTAAAAAAAAAAATGTTAACAGAGGCCCAGGTTTAAGATCTACAATATAGACACATTGATAGTGGAATAATTAACAGGTTTGAGGTTAAAACTGAGGGTCGGCTGGGTGCAGTGGCTCATGCCTGTAATCCCAACACTTTGGAAGGCCGAGGTGGGCAGATGACAAGGTCAAGAGATCGAGACCATCCTGGCCAACACGCTAAAATCCCGTCTCTACTAAAAACACAAAAATTAGCTGGGCATGGTGGTGCGCTCCTGTAGTCCCAGCTACTCGGGAGGCTGAGGCAGGAGAATTGCTTGAACCCGGGAGGCAGAGGTTGCAGTGAGCCGAGATCGTGCCACTGCACTCCCACCTGGTGACAGAGTGAGACTCCGTCTCAAAAAACAAAACAAAACAAAACAAAAAATCTGAGGGTCATTGATGATTAAAGACTTAATAGGGCTGGGTGCAGTGGCTCACACCTGTAATCCCAGCACTTTGGGAGGCTGAAGCAGGAGGATCTCTTGAGCCCAGGAGTTCAAGACCAACCTGGGCAACATAGCAAGAACTCATCTCTACAAAAAAAAAAAAAAAATAGTTAGCTGGGTGCAGTGGTACATGCCTGTAATCTCAGCTACTCCAGAAACTGAGGCAGGAGGATCACTTGAGCCCAGGACTTCGAGGCTGCAGTAGGCTATGATTGTGCTACTGCACTTCAGCCTGGGTGACAGAGCAAGACCCCCCCCCAAAAAATTTAACAGCCAGCCAGGTTCAATGTCAAAAAATAGGAACATTAATGCTAAAATCTATAACTGAGCTCTAGGTTTAATATATAAATCAGAGTGGGAAAACTAATGGTGTTAAGAAACCTGGATTTAATTCACAGATCCGAAGAGGCATTGATGGAGGAAAAATAAAAAGAAGTCAGGTTTGGTTTTCATGCTAGAAATGAGTTGATGATGAAATAGTTAACAGAGACACCCCAACAAGTGGGGCATTGGGGTGGAAGCATTAACAGAAGTAGGCATAAAGAGAAAACTGAACAGGCCAGGCACAGTGGCTCATGCCTGTAATCCCAACACTTTGGGAGGCTGAGGCAGATCACTTGAGGTCAGGAGTTTGAGACCAGCCTGGCCAACATGGTGAAACCCCATCTCTATTAAAAATACAAAAATTAGCTAGGTGTGGTGGCACATGCCTGTAATCCTAGGTACTCAGGAGGCTGAGGCATAAGAATCACTTGAAACCGGGAGGGGGAGGTTGCAGTGAGCAGAGATCACACCACTGCACTCCAGCCTGGGCGACAGAGTGGAACTCCATCTCAAAAAAAAAAAAAAAGAAAGAAAGAAAGAGAGAAAACTGAACAGAGAACCAGGTGCAAGGTCAGGCCTGAGTGGCAGTGAAAGTGGAAGAGTTAACAAAGGACCAAGATCAAGGCTCAGATCTGAAGGCCACAGATGGCAGAAATGTGACCCAAGGCCTAGATTCAGTGTGGAGAAGAGAGGACACATAATCTGCTGTGTAGCCCTAACTAAAGCCACAATCATGTCTAGACTTCATCAGTGTTATACAGTAGCTGCTGTGGACTGAATTGTGTTCCCTCAAAATTTGTATGTTGAAGACCTAACACCCTACATGACTGCATGGGAGATACGGCCTATAAGAAGATGATTAAGGTTAATGATATCAGAAGGTGGAACCCTGACTGGAGACAAGTGTAAGAGACCCAAGAGATTCTCTCTCCGCCATGTGATGACACTGCATGAAGGCAGCCATTGGCAAGCCAGAAAGAGAGGCTTCACCAGAAACCAAACCTTTCTGAAACCTTGATCTTGGACTTTCCAGCCTCCAGAACTGTGAGAAAATAAATTTCTATTGTTTAAGCCATCTAGTCTATGGTATTTTGTTATGGCAACCTGAGCAGACTAATACAGTAGCTATGTACATCTTTAAGACTTCTTTCAAATATGTGGGAAACTAGGTATGACAGGACCCCTGGAAGTTAAGAATTTTCATGATGATCAAAGCCCTTCTCAATAATTTTTTGATGCTTCTCTCCAGACATGTCCACAGGAATTTTTAAAAATAAAATGTTTAGGCAGAGCACAGTGGCTCAGGCCTATAATTCCAACTCTTTGGGAGCCCAGGGCAGGAGGATAGCGTGAGCCCAGGAATTGGAGACCAGCCTGGGCAAACTAGCGAGATCCCATTTCTACAAAAAATGTAAAAATAATAATAATAAAAGATAAAATAATCTTTACAAAAATTTTTGATGCAGTAAGTAATGCCTTTCATGCATACTCCTGGACTCTAGACCCAGAGCTTCTGATCCAATAAGTCAAGGATGAGGTCCAATACTCTGCATTTATTTTAATGCTGTATTTGGAAATAATTTCAAACTTACAGAAAAAGTTGCAAAAATAGTACAAAGAACTCTCATATACCCTTCATCCAGATTCTCCAAATGTGATTATTTTATCCCATTTTCTTTACATATGTATAACATATATGTACATATATATGTGTGCATATTATATATATATATACATAATTTTTTCTGAATCATTTAAATATAAATGTCTGTTGCAGGAAGTCAGGGACCCCAAATGGAGGGACTGGCTGAAGCCATGGCAGAAGAACGTGAATTGTGAAGATTTCATGGACATTTATTAGTTCCCCAAATTAATACTTTTATAATTTCTTATGCCTGTCTTTACTGCAATCTCTAAACATAAATTGTAAAGACACTTCTCACTTCTCCAATCAATACCCTTGTGATTTCCTATGCCTGTCTTTACTTTAATCTCTTAATCCTGTCAGCTGAGGAGGAGGTATGTCACCTCAGGACCATGTGATAATTGCGTTAACTGCATAAATTGTACAGCATGTGTGTTTGAGCAATATGAAATCTGGGCACCTTGAAAAAAGAACAGGATAACAGCAATTGTTCAGGGAATAAGAGAGATAACCTTAAACTCTGACCGCCAGTGAGCCAGATGGAACAGAGCCATGTTTCTCTTCTTTCAAAAGCAAATGGGAGAAATATGGCTGAATTCTTTTTCTCAGCAAGGAACATCCCTAAGAAAGAGAATATGCACCTAGAGGTATAGGCCTATGAACGACCCCCCCAGGTGCGCCTGTCTTATGGTCGAGACTGCAGGGGTGAAATAAACCCCAGTCTCCCATAGCGCTCCCAGGCTTATTAGGAAGAGGAAATTCCCACCTAACAATTTTGGTCAGACCGGTTGCTCTCAAAACCCTATCTCCTGATAAGATGTTATCAATGACTATGGTGCCCGAAACTTCATTAGCAATTTTAATTTTGCCTCGGTCCTGTGGTCCTGTGATCTCACCCTGCCTCCACTTGCCTTATGATATTCTATTACTTTGTAAAGTATTTGATGTCTGTGACCCATACCCTATTCATATACTCCCTCCCCTTTTGAAACTCCCTAATAAAAACTTGCTGGTTTTATGGCTTGTGGGGCATCATGGAACCTACTGACATGTGATGTCTCCCCCGGACGCCCAGCTTTAAAATTTCTCTCTTTTGTACTCTGTCCCTTTATTTCTCAAGCTGGCCGACACTTAAGGAAAATAGAAAAGAACCTACATGAATATCGGGGCAGGTTCCCTAATAAATGTCAGCCTGGCAAGCTGGCTTAGGCCTATAATTGCAGCATTTTGGGAGGTCGAGGTGGGATGATCAGTTGAACTGAGGAGTTCGAGACCAGCCTGGGCAACATGGCAAAATCCCATCTCTACCAAAAATACAAAAAATTAGCCAGGTGTGGTGGCATACACCTGTGGTCCCAGCTACTCAGGAGGCTGAGGTGGGGGGATTGCTTGAACCTGGGAGGCGGAGGATGCAGTAAGCTGAGATCACGCCTCTGTACTCCAGTCTGGGCAACAGAGTGAGACTCTGTCTCAAAAAACAAACAAACAAACAGAAACAATAAATGTCCCTAAATACTAGTGTGTTTTTGCTAAAGAAAAACAGAGAAAACAGGACATTGCCTTATATAACCACAATATAATAATCAAAGTCAAGAAATTAACATTGATACAGCACAATTATCTAATCTTTAAACCTTTTCAGGCCGGGTGCGGTGGCTTGAGCCTGTAATCCCAGCACTTTGGGAGGCCGAGGCGGGTGGATCACTTGAGGTCAGGAGTTGGAGACCAGCCTGGCCAACATGGTGAAATCCCATCTCTACTAAAAATGCAAAAATTAGCTGGGTGTGGTGGTGGGTGCCTGTGATCCCAGCTGCTTGGGAGGCTGAGACAGGAGAATTGCTTGAACCGGGAAGCAGAGAGGTTGCAGTGAGCCAAGATCACGCCATTGCTCTCCAGCCTGGGTGACAAGAGTGAAACTCTGTCTCAAAAAACAAAAACAAAACCTTTTCAAAATGTGCCAATAGTCCCAATAATGCTCTTTACAGCAAAAGATAACTTTTTTTCTGTTCCTGGATCCAGTCCAGATTCTGCTTTGCATTTACCTGTCTCATCTCTTCAGTCTCCCTTAATCTGTCCTTTCTTCATCTTTTATGACATTGGCCTTTTTTGAAGGACATAGGCAGGTTGTTTTGCAGAATGTACCTTGGGTTCATACTGACATCTCTGATTCCAGTCCAAGGTCTCAGGATTATTCTAGCCCTACCTTCTTTCCAGATTTGTAATGCCTTTCTCAGACAGTGAGAAACATGGCTATCATTATCTCTATTTTACTAATTTGCTCAATCCTCATATACACATAAAGTAGTCTCAGAATTCCTAACCATACCCCTGGGTTAAAAAAAAAATCACTAACTAAATTACAAAATTTGGCTGGGCATGGTGGCTCATGCCTGTAATCCAAGCACTTTGGGAGGCCGAGGTGGGAGGACCACTTGAGCACAGGAGTTCAAGATTAGCCTGGGCAACATAGGGAGACCCCACCTCTATTTAAAAAATAAAAATAAAAAAGTACAATATTTGCATACAGTCATTTTTGCTTTTTGTCTTACAGTATCCAGTCAAAATAACTGTTTCCCAAAGTTACTCAGATTAGCTATTTTCTTCATCATGTCCATTAGTGTGGTTATGTTATTCATTTGTAATATGCTTAGGTTCCTTTGTTTCTATTTACATTCCATTTTGGATCCCCCTAGTTTATTTTAACGTATTTATTTTTTCACCCACTTCCTCACTTTTCTGTATCTATTTTTGGAATATGTGAAACATTACTATGCTTCTAAAAGAGGCAAAACTATACCAAAAGAATAAAAGTGTTCCTCCCTGCTCATCCCTACTTCCCATCCCCTCCTTTTCACCATGTTCCTACCCATCCCCTTTAGGTAAAAATCTTGTTCATTATTGTTTCATGTGCAAGCTCAGGATGAAAGTGTTGGGCCCTGGGAGGTGGATTCCCATGATTCCATGCTCCGGTTCCCTTCTGCAGTAAATGTATCCAAAGGCCTGACCGTGTTTCTTAGATTTCCTGGGTGTAATGTATTGAAGAGGGTGGGGGAATTCACCTGAGTGCATGGTTGTGGGATCACCCAGAAATTGAGGAGCTTCACTATTTTATTTAATTTAGGGTTTAAAAAGGTAAAGTGTGTTCCATATACCTGCAAGAAAACAGCCAGTTTATGGCAAAAATGGTGCCATCTTGAAGCAAATCCACCATCATGATCAATATTTGACTCCTGCATACCGAAGTGTTCTGCAGCAAGGTTTTTAAACAGTTCCTGCAGTATAGATAACCTTAATAATAAGCTTATTTAATCTGCCCAGTTTTCTTTCCTTCTTTCTTTCTTTTCTTTTTTTCTTTCTTTCTTTCTTTCTCTTTTCTTTTCTTTCCTTTCTCTTTCTCTTTCTCTCTTTCTCTCTCTCTCTCTCTCTTTCTTTCTTTCTTTCTCTCTCTCTCTCTCTCTCTCTCTTTCTTTCTCTTCCAGGGTCTCACTCTGTCACCTAGGCTGGAGTGCAGTGGTGCAATCTTGGCTCACTGCAACCTTCGCCTCCTGGGTTCAAGCAATTCTCCTGCCTCAGCCTCCAGAGTAGCTGGGATTACAGGTAACTGCCACCCACACCTGGCTAATTTTTGCATTTTTAGTAGAGACAGGGTTTCACCATGTTGGCCAGGCTGGTCTCAAACTCTTGACCTCAAGTGATTTGCCCGCCTCGGCCTCCCAAAGTATTGGGATTACAGGTGTGAGCCACTGTGCCCGGCCTCCCCAGTTTTCCAGAGTTTTGGCAAGCAAGTCTAAGACCAGACTGGCTGGACATGTCTTTACTCTAAAAGCATGCTATAGAAAGAATACTTTCTGATGGGCGGGTGTGGGGTTCCACCCTCTTAGAGCTCCCTGAGATGGCTTGCATTCCTAAGTCCCTATTAAATATTCCTTTCTGAGAACTGGGTTTGTCAGCCTTATTCTTCTGCCTTTCAGTTCCCTTGGCCTTTAGGGGTGGGTTTGCATATACCAGCTACTGTGGAACATTTGCTGAGCCAGGCAGGAGCTGAAGAACTAAGAAATTGATCCTTTTGTAGTTCCTAAGCATGATGATTGGGTGTTCATGTGCTTATGTGAGATGTGCCTTTCTCGAACCTTGTTATGACATCAGCACATTATTCATCTGATATGAAAAAAAAAAAGAAATGGGTAAGGGGAATGAAGCATCTGTGTGTGAAACTCCAGAGTGGCCAGCAACATCTATGTGGGGTGGTGTGAAACCTCTATTAGATGCTTGTGGACCTCCGCATGAGTAATGGGACATCCTGAAAACTCAAAAGGAGTTATTAACTGAAAGCCATATAGTGCACTGCGATAGGGAAGGATGGTGGATAACCTATCCAGTGGGCTGGCCACTTCTCTGGGCTGTTCATTTGGCACTGGAGGCCCAGCTAGCAGCAGAGGCGAAAATTAAATGGCTAGGGAAGGAATTGCAACAAGAAAAAGACACGTGACTTTTGACTTTTCTCCTTGCATCCAACATAATGAAGAAAATTGACGACCAAGAGAACAAAAATTGAAACCTTAGCATGTAGATAGATTGGTCCGCCTAGGGGGAATGAAATGGAAATGACCAGAAAGTAAAGCTGTCATAACTAAGCCCGACTGGGATGTGAAAATTTGGAATCCCTGGGAATGTTGTGGAGAGGAATATTTCGATGACATAGAAGTCATAGCTGAAGAGGGGAATGAAGATCATTGGCAAGCTCATCCCTCGTGCACAGGAAAGTGAAAGCTGAACAACTCCAGCAAAATGGGAGTTGGCCGATCCAGGAGAATCTCACTATCAGTGTATATCACTCTCACTATCACTATCTCACTGCTACAGAACTCTTAAAGATTGCAGAGACATTTAAACAACCACCTAAGGAACCACTGACCTCTTAGATGGTCCAATTGTGGGACACAGGGTTTTTCTTTAGCTGGGAATCAAGCAGAGAAAAATGATTAACATCATCACCCACCTGGTCCTGCAGCAATGCCTTCATAACTCAGGAAGAATAGCCTTATGGAATGGATTATTCTAGCTATGAGAGAGGCTTGGCCTAATGAAAAAGAATTACCAGGAGGGACAACCTGCCGGTGGTCAATCAAAGAGGCCCTGGGGCTTCTGTGGGAATTAGGAATGAGGAAAGCCAGGAACTGATATAGCAGTTTTTACTGCCAGAGTGAGAAATAGATTGCTACAGCACGCATGAAGAGAATGTCAGGGCCCTTTTCTGTCTTTGTTGAGGCCTGGAGTGGAACAAGATGTATATGATGTGGGACAAGCCATTGCAAATTTGGAAAAAACTGAGCAAACCACGGACAGGGTAAGCTTGGGAACCCGACGAGGGTTAGCAAAAGGGAAAAAGAAAATCCCACAGAAAGAAGGAGGAAAAAAAAGGGAAAGGGATAGATAAGAGGGCACATGTAAGTAAATGTGGCATGATTTATTGGGAGCAGAAACACCCCAATAAAAAACAAACAACCTAATGCTGTATTAGCAGTCACATAGAGGGAACTACCGCCTGAACAGCAATTTGGTTGCTTCCTTTCTGCCCCTCCTGCAGAAGAGGAAGACTAGACCCCTTCTTGTAATGCCCCAGCCTATCAGGGTGGATCCCATCCGGGCTCTGAAATTACTAGGGCCGAGGTTAATCCCATGTTTGAGCAATAAAGGACGACCACAGGCCCCATATTGAGCTCATCACTTACTGGTCCTGAGAAATAAGACTATTGCCTTACTAGGGACGGAATGTACTTTAATCCATGGACACATTCAGAAAGACCCTTTGGTCAATGGTCTGCCATTGATGGTTATGGGGGACAAATGATCCCAGTAAAAAGGACTTTAATACATCTCGGTTTGGGGAAAGTGTCCTCTGCCCCATATATGGTGCTTATTTCCTCTATTCCATAAAATATTTTAGGCATGGATATTCTGTTAGGAAAGACTATAAACTTCAGTGGAAGAATTCAGATTAAAGATGGGTATAGTACAGGTATTCTCAGGAGAGGTCAAAATGGACCCGTACAATTTTCTAGCCCCAGGTAGGTTGTCAACGTTAAACAATACAAATTGCCTGAGGGGCATGCTGTAATAAGTGCAGCTATTGAGGAACTTAAAAGGTACATATTATCTGGCCAACTCAAAGCAAGATTATCAGTTCCATCTGGCCTGCATGCAAACCTGACCAGGCCTGGCTGATGACTGCCGGTTACCAGAAATTGAACAAGGTAACCCTGGCCATACAAGCTGCAGTTTCTTAAATTACTCAGGTAGTCAGCCACATTGTGTCTGTCCTGGGTACACATCATGCTGTCTTAGGTTTGGCTAATACCTTTTTCTGCATTGTACTGTCCAAATAATCACAAAACCAATTTGCTTTTACCTGGCAAGGTTTCCAGTGGACCTTTCAAGTGCTGCCCTAGGGCTATTTCACACTCCTACAATTTGTCACCCAGTGATAGCTACAGACTTGTCTTTGCTCTCATTCCTGACTTCTCTTTTTTAGTCTTCTTATATTTATAATATGATGTTAACCTCTGAGATGTTCATGTGTATTATGAAAGTCTGAGGGCATTGTGCAATCATCTTCTGGAACAAGGGTGGGAAATCAACCCTTCAGAAGATCTGGGGCCCAGGGCCTGCAGTGAGGTTTTAGGGGTTACATGGTGGGGTAAGATTCCTTTTACATTGGGTACATTAATGGACAAAATCCAGTAACATCCAACTCTGAAAACAGAAGAGAAATCCAAACATTTGTGGGTCTTTTAGGATATTAGAGAGCATTTGTCCCACCCTTAGCCCAATGTTTGAGGCCACTCTATGGACTTATTAGAGAAAGGACACATTGAAACTGAGACACATCACAGCAGGGAGCTTTGAACAGGCTAAAGTGCTAGTATAGCAGGCACAAGCCTCAGGCACCCCTTTAGAGGGAGTAGAGATGACTTTGGATGTTACTGCTACTCCTGTGGGCACGAGTTGGGCCTTACGGCAACCGTGGTATGGTAAGTCAATCCCTTTAAGATTTTGGTCACAATTATGGAAAGCAGCGAAGCCAGATACTGAAAGAGGAAATTTTCCCTGACCCCTTCACAGGCCTCATGACAGGGGTGCCTCGCTTACTCAGCCCACAGATCTCAACCCCTTGTGGGATGGGAAGCATGCAGGTGAGCCGGTGTAAGAGCCAGGGAAAGTGCTTTTGGGTGCTGGCAGGAGCAAAACTCTGTGCATGCCCCAAGGCAGCATCCAAGGAGGATAAAACTCCCGCGGGCCCCCAAAGCCCCAGAGGGCGTGCGTTACAGTGAGCTCTTTTAGCTTTACTGTCCGAGGATGGCTTAAGTAAGTGTTTAACAGCTCAGTGGACCCTCTGCCTTTTCGTGAGGGCAGAGGGTCAGTGTGACAGCCTTTTTGTATTCCGAGTTCTTGTCCAGCATCCAGGAAAAATCAGACTGCACGAATGAATTGAAGGATAACAAATGCAGGGGATTTTATTGCCGATGGAAGTGACTCTCAGCAGGAAAGGGAGCTGGAAAGAGGAAGGAGCAGGAGAGTATTCTTCCCCTGAAGTCTGGCCGTCTTCAGCCAGACTGTTCTCAAAAGTCCTGCCGTCAAGCCATCCCTCTGAAGTCAAACTGCATCTCTCCAATGTTCAGCTGCTTCTTTTCTTCTCCCTTTCTCTGCTCTCTGCCAGTGGAGCCTGGGGTTTTTATATGTACAGGATGGAGAGCATGGTGGGTCAGGGGTGGTTTTGGAAAAGGCAACATTCGAGCAGGAAAATGGGGATGTGAAGTTCTCACTTTGGGCTGCGGTTCCAGGCTTGAAGGTGGGGCCCTTGTCAGGGACTCCACTTCTTCTGCCTAGAATTTCTCTGCCTCCTGTCCCTATCAGTACTCTCCCATTGAACAAGTGCTAGCAGTGTATGCTTTACAGCAGGTGGAATCATTAGCAAAGACCCTTCCCATGACTGTGAGAACTGGTCTACCAATCAAGGGATGGATAGAAGGATTATTTAAATCACCCACCTCCGTTTAAATCCCAGACACCTATCTTGAATAAATGGCATGCCTATTTGCAACAGTGAAGTGTCCTGGTAACCAAACCCTTAAGCCCAGAATTGCATGCTGTGTTAGGCCTTGTTATATGTGAGCAACCAAAGGACATCCCTTTGCCTCTTCCTACTCCAGTGCCTGACACAATAAGCAAAGGAGTGTTATGCATCCCTGATCATGCTTGGTATACAGATGGCTCCAGCAAGGGAAACCCCTGTACTTGGACCGCTGTTGCTATATGACCACAAACTGATACAATCTGGCTTGATATAAGTACCCATCACAGTAGACAGTGGGCTGAGTCGCAAGCTGCTTGGTTAATAATCACACATAAGCCCTGGCCCCTAGCTCTTTGTGCTGATAGCTGGGCTACATTCAAAGGCCTAATTATGTGGCTAGTCCAGT
Source organism: Pongo abelii (assembly GCF_028885655.2). NCBI lineage: Eukaryota > Metazoa > Chordata > Mammalia > Primates > Hominidae > Pongo > Pongo abelii. The sequence continues at coordinate 48,504,626 of NC_072008.2, forward strand.
GGCAACAAGAAAAATGGATGTTTATGCACAAACCCATATAAGGCATGAACATGTGGCAAGACATATAGAGAAGCTGCAATACCCTGCAGCTGATGAAATAGTTGGTATTTCATGTAGTGGTACACAATAAGACTCAGTTCCAGGAAATATAGAAGCTGACACCCTAAGAACAATTAGAAGCATTGTGCTCTGTCCCAGGCCAATGAATAGAGACCTGGGTACATAACAAAAGTAGTCATAGAAGTGCAAGAGTAGGCTTGGAGATAGCCAAGAAGGCAGGATTGCCCTTAAAATATGCTGACCTCCCAATAGCTGTTAAAAATGTTGATATGGTTTGGCTCTGTGTCCACACCCAAATCTCATGCTGAATTGTAATTCACACATGTCAGGGGAGGTGGCTGGATCATGGGGGCAGTTCCCCTATGCTGTTCTCATGATAGTGAGTGAGTTCTCACGAGATCTGATGGTTTAAAAGTGTTTGGCAGTTCCCTCTTTGCTCTCTTTCTGTCCTGCTGCCATGTGAAGAAGGTCCTTGCTTCCCCTTTGCCTTCTGCCATGATTGTAAGTTTGATGAGGCCTCCCCAGCCACATGGAGCTGTGAGTCAATTAAGCTTCTTTCCTTTATACATTACTCAGTCTTAGGTAGTTCTTTATAGCAGTGTAGAAACGGACTAATACAAATGTATACCACATTCTTGATTTCATCCACACTATATACCATATCATGCAGGACACACTCATAGGGCTGTCCACCCTATAACAGATCAGCAAATGAATTATATAGGGCTTCTTTTTGTAAGTCAAGACAAAATGTATGTATTGGCCTGTGTAGATATTGCTACTGAACTGCTGTAAGTTTGTCCTTGTAAGTGAGCTAATCAAGCCAATACTATTAAAGGTTTAGAGGCTCTCAGTACTATGTATGGATATCTTTGACACATTGACAGTAACCAAAAGACCCATTTTGCTGGACATGATGTGCAGGACTGGGCCAGGGAACACAACAGATCATGGCACTTTCATCTCCCATGTAACCTCCAAACAGCAGGGTTAACTAAAAAGAAAACTGGTCTTCTGAAAGCACAAATTCAGTTTCCTGGGGAGGCTGAGCATAGTGGCTCACACTTGTAATCCCAGCACTTTGGGAGGCTAAGGTGGGAGGATCACTTGAGGTCAGGAGTTCGAGACTAGCCTGGCCAACATGGCGAAACCCCGTCTCTATTTAAAAAAAAAATACAAAAATTAGCCGGACATGGTATCACCCACCTGTAATCCCAGCTACTCTGGAGGCTGAGGCAGGAGAATTATTTGAACCTGGGAGGCGGAGGTTGCAGTGACCCAAGAGCATACCACTGCACTCCAGCCTGGGCAACAGAGCGAGACTCTGTCTCAAAAAAAAAAAAAGTTTCCTAGAGAAACCTACAGTATTAATCCGTTCTCACATTGCTATAAAGAAATACCTGAGGCTGGGTAACTGGAAAAGAGGATTAATTGGCTCACCATTCTGCAGGCTATGCAGGAAGCATAGCAGCTTCTGCTTTGGGAGAGGCCTCTGGAAGCTTCTGATCATAGTGGAAGGCAAAGGGGGAACAAGCATCTCACATGGCAGGAGCAGGAGCAAAAGAGAGTCAGAGAGGAAGTGCTATACACTTTTAAACAACCAGATCTCACAAGAACTCACGCACTATTGTGAGAATGGTACGAAGGGGGTGGTGCTAAACCATTCATGAGTAATCCACCCCCTTGATCCAATCACCTCCCACCAGGCCCCACCTCCAACACTGGGGATTACAATTTGACATGAGATTTGGTGGAGATACAGATCCAAACCATATCACTTATTACCTACCTTGCTAGAGTGGATGAATGTGTTATCTGCAGGGCTTATTTATTTAACTTCAGCCAAAGCAGGATGCTTGCTCTATATGACTTGTTGGGACCACCGTACCCCAAGCCTACCACTGTTTGCATATGGGTAACTGAGAAGACTGCTTTGCTCCCAGACCTGATTGACAACCAGCATATTTTGTGCATAACAACACTGACAGATATACTATCAGGGGAGAGGACACTGCACTGGGGCTTAGAATGGCAAATACCCCCAGGCTGGATAGGCTGTTTCCTGCCATAGATGGAGGAATATCCTCAACAGTTAGAGTGGTTCCCCATTGCTCCTATTGAATACTGGACCCACGATCACCCGCTATAAATGGTTAGGGGAAACAGTATTATAAGCGAACTAACACAGGAACAAAAAACCAAATACCGCAGGTTCTCACTTGTAAATGGGAGCAAAACATTGAGTACACATGGACACAAAGAAGGGAACAACAGACACCAGGGCCTACTTGAGAGTGGAGGGAGTGAGGATCGAAACACTACCTATAAGATACTAAGCTTATTGCCTGGGTGATGAAATAATCTGTACGCCAAACCCCTGTGACATGCAATTTACCTATATAAGGAACCTGCACATGTACCCCTGAACCTAAAATAAAAGTTTTTTTTTAAAAAAGAAGCACAAATTCAAACTTTCCTGGAGAAACCTACCTTGCAAAGGTGGATGAATGTGTGATCTGAAGCCCTTATTTCTTTAACTTCAGAGAAAGGGATGAGGTGCCTGCCCCATGTGATAGGTTGGGACCACCATTCCCCAAGCCTACTATTGTTCACATACGGGTAACTGAGAGGACTGCTTTGCTTTCAGACCTGGTTGACACCCACCATATTTTCTGCATGAAGATAGTGACAGACATTCTACCAGAGGAGGGGACACTGCACTGGGGCTTAGAATGGCAAATACACCCAGGCTGGATAGGCTATTTCCTGCCAGAGAGGGGGGAATATCCTCAATAGTTAGAGTGGTTCCCATTGATCTTATTGAATACTGGTCCCTGATCACTCGTTATAAATGGTCAGGGGAAACATACCCCATGGCATGGTGGTGAGCTCTCTAATATGGTGTACTCTCAATCAAATTACTTTGACCACGGCTGCTGACACTTCATCCCTGGGCAACATGGTTGGTATATGGCCCCTTTCCCTTTACAAAAGCCAAGAGCTGACTCTATACTAACTACTCTAAATGAATGGACTGGTGTATTCTAACAGATGGAAAAGAAATTTCCTTGCAAATACCCACTAAGTTTGTTTCCTTTCATCCTTAGTTGTCACGTTCTGTCAGTACTATCACCAGCTGCCACCTATGAAGCAAACCTTTTCCTACAATGGACCCAAGAGTATGCTGTTGGCTTACAGAAAAACATCTGTTGGGGCCGGGCACAGTGGCTCATGCCTGTAATCCCAGCACTTTGGGAGGCTGAGGCAGGTGGATCAATGGAGCTCAGGAGCTCGAGACCAGCCTGGCCAACATGGTGAAACCACATCTCTACTAAAAATACAAAAATTAGCTGGGTGTGGTAGCGGGTGCCTGTAATTCCAGCTACTTGGGAGGCTGAGGCAGGAGAATCGCTTGAGCCTGGGAGGCGGAGGTTGCAGTGAGCTGAGATCATGCTACTGTACTCCAACCTGGGCAACAGAGCAAGACTCCATCTCAAAAAAAAAAAAAAAAGAAAAACATTGGTTGGGTATGCGGCCTCATGCCACTCTCCCATGCTTCTGGCCTGCCTTGGTGGGTATCTCCTTTCCAAGGATGAGATTGGAGAGACTATATAAAACAAATGACCAGTTTCTCAGACTGAACCCCTGTGTTGAATGCCGTAGTTGTTACTGGCTTCATAGCTGGCTTCGGTCCTGGGGCACCTGGTGGCAGAAGCTGCTTCTTGGTTTACGTGTTGTGCTCCTATGTTCCTTACAGTCCTGGTTTTGCCTTTACTGTTGCTGCAGCATTTTCCTCCAATAAAGCCAATGAGCTGCTGCTATAGCTATACGATATCAAGCACCCTTCCTCTAGACCCAGGGACTATCAAGGAACAGGTGGGCACGTGAGATTGCAAGGACCAGTACTGAGGAGTGGAGTGTAGGTATACAGCCTGCTGCATGGCCAGAGTGATTTCATCTTGAAGGGAAAATATGATGACAGATGTTTGACTCCCGCATACCGAGGTATTTGGCAACAAGGTCTTTAAACGTTGGCCGTAGCATAGATAATGTCTCACAAAGATGCTTATCTAACCTCTCCAGTGGTCAGGAGTTTCCGCAAGGAAGTGTGAGGCATGGCCAGGTGCTCATGTTTTAGCATAAAAATTTGCTATAGAAAGTAAACTTTCTGGAGGACGGGCATGGGTTCCACCCTCTTGCAGCCACTGGACACATAGCTTCTGTTCAAAGGTCCCCATTAATTATTTATTTCTGAGAAACTCGATTTGTCAGCCTCTTTCTTTGGCCTCTCAGTGCCCTTGGCCTTTGAGGGTAAGTTTACATAGAACTGCTCACCACAGAACAATACCAATGTGCCCAATGTATTGTCTTTCTTTCTAGAGCAATTACTACAACAGTGGGAAATAAAAGGTTATGAGGTGTTTCTTTCTGTCTTTTTTTCTTTCTTTCTTCCTTTCTTTCTCTTTCTCTTTCTCTCCCTTTCTTTCTTTCTTTCTTTCTTTCTTTCCTTCCTTCCTCCCTCCCTCCCTCCCTCCCTCCCTCCCTCCCTCCCTCCCTTCCTTCCTTCCTTCCTTCCTTCTTTCTTTCTTCTTCATTTCTTCAGAGACAGAGTCTCACTTTATTGCTTAGGCTGCAGTGCAGTGCTGTGATCTCAGCTCGCTGCAACCTCTGCCTGCCAGGTTCAAGTCATTCTCCTGCCTCAACCTCCTGAGTAGCTGGGATTATAGGTGCCCACCACCATGCCAGGCCAATTTTTGTATTTTTAGTAGAGACGATGTTTCACCATGTTGGCCAGGGTGGTCAGGAACTCCTGACCTCAGGCGATCTGCCCGCCTTGGCCTCCCAAAGTGTTGGGATTACAGGCATGACCCACCATGTCTGGCCTGCCGATCTCTTTCTGATGCATTCTCTCCATCCCTATCTTTCTAAACCCTCTCTAACAGACTCTCAGACTTTCCTCTCCCTCCTACATTCTCTTCCTTTTCTTTTGTCTCTTTCTGCTCCTCACCTCTTGACTAAAGATGTTGGCTGCTGCATCTCTAGCCAATGTCCACATCCTAATACTACAACAAACATGGCCAGTGACATCTGCCTTTAAGCACTTGTCACAGAAGTCACCTGTGCATCGTCCACTTCCAGCCTCCAAAGAAACAATTCCCTACAAACCACTTCTGGAGACGTGGCACCAACTACCAGGGAGGCAGCCAGGGAAAGACGAGGAACTCTCATCATCATATTTCTGCTCGGGACCAAGGTTCCTGAACTGGAAAGGGCCCATCTGCTCAGCCCTCCCCATCACCCCTAACCTCTGCAATGCTGCAGGTTTTCATAAAATTGTTTTTTTCTCTACTGACACCTACAAGCTTCTCACTTTTGGGAAACAAAGATTGTAAAGGTTTTTTTTTCATAATTAACTAAATTTAATTTAGAGGAAATTTTTTTTTAGCTCATGTATTTTAGTTAGAAAAACACCATCTTGGGCCAGGCATGGTGGCTGTAATCCCAGCACTTTGAGAGGCCAAGGTGGGCAGATCACCTGAGGTCAGGAGTTCAAGACTAGCCTGGCCAATATGGTAAAACCCCGTCTCTACTAAAAATACAAAATTTAGCCAGGCGTGGTGGCACATGCGTGTAATCCCAGCTACTCGGGAGGCTGAGGCAGGAGAATTGCTGGAACCTGGGAGGCAGAATTCAGTGAGCCGAATGCAGTGAGTCGAGATCGTGCCACTGCACTCCGGCCTGGGCGACAGAGTCAGACTCTGTCAAAAAAAAAAAAAAGAAAAAAAAGAAGGAAAGAAAGGAAGAAAGGAAGGAAGGAAGGAAACAAAGAAAGAAAGAAGGAAGGAAGAAAGAAAGAAGCAGATAAAAGGCAGAGACAGAGTGGGCCACTTGGTGAGGCGGGGATGGAGAGTCACCTGCCTGAGGTACACCCACCCAACTCACAGGTGAAACTGGAGCGGAATCAATGAGGATCTAAGTCAGGGATATGGCTACTCTTGCCTCTCTCTAGAGGACCCCTTGCCCTGCCATCAGTTCCACTGAGAACCCTCACTGTCCTTCCTCCAGGACAAATTCACATGTCTAGTGGAATCCATGGAGAGCCCTCCCAAGGCAAAAAGTCAGGAACTGCAGGCTAATGCTTCCCTCCCACTGGACAGGCCTGGGGAAGACTGGGAAGGGGCTAAGGGAAGCAGAGAAACTGCCTTCTCTGCCCAAGGGCAACAGACATATCTGCAGGGCAGGAATGAGGGACCCACATCTGACACACTTGGGACCGGGCTTCAGAAAGTGTCCCCTCCCTATGTTGTTTGTGTCTCAGCAGGTGATTTTGTCCAATCAGCAGGTGATTTTGTCCAGCCCTCTTCCCCAAGGTACCAGGAGGTACCAACTGCACTAGCAGGTTCAAAGGCCTCAGGGAACGACCCTGTGTCCCAGATTTCTGAGCAGATGGCCTAAGCTACTTTGCTTTGCAGCTTTATAATAATTACTTGGTCAGACAGTGTTAAGCACTCTAGCTTTGTTTTTCTTTTTTAAGGGTTGTTTTGTCTATTCTAGATCTTTTGCATTTCCATATGAATTTTAGAATCAGCTTGCCATTTTTTTAACCAAAAATCTTGGTAGAGTTCTGATTGATATTGTGTTAAACCTATAGATTAAATCTGGGGAGAACTGACATCTAAACAATATTGACTCTTCCAATCTATGAACAAGGTATATCTCTTCATTTATTTAGGTCTTAGTTTCTCCCAGCAATTCTGTAATTTTCAGTGTACAGGTCTTTCACATCCTTTGTCAAATTTACCCTTAAATATTTAACATTTTTTATGATATCGTAAATGCTATTTTTTTTTTTTTGAAAAAGGGTCTAGCTCTGTGGCCCAGGCTGGAGTGCAGTGTGATCTTGGCTCACTGCAGCCTCTGCCTCCAGGTTCAAGCGATTCTAGTGCCTCAGCCTCCCAAGTAGCTGGAACTACAGGTGAGCGCCACTGCATCTGGCTTATTTTTCTATTTTTATTAGAGACAGGGTTTTACCATGTTGTCCAGGCTGGTCTCAAATTCCTGGCCTCAAGTGATCCGCCTGCCTTGGCCTCCCAAAGTATTGGGATTACAGGTGTGAGCCACTGTGCTGGGCTGGCTATGTTTATTTGTTTGTTTGTTTTGTTTTGTTTTTTGAGACAGGGTCTCGTTCTGTCACCCAGGCTGGAGGGCAGTGGCACAATCTCGGCTCACTGCAACCTCCACCTCCTGGGTTCAAGCAATTCTTATGCCTCAGCCTCCCAAGTAGCTGGGACTACAGGCGCGCGCTGCCACACTTGGCTATTTTTTTTGTATTTTAGTAGAGATGGGGAGGTTTCCCTGTGTTGACCACGCTGGTCTGGAACTCCTGACCTCAGGCGATCCACCCATCTTGGTCTCCCGTCTTGGCCTCCCAAAGTTCTAGGGTTATAGGAGTGAGCCACTGCGCCTGGCCTCTGACATTATTTTTTAACAATGAGCTTACCGTTAACCACAGATTTGTCATTTTAATGTGCCCCTCATTTAACACTTTTTTCCTAAAAATAGAAGCCATTCCACAAAACCTTTTACTTAGTATTCACTTCCACTATCGATAAACTATTAGAACAGTGGTTCTCAACCAGAGGTAATTTTGCTTTCCAAGGGACATTTGGCAATGTCTAGGAAATTTTCATTTGTCACAGCTGGGACTGGGGATACACTGGCATCTAGTTGATAGAGGTCAGGGTTGCTGCTAAACATCCAACCATGCACAAGACAGCCCCCACAACAAATAATTATCCAGCATAAAATGTCAATAGCATTGAGGTTGAGAAACTCTGCGTTAGAAGTAGATACACAGATGTGCTCCTCACAGTTAATATACTTGGTAAACAACATGGCATGGACTGATATGGCAGGGTTTGTATAATTTCACATAAGTTTCATCCTTTCCTCAGATCCTATAAAATCTCTATCCTTTCCTTGTTTGGTGAGACATTCTATAGTCCTTCTGGTGTGCAGCCTCTCTCATTGCAAAGGGTTAATAAACTTGCCATTGCCAGATTACAGGTTTGTTCTGGGTGCTCTTAGGCCGATAAATCAGGCTCTCTAGCTGATTTATAAAGATAGGATAAATTCATGGTGTAGAATCAGATTCTCCATTTTAAGGGGCGTTTCTGTGAAACTGGGCTAGTCCAGAGACTCTGGAGGAATGGGAGTGGAGGCGAATATCTTCTCAGCTGAGCCTCTGAAGGATAGGCAGGGTGAGCTGAGTAAAGGACGGAATTTATGAGCATCCTTGGCTGAAACACCCTCTACTTGCAGTGACCTTGCTGCTCCTTTCTTTGCCTCAGCAACTTCCTCAGCACCTGGGGGATTAATGTCCAGATGATGGCCCAGCCCTGTGGCCTGAACCCTCTGGCAAAACTGATGTGTTAGTGGGGCTGTGTAACTTGGGTTCCTATGACAGCAGCCCAACCCAGCCAGACCACCAAGCATAGCATCCTTGAAAGGTGGTGGCACTGATGCCCAGGCTCAGCATCTTTTCCAGGTGGATGTTGAGATCTGCACTGCTTGCTGGTAGCGAAATTCAGATGCCACTATCTATCAAATCTTGAATAATTCATGAAGTGCTCTTCCATCTTTGGCCCAGAAGTTCCCACAGCCCCATTGGTCCCTGGCCTCTGGAGCTAATTCCTTTCAGTCTGCAGAGCTGCAAAGCAAAGTAGCTTAGGCCATCTGCTCAGAAATCTGGGACACAGGGTCGTCCCCTGAGGCCTTTGAACCTGCTAATGCAGTTGGTACCTCCCGGTACCTTGGGGAAGAGGGCTGGACAAAATCACCTGCTGATTGGACAAAATCACCTGCTGAGACACAAACAACATAGGGAGGGGACACTTTCTGAAGCCCGGTCCCAAGTGTATCAGATGTGGGTCCCTCATTCCTGCCCTGCAGATATGTCTGCTGCTCTTGGGCAGAGAAGGCAGTTTCTCTGCTTCCCTTAGCCCCTTCCCAGTCTTCCCCAGGCCTGTCCAGTGGGAGGGAAGCATTAGCCTGCAGTTCCTGACTTTTTGCCTTGGGAGGGCTCTCCATGGATCACTAGACATGTAAATTTGTCCTGGAGGAAGGACAGTGAGGGTTCTCAGTGGGACTGACGGCAGGGCAAGGGGTCCTCTAGAGAGAGGCAAGAGTAGCCATATCCCTGACTTAGATCCTCATTGATTCCGCTCCAGTTTCACCTGTGAGTTGGGTGGGTGTGCTTCAGGCAGGTGACTCTCTATCCCCGCCTCACCAAGTGGCCCACTCTGTCTCTGCCTTTTATCTGCTTCTTCCTTCCTTCCTTCCTTCTTTCTTTCTTTGTTTCCTTCCTTCCTTCCTTTCTTCCTTTCTTTCCTTCTTTTTTTCTTTTGACAGAGTCTGACTCTGTCGCCCAGGCCGGAGTACAGTGGCACGATCTCTACTCACTGCATTCGGCTCACTGAATTCTGCCTCCCAGGTTCCAGCAATTCTCCTGCCTCAGCCTCCCGAGTAGCTGGGATTACACGCATGTGCCACCACGCCTGGCTAAATTTTGTATTTTTAGTAGAGACGGGGTTTTACCATATTGGCCAGGCTAGTCTTGAACTCCTGACCTCAGGTGATCTGCCCACCTTGGCCTCTCAAAGTGCTGGGATTACAGCCACCATGTCTGTCCCAAGGTGGTGTTTTTCTAACTAAAATACATGAGTTAAAAAAAAAATTTCCTCTAAATTAAATTTAGTTAATTATGAAAAAAAAAAAACCTTTACAATCTTTGTTTCCCAAAAGTGAGAAGCTTGTAGGTGTCAGTAGAGAAAAAAAACAACTTTATGAAACCTGCAGCATTGCAGGGGTTGGGGTGATGGGGAGGGCTGAGCAGATGGGCCCTTTCCAGTTCAGGAACCTTGGTCCTGAGCAGAAATATGATGATGAGAGTTCCTCATCTTTCCCTGGCTGCCTCCCTGGTAGTTGGTGCCACGTCTCCAGAAGTGGTTTGTAGTGAATTGTTTCTTTGGAGGCTGGAAGTGGACGATGCACAGGTGACCTCTGTGACAAGTGCTTAAAGGCAGATGTCACTGGCCATGTTTGTTGTAGTATTAGGATGTGGACATTGGCTAGAGATGCAGCCGCCAACATCTTTAGTCAAGTGGTGAGGAGCAGAGAGAGACAAAAGAAAAGGAAGAGAATGTAGGAGGGAGAGGAAAGTCTGAGAGTCTGTTAGAGAGGGTTTAGAGAGATAGGGATGGAGAGAATGCATCAGAAAGAGATCAGCAGGCCTGGTGCAAATTGAAAAACTGGATTTCATTGAAACTAAAAAATCTGCTGTTTAAAGGACACCATTAAGAGAATGAAAAAAAAATTAAAAAAAACAAGCCACATATTAGGCAAAAAGATATTTGTAAAGGATGTATCTGATAAAGGATTTCTACCCACAATATAGAAAGGACTCTCAAAACTCAAATATAAGAAAGTAACCCAGGGGCCAGGCACGGTGGCTCATACCTGCAATCCCAGCACTTTGGGAGGCCGAGGCGGGCAGATCACCTGAGGTCAGGAGTTTGAGACCAGCCTGACCAACATGGAGAAACCCCGTCTCTGCTAAAAATACAAAATTATCCGGGCATGGTGGCACACGCCTGTAATCCCAGCTACTCAGGAGCCTGAGGGAGGAGAATCACTTGAACCCAGGAGGCAGAGGTTGCAGTGAGATGAGATCGTGCCATTGCACTCCAGCCTGGGCAACAAGAGCAAAAATCCTGTCAAAAAAATAAAAAAAGTAACCCAATGAAAAAGCCAAAAAGATATGAGCAGAAAATATGCAGATAGCAAATAAGTACATGAAGAGGTGCTCAACATCGTTGTCATTAGGGATATATAAAAATATAATGATATACCACTATACACTCATTAAAATAGCTAAAATTAGGCCGGGAGAGGTGGCTCACATCCATAATCCCAGCACTTCGGGAGGACAAGGCAGGAGGATCACTTGAGTCAAGGAGTTTAAGATCAGCCTGGGGCAACATGGTGAAATCCCATCTCTACCAAAAATACAGAAATTAGCTGGGCATGGCAGCTCATGCCTGTAGTCCCATCTACTTAGGAGGCATGGATGGGAGAATTGTTTGAATCCAGTAGGCAGTGACCCACGGCACTCCAGCCTGGGTGACAGAGCGAGACTCTGTCTCAAAAAAAAAAAAAAAAAAAAAAAAGGCCAACCATAGCAAATGTTGGCATAGATGTGCAGGAGCTGGAATTCTCATATGCAGCTATTAGGAATGTAAAATGGTACAACTGCTTTGGAAAACAGTTTGGTAGTTTCTTTAAAAATTTAAGCATGCACCTAGCATATGATCCAGCTATTCCACTCTGATTTTTACCTAGGAAGGAAGGAAATAAATGTCCATACAAAGACCTGAACAAAAATTTGCCTAGCAACTTTATTTATAATAGCCAAAAACTGGGAAGGACTCAAATGTCCATCAACAGGTGAATTAATAAATAAATTGGTGTATATTCATACAACATAACAACATAGATGAATCTGAAACTAGTTATGCTGAGTGAAGAAGCCAGGAAAATAAGGGCACATACTATATGACTCTCTTACGTAAAACTCTATTTATTTATTTTTTATTTTTGCGATGGAGTCTCGCTCTGTCGCCCAGGCTGGAGTGCAATGGCACACTCTCGGCTCACCGCAGCCTCCACCTCCCAGGTTCAAGTGATTCTCATGCCTCAGTCTCCTGAGTAGCTAGCATTACAGGCAGGCACCACCATGCCCGCTAATTTTTGTATTTTTATTACAGACAGGGTTTTACCATGTTGCCCAGGGCGGTCTCAAACTCCTGAGCTCAAGCGATCTGCCTGCCTCGGTCTCCCAAAGTGCTGGTATTACAGGCATGAGCCACCGAGCCCGGCCTCTTATTAAAACCTTATAAAATGCAACTTAATTTTTACTGACAGAGAGAAGATTGGTGGCTGCATGGAGATGGGAGAGTGGGGGTGGGGATGGGAGGAAGGGAATCACAGATATGTTTACTATCTTGATTTTAGGGAAATATCTATCTATATCAATCATATACTCTTAATATGCACAGTTTATTGTATGTCAGTTATATCTCAATAAAGTTATTTTTAAAAATCTTTATAGATAATAACAAAGTCTCTCCAGCAATGGTCTGTTATGCCAGAAATACATACAAGAAAGTCTAAGTTGGCCAGGCGTGGTGGCTCACACCTGTAATCCCAACACTTTCAGAGGCCGAGGAGGGAAGATTCCTTGAGGCCAGGAGTTGAGACCAACATGGGCAACATAGCAAGACACCATCTCTACAAAAAATGAAAATTTATGTAAAAAAAAGGATGAAAGTCTAAGTTATTGAACCATAAAACTGACAGATATATTTTCCTTTTACTTTTCTTTTTTTTTTTTCTTTGAGACAGAGGCTTGCTCTGTGGCCCAGGCTGGAGTGCAGTGGCATGACCTCGGCTCACTGCCACCTCTGCCTCCAAGGTTCAAGCAATTCTCCTACCTCAGCCTCCCGAGTAGCTGGGATTACAGGTGCCCGCCACCACACCCGGCTAATTTTTGTATTTTTAGTAGAGACGGGATTTTACCATGTTGGCCAGGCTGGTCTCAAACTCCTGGCCTCAGGTGATCTGCCCACCTCGGCATCCCATCCCAAAGTGCTGGGATTACAGGTGTGAGCCACTGTGCCTGGCATGACAGAGATATTTTTCTGATGTCATACTCAACAGCAATGGTTTACCTTGAGGAAGATAACACCATCTCCCACATCTTGGGTTTTCCCACTCTTTTCAAGTGATATAGTTGTGATTTGTGCAATGTTTCATCAATGTGAAGTTTACTTTTTTTTTTTTGAGACAGGGTCTTGCTCTGTCACCTAGACTGGTGTGTAGTGGTGTGCTCTCGGCTCACTGCAGCCTCTGCTTCTCGGGTTCAAGTGATTCTCCTGCCTCAGCTTCCCGAGTAGCTGGGACTACAGGTGTGCGCCACCACGCCTGGCTAATTTTTGTATTTTTAGTAGAGACAGCATTTCACCTGTTGGCCAGGCTGGTCTCAAACTCCTGACTTCAGGTGATCTGCCTGCCTTGGCCTCCCAAAGTGCTGGAATTACGGTGTGAGCCACCGTGCCTGGCCAAAGTTTACTTCTTAAAAAAAAAAAAGAACTGAAAATATACTATGGAGTGAAATAATTTGGGGCTCAATAAACAATATTCTTGGGTAATCATGGGGAACCCCAGGAGCCACATAATGCTGGTCTTTCTTTCTGTTTTTTTTTTCCTAAAAATGGGGTATCGCCATGTTGGCCAGAGTGGTCCCGAACTCCTGGGCTCAAGTGATCTGCCCACCTTGGCCTCTCAAAGTGCTGGGGGATTACAGGCATGAACCACCATGCCCAGCCAATGCTGGCCTTTTCATCCACCCATCCTTGAGTCAGAAGGACCACAGCATCCCAGGGTAGGCCCTGCCCTCACAGAGAGATTTGTTGCCACCACCAGTGCAGAGGGTCTCTGCTGTTCTCCGTGAAAAAGTGCTGCACACAGAGACCTCCACCATTCTGGTTCCTCACACCACAGTCTGCAGCTCTGACAGTTGGCAAGTCCCTCCACACAGCTGGCCACAGACTTTCCTGCCTGCAGATGTGTCCCTGTCTTTTACGCATGTTCTCTGCAGGCACTGGCATTTAGAACCTCCTATGGTGGAGAGCAGAGCTGTGGGGAAGGATCAGCCAGACAGGGTCTTTGTCCTTCCTCTATTATTTGTTGACTGTCTAACTTTGGACAAATCTTAGCCTCTGAGTCTATATCTGTGGCATGGGGCAATAAGGCCATCTACATTGCATGTTTCTGGGGAGTATGTTTTACAACTCCTTGTGAACCTGGAACAGAGCAGGCACAGAGTAAATGCGTAGTATTATTCTCATCATGTTTGTGGTTTAATAACAACAGCTAATTGTCTTTTGATCACTCACAATGTGCCCAGCCCTATGCTAAGTGCTTTGCAAGCACACCTTACAACAGCCCTGTGTGGGAAGTACAATCATTACCTCATTTCAGAGGAGGAATTGGAGGGCCTAGGAGGTCAAGTGACCTGTCCAAGGTCATCAAGTGTTGGGGCTGGGAAGTGAACTCAAGTCTGTGTGACTACAGAGCCCATATCCCTCCTATATTAGTCTGTTCTCACAGTGCTATAAGGACATACCTGAGATTGGATAATTTATAAAGGAAAGAGGTTTAATTTACTCACAGTTCCACATGGCTGGGGAGGCCTCATAATCATGGTGGAAGGGGAAGGAGAAGCAAAGTCACATCTTATATGGTGGCAGGCAAGAGAGCATCTGCAGGGGAACTCCCCTATATAAAACCATCAGATCTTGTGAGACTTATTCACTATCATGAGACCAGCACAGGAAAAACCCGCCCCCTTTGATTCAATTACCTCCCACTGGGCCCCTCCCACGACACATGGGGATTATGGGAGCTAAAATTCAAGAAGAGATTTGGGTGAGGACATAGCCAAACCATATCACTTCCCAATAGGCTGGACTGCTTATCACCCCATGTGGCCTCAAAGAGCTCCAGTCACTCCTTTACAAACCCAATCACCCCAGAACTTTAGAACAAAGTTTCTGACTTACTCCTTGTAATAGGCTAAATAATGGCTCCCAAAGATGTTAGGATTTAATCCCCAGAACCTATAAATATTACCTTATTTGGAAAACGGTTCTTAGTAGATGTGATTGAGTTAAGGATATTGAGATGCAGAGATTATCCTAGATTATCTAGACTATCTGGGTGGATGTATTGGTCAGGGTTCTTCAGAGGACAGAGCCGATAGGATATATGTATATCAAAAGGGAGTTAATTAGGGAGAATTGGCTCACATGATTACAAGGTGAAGTCCCACGGTAGGCCGTCTGCAAACTGGGGAAAGAGAGAAGCTAGTTGTGTGGCTCAGTCCAAATCCAAAAGCCTCAAAACTAGAGAAGCTGACGGTAAAAGCCCTAGTCTGAGGCCAAAGGTCCAAGAGCCCCTGAGAGGCTGCTGGTGCAAGTTCCAGAGTCCAAAGGTCAACAAATCTGAAGTCTGGTGTCCAAAGGCAGGAGGAGAGGAAGCAGAGAGGAAGAGAGAAAGCAAACAGATTCAGCAAGAAAGCTGTTGTTCTTCCAACTTCTTTGTTCTAGCCGTGCTGGCAGCCAATTGCATGGTGCCCATCCACACTGAGGGTGGATCTTCCTCTAACAAACAGTCAAACACTGACTCAAATGTCATCTCCTCTGGCAACACCCTCACAGACACACCCAGAAACAATGCTTCACCAGCCATCTATGCAGCCCTCAATCCAGTCAAGGTGACATCTAATGGTTAATGGTTATTAACCATGGTTAATAACCATGACAGTGGGCTCTAAATGTAATCACGTGTATCCTTATAAAAAAAAGAGGCAGAGGGAGATTTGAAGAGCTATACAGAGGAGAAGACAACGTGAAGATGGAGGAGAGAGAAATTTGGCCATCAAGATTGGAGTCATTGATATAGTTTGGATGTTTTTTCCCTCCAAATCTTAGGCTGAAATGTGATTCTTGATGGTGGAGGTGGGGCTTAGTGGGAGGTGCTTGGGTCATGGGGGCAGATCCCTCATGACTGGCTTGGTGCCCTCCCCACGGTAATGAGTGAGTTCTCACTCTGTTAGTTCACACGAGAGCTGGTTGTTTAAAAGAGCATGGCATCTCTCTTGCTCCCTCACTTTGCCATGTGACATGCCTCCTCCCCTTCACCTTTTACCATGATTGGAAGCCTCCTGAAGCCCTCACTAGAAGCAGATGCTGGTGCTATGCTTGCACAGTCTGCAGAACTGTGAGCATCAATAAACCTCTTTTCTTTATAAATTAACCAGTCTCAGTATTCCTTTATAACAATGCAAAATGGACTAATATGGTAATGCCGCCAGAAGCCAAGGGATGCCAACAGCCATCAAAAGCTGGAAAAGGCAAGAAAGGATTCTCACCAGGCATATGGTGTCTCACACTTGTAATCCCAGCACTTTGGGAGGCGGAGGCTGGTGAATTGCCTGAGCTCAAGAGTTTGAGACCAGCCTGGGCAACATGGTAAAACCCTCTCTCTACCAAAAATACAAAAAATTAGCCTGGTGTGTTTGTGCATGTCTGCAGTCCCAGGTACTCAGGAGGCTGAAGTGGGAAAATCGCTTGAGCCTGGGAGGCAGAGGTTGCAGTGAGCCATGATTGTGCCACTGTACTCTAACCTGGGTGACAGAGTGAGACCCCCCATCTCAAAAAAAAAATATATATATATAAAAAAGAGAAGAAAGTATTCTTCCTAGAGCTTGAGAAGGGAGCATGGCCCTTCTGACACCTTGGTTTTGGCCTAGTAATACTGTTTTCAGACCTCTGACCTCCAGAACTCTGAGAGAATAAATGTGTGTTGTTTTCTGCCACCAAATTTGCGGCAATTTGTTACAGCAGCCACCGGAAGTTCATACCAATTTTGACACCAAGAGGGGGGAGCGTTGCTGTAGCAAATACCTAAATATGTGAAAGTGGCTTTAAAATTGAATAATAGGTACGTAGGTGCCAGAAGAATGTTGAAGAACTTGATAGAAAAAGCCTCGATTTAAGTGAACAGACTATTGGGAGAAATGTGAACACTGAAGGCAATTCTGATGAGGGCTCAGAAAGAAGTGAGGAACATGGGAGAGAAAGCCAATATCATCTTCGAGAATACATATATCATCCTAAGCAGAATGCTGGTAGAAATATAAACATTGAAGGTACCGTTAGTGGCCGGGCGCTGTGGCTCATGCCTGTAATCCCAGCACTTTGGGAGGCCGAGGCAGGCAGATCACCTGAGATCGGGAGTTCAAGACCAGCCTGACCAACATGGAGAAACACCGCCTCTACTAAAAATACAAAAAAATTAGCCGAGTATGGTGGTGCGTGCCTGTAATCCCAGCTACTTAGGAGGCTGAGGCAGGAGAATCACTTGAACCAGGGAGGCAGAGGTAGCGGTGAGCCAAGATCATGCCATTGCACTCCAGCCTGGGCAACAAGAGCGAAACTCCATACCCCCCTAAAAAAGGTGCCATTAGTAAGAGCTCAGAAGGAAATGAGGAGTATGTTATTGGAAACTAGAGGAAACGCAATTCTAGTTACATACTGGTAGAAAACTTAACTGAATTGTGTCCTCCAGTTATGTGGAAAATAGAAATTGCAAGCAATGTGTGTTATTTATCTGAAATCCAAACTAAAAAAAAAAAAGAGAGAGAGATTGAGAGATTGTAAGCAATGAACCTGAATATTTACTTAAAGAGGTATTGCAAGCAAAGTGTTAAGGGTATGGCCTGATTCCATCTTACTGCTTTTAGTAAAACACGAGAGGAAAGAGATACACTCAGGAAAAGACTGTTAAGCAAAAAGGATCCAGGACTTGATGATTTGGGAAATTCTCAGCCTATCAAGATTGCAAAAGACACTAAAATTAGGAGAGGCACTGTCAGGAAGGTATGCTCTAGAGAGAAAGTCGAGAATGTGGCCGTGTTTGCTAGTGCTGAAGAGATTAGGCACGTGACTCAAGGAGCTCTTCCACTATGCTCAGCCATAGCCGGTAATAGAAATGATATTATCTGGGAAAGATACAAAAGGACCTGCTGGTCTAAGGGTGTGAATCACTATGACATACATTCTGAGAGGAGGGCTATGGGACCAGAGGGGAGAGCTTCAAGCTACAGAGGATTATTCTGAGTCCTTGAAACCAAGTGGAATTTGTCCTGCTAGATTTCAAAATGGTTGGAAGCAGTGACTCCTTCCTTTCTTCCATTTTCTCTCATTTGAAATGGAAATATCTGTAACTATTATCCTACACCTGTCCCGCCACTGTATTTTTGGAACAGATAACTTGCTTTCTAGTGTCACAAATTCACAGCAGGAGAATTTTGCCCCAGGATGTTTCATAACCAGAGTCTCATCCGTATCGGTTTTAGATGAGGAGACTTGGTACTTTTGAGCTGATCTTATATGGATAAGATGGACTTCAGCTAATGTTGCACGGTTTGAGACATTTGAGGATTTGGGGATGGGGTGCATGTATTTTGCATGTGGGAGAGATGTGAATCCTTGGGGGCCAGAGGGCAGGCTGTGGTAGACTGAACAACGCCCCTCCAAAAGATAGCTACATGGTAACCCCTGGAACCTGTGAGTGTTAGCTTACAACAAAAAAAGTGATTATGTTGGCCAGGTGTGGTGGCTCACGCCTGTAATCCCAGCACTTTGGGAGGCCGAGGCGGGTGGGTCACGAGGTCAGGAGTTCAAGACCAGCCTGGCCAGTATGGTGAAACCTCGTCTCTACTAAAAATACAAAAATTAGCTGGGCATGGTGGCGGGCACCTGTAATCCCAGCTACTCAGGAGCCTGAGGCAGAGAATTGCTTGAACCCAGGAGGCAGAGGTTGCAGTGAGCTGAGATCATGCCACTGCACTCCAGCCTGGGCGACAGAGCCAGACTCAGTCTCAGGAAAAAAAAAAGTGATTATGTTAAAGATCCTGAGATGGAGAGATTCTCCTGGATTATCTGGGTGGGCCCTAAATGTAATAATGAATGTCCTTATCAGATTGAGGCAGGGAGATCTGACACAGACAGAAGAGAAGAAGGCAGTATGACTGCCATGGTTTGAATGTCCCCACCAAAACATGTGTTGAAACTTAATTGCCATTGTTTAACAATATTAAGAGGTGGGGCTGTCAGGAAGTGATTAATGCCATTATCATAAGAGTGGATTAGTTATCACGAGACTGGGTTTGTTATAAAAGGGAGCTTAGCCACATTTTCTCTGTCTGTCTCCTGCACTTGCTTTTGCCTTTCATCGTTCCACCGTGGCACAACCCTCACCAGATGCCAGCGCCATGCTCTTGGACTCCTAGCCTCTAGAACTGTACACCAAATAAACTTCTATCCTTTATAAATTACCCAGTTTGTGGTATTCAATTACAGTAACAGAAAACAAATGAAGACAATTCGAGATGAGATTTGGGTGGGGACACAGAGCCAACCCAGATCAAGCCACAAGCCAAGAAATGCTGGCAATCACGGGAAGCTGGAAGAGGCAAGGAACAGGTTCTCTCCTAGAGCCTCTGGAGGTGTACAGCCCTGCTGACAACTTGATTGCAACTCAGTGAAACTGATTTCAGATTTCTGGGCTCCAGAATTGTGAGAGAATAAATCGATGTTGTTTATGCCACAAAGTTTGTGGTAATTCGTTTCAGCAGCCAGAGGGAATTTGGGGTGATTGTAAGGAGTCATGTAAATTATATTAAAGAACCTTTGCAGTTGTAAGATGCATTCATTCATTCAACAAATAGTCGAGGCAATATAGAAGAGTAATTAAAAGCACAGACTTTGAGGCCGGGCGTGGAGTGGTTCACTCCTGTAATCCCAGTGTTGTGGGAAGCCAAGGCAGGAGGATTGCTTGAGGCCAGGAGTTCCTTCCAGATCAGCGGGGACAACATAGCAAGACCCCATCTCTTAAAAAATTATTTTAATTAAAAATAAATAAATACGTAAATAAAAGCACAGACTTTGGACTCAATTCATCTTGGGGGTGAATCCCAGCTCTGTCACCCACTGACTATGTGACCTTGAGCAGACTGCTTAATTCTCTGAGCCTCAGTCTCAACATCTGCACACTGGGGATGATAATAGTATTTAACTCAAGAGAAGGTTGTGAAAACTAATGGGAAGATGCACATAAAGGGCTTTGGGCTGGGCTAAAGGGCCATTGCCCTGTCCCTGCCCTAAGAGAGCTTGCTGTCATCCTGGGAGGATCTTAGAGAGATCAGGGCTGTAGATGGAAAGCCCAGAGAGGAACGGGGACATGTTGGAGGTACTAGGGATGGGGGTAGGGGAAATTTCTTAGACAAATTGACTTATGAGCTCCCTGATGAACACAGTGGGCCCTAATTACATACTCTTTTTAATACTATTACGATAAACATTATTAATATCAATGGGTAAAATATATTTCTGGTTCTTTGGTCTTCTAGAAAAAAACATATATAGAAGTTTGTTTTTGGTTTTTTTAGTTTGAATTTCTTTTTAAAAAAGTTTTTATAGAGCTGGGGGTCTCACTATGCGTCCCAGATTGTTCTGGAACTTCTGTCCTCAAGTGATCCTTCCACCTCCTGCCTCAGCCTCTCAAAGTGTTGGGATTACAGGCATGAGCCACTGGGACTGGCTCATTGAAATTTTTCTTTCTTTCTCTCTCTCTCTCTCTTTTTTTTTTTTTCTGACAAGATCTCGCTCTGTGGCCAAGGTAGGCAGCAGTGGCTGGATCATGGTCACTGCAACCTCGTACTCCTGGGCTCAAGCGATCCTCAGTCTCCTGAGTAACTGGGACTACAGGCACACCACCCCACCTCGCTAATTTTATTTATTTTTTGTAGAGATAAGAGACAGGGTATCGCTCTGTTGTCCAGGCTGGGGTGCAGTGGCGTGATTGTGGCTCACTGCAACCTCTGCCTCCCGGGTTCAAACGATCCACCAGCTGTGGCCTCCCAATGTGCTGGGACTATAAGCATGAGCCACCGCGCCCGGCCCAAATTTCTGACGTTACTACAGAGTTCCTAGGAAAAATCCCATACCTGAAAAAGTTAGAAACTGACAGGAAGGAGTTGAGATGACGACCTGCTTCATATACACTACTTATTAAAACTGGATAACAAATGCACTGCGGGGGGCGGGGTGGGGAGGGATAGGAAAAAATGGAAAGAGAAAATCAGCACATGCGTACTCTGATTTTGGAAGAAGCTAAAGAGAATATCAGAGCATGCGTACTCTGAACTTGGAGTAGCCAATCCCAGGAGATGCTTTAGGCGGGAAAATCAGAGTCTCTGCCCCACTTTGAGAAGGTTCTGTCCCTGGAGCCTCAACTGATAGACCCCACATCAGCTTCGCGCCTCCCGCCTACTGTTCTGACTTCTGATTGGCCAGATGGAGTTCACTAACTGCCCTGATTGGTCCATCATCCTGGGGCAGTGACATTGCAGAATATGTTCTCCTCCTCCAGCCACACTTTGTCACCAACTGCTGCCGATCTCGCCACCACTGCTTTGTTTCTGAGGTAGGTTCTCTTGAAGGGGCACCCTAGATGGGCTAATGGGGGCAGATAGAAAAGGAGGAAGCCTCTGTAGGGCCCTCAAGTGCTTGGGGTTCTGAAAATCTTGAGGACTGAAAGACAACTAATGCCTTTCAGGACGATCATCTTGGAGGATCCTCTCACCTCAGCCTCGGGTCTACAGGCCTGCGTCATCCAACCCCTGGAAATATTTTTTTTATTTTTGTATTTTAGTAGAGACCGGGGGCTCAAGCAATCCTCCCGCCTCGACCTCGGGACTAGGGGCACGCACCACCCCGCCCTCACTAATTTTTTTTATTTTTTATTTTTCTTAGTAGAGACAGTAACCGCCATGTTGACCAGGCTGGCCTCAACTGCCTGGGCTCAAGCAATGCTCCCACCTCGGCCTCAGGACTACAGGCACGCACCACCCCGACCCCACTAATATTTTTTATATTTTATTTTTTTAGTACAGACGGTTTTGCTATGTTGGCCAGGCTGGCCTCGACCACCTGGGCTTAAGCAATCCTTCCGCCTCGGCCCTGGGACTACAGAAGTGCACCAACCTGCCCACGATTTTTTTTTTTTTTTTAAATTAGAAGCCGGGTTTCACTACGTTGGCCAGGCTGGCCTCAACCTCCTGGGCTCAAGGGATCCACCCACCTTGGCCTCAGGACTACAGGTGTGTGCCATTCCATCCCTGCTAGTTTTTTGTGTTTTTTTTGTTTGTTTGTTGTTTTCATTTTTAGTAGAGACGGGGCTTTGCTATGTTGGCCGGGCTGGTCTTGACCTCCTGGACTCAAGCGATCCTCCCACCTCGGCCTGGGAACTACAGGCAGGAGCCACCTTGCCCGTGCTATTTTTTTGTTGTTATTGTTGTTAGTAGAAATGGGGTTTTGCTATGTTGGCCAGGCTGGCCTGGACCTCCTGGGCTCAGGAGATCCTCTTGCCTCGGCCTCGGGACTACAGGCGCACACCACCCTGCCCCCACGATATTTTTTATTTAATTTTTTTTTTTTTTTTAGTAGAGGGTTTCGCTAGGTTGGCTAGGCTGGTATCGACCTCGTGGGCTCAAGCGATCCGCCCCCCCTTGGCCTGCTAAAGTGCTGAGATGTTACAGGCCTTCGCCACCATCCCCAGCTAATTTTTTTTGTGGGTTTTTTTTTTTTTTTTTTTGTACAGATGGCGGTGTTGCTATGTTTCCCAGGCTGGTCTCGACCTCCTGGGCTCAAGCGATCTGCATGCCTCGGCCCCCCAAAATGCTGGGATTACAGGCATGAGCCACTATGCCTGGCCGATTGCTGCAACTTGAAATGCTCCACATTCTCTCTAAGTGATGACGGGCTCTTGTAGTCTTGGAGATTCTAGTTCTCTTCCTTCTAATAATTTACAAATAACCCAGTAATAGCCTCTAAATCCGTTCATATTGGCCGTGCTCATTTCTCATCAACAGGACAGAACCCCCCATCCCTCTGCCTGATCATATCCATCACCAGAGAGACCATGTTATCTCTGGGACTCACTTCCCTCCCTTTATTTATTGAGTGGGGGTGTCAGAACGCCCCCACTCAATAAAATTACACAGTCATGTCCCTGCCTCCCCAACAAGGGTCTGTACATCTTTCAGGGTAAGCCTAGCTCCAGGGAAACTGCTAACAACATTAGCCAACCCCCTCCCAAAGACTCAAGGCTTCTATGTCCATAGGAAACTTGTCATCCCCAATCAATACTTCTCCCAGAGGCCCCTGGCTCCCTGTTTTCATCTGACTTCTCCCCATGTCCTTACTCACGGACAGATAAGCCCCGGATGCAGAAATGCAACACCTGATTCCAGGTGACTGAGTGTGGCCGGCCTTCACAGATTTCTCCCTCCCCAGGACTGGAAAGACTCAGGCTGTTTCTCTTGCAGGTCAGACTGCTCCTGGTGCCATGAACAGAGACGACACCTTTGCAAAGAGACCCAGGGATGATGATAAAGCATCAGAGAAGAGAAGCAAGGTGAGGTGACCTGGAGGGGGCAGAGCAGTGATCCAGGGGACAGAGTAGGGTGACCAGGTTTCTAAGGAGGGGAGGACAGAGGTACTGGGGACAAGGAGCAGGGTCTCGAGGGAGATCTAGATCCTTGGGAGCCTCCCACCCTCGCTCTGTCAACACCTAGCATCCCTGGAGACAAGTCTGTGACTTTGCTCTACATTTGATAACTCTCACTCCATTCTGCAAGGTGAGAAGAGAGCCAGCCAGCATCATTGAAGCCCTACTGTGTGGCAGGGGAGAAGCTAGGGAAGGTCCCCATGTTCTGTCAGTTAGCCATGGCATCAACCAGGACGGATTATCATCCCCACTTCCCAGATCCAGCACACAGGAAGCGGCTCCAGCTGAATGGCAGACATGCCTAGCTGAGTCACTGCCAGAATTTCTTTCTTTTTTCCTAGGCCTTCGGTGATATTGCCAAATACTTCTCTAAGGAAGAGTGGGAAAAGATGAAATACTCGGAGAAAATCAGCTGTGTGCATGTGAAGAGAAAGTATGAGGCCATGACTAAACTAGGTAACAGAAAGTTCTAGGAACAGACAAGTCTGGGGACACATGAGCATCCCTTTTCCTGCCTAGGCTACTTCTTAGACTGCAGAAAGTACCCCACGTTTTCCTTTTGTGCAGGGAAAAATGGCAAGGCAGCTTCTGGGTGCTCTGCTCTTCTGTATCCTGTCAGGGCTGAGGGCAGGGACTGGCCACAGTGGAGCTCGTACCTGGATCCTGCACGTTTCTCTCCCATAGGCGTCTGCTCTGATGAGCCCAACTGTCTCTGTGGCATCGCAGCACACCTCCCACCCTCCCTTCCTCCTCTGGTCTTGTCTCTCTCTGTCTCTCTCTCTCTCTCTCTCTCTTTTGGAGTCAGAGTCTCACTCTGTCACCTAGGCTAGAGTGCAGTAGTGCAATCATAGCTCAATGCAGCCTCGAACTCCTGGGCTCAAGCAATCCTCCTGCCCAGCCTATGGAGTAGCTGAGGCTACAGGCACATGCCACCATGCCCAACTAATTTTATTTTATATTTTGTAGATATGGGGGTCTCTCTGTGTTACCCAGGCTCTTCTTGAACTCCTGGCCTCAAGCAATCCTCCCGCCTCAGCCTCCCAAAGTGCTGGTACGACAGACATGAGCCACTGTGCCAGGCCTAAGTTTGTCCCTTAAGGAATAAACATTTTGCTTCTTTCTAGGTTTCAACGTCACCCTCCCACCTTTCATGCGTAATGAACGGGCCACAGACTCTCAGAGGAATGATTCTGATAATGACCATAACCGTGGGAATGAGGGTGAGTAGACGGGAAGGGACTGGAAAAGGTCTCCTCAAGCCCAACTGCTTTTCAGCTCAGCTATGTGGAAAAGATCCTCAGGCATTTGTTCCCTCATACACATCAGGGCTGAGTGAAAAAAAAAAAAAAAAAAAAAATTGCACACAGAAAGTTAACTACAGAGGCCATTCATAAAATTTTAAAACACGCAAAACAAGAATACATATTTTTATGGATAATAAGTAAATGGTAAATGCATGAAAACATGAATGCGAATAAAAAGCCATCAAATTGAGAAGACTGGCTGTAAATGGAGAAGGAGCAGGGGCAGGGATTGGTGAGTGCTGCACAGACAGCTTCAGTCATGACTTGTTGATAGTGTGTTTTGTTTTGTTTTGTTTTTGTTTCTGTTTTGAACTGGAGATTTGCTCTTGTCGCCCAGGCTGGAGTGCGATGGCACAGTCTCAGCCCGCGTACAACCTCTGCCTCCCGGGCTCAAGCGATTCTCCTGCTTCAGCCTCCTGAGTAGATGGGATTACAGGCGCCCGCCACCATGCCCACCTAATTTTTGTATTTTTAGTGGAGACGGGGTTTCACCAGGTTGTCCAGGCTGTTCTCAAACTCCTGACCTCGGGTATTCCACCCACCTCAGCCTCCCAAAGTGCTGGGATTACAGGTGTGAGCTACTGCACCCGGCCGTTTCTAGTATTTCTAATATTCTGAATAAATAAATCAGATCTAACATAGTCGTGGGGTAATGTTGAGATGCAACTGAACTCAATATTATTCCCCATACTTTTCTGTGTGTTTGAAATATTTCTTTTTTAAAGGACATGTTGTTCTTGCTAAACACTGTTAATGAATCAAAGGACAGTTAAGAAAATGTTAAAAGTGAAAAACAAAAAGAAAATGTTAAAAGCGTAGAGCTGCCAAAAACTTCCAGAGTTTGTTTCATTAACAGCATGTAGGTATTGGATAGGTATCTCAGGAGTGAGGGTGATGAACACATTATGTAATAAAGATCGCTGTTTCTCTGTATTTTATTAAAACCAAATAGTCTTCTCATTCCCAAACAACCCCGATTCTCCGTGATGAGCTTGGAAGTGAGTTTGAAAGAGTGATGCCTCATCCAACACAAAGAGAGCTTTCCCACTTGTCAGTGAGCAGAGATAACATGGGGTGAAAAAAAGACAGGTTCTTGGGTAGAGAGCTTTGTGCAATTCAGGAATATAAAGGGGTCATATGTGTTTCCCGGCTCTTCTGCTCTGACAATACAATCATAAGACAAGGTCAGAATGTCCAAACTGTCTCCAACAGACATATTACTCCCCAACAAACAGGCCAGATTCTACAATCTCCCACAATCACTACAAGAGGTCTGAAAAGCCAGTGCTTGAGTATCTGCCAAGCTTTTGACTTTAAAGGAGTGTCTTTATACTGAAAATATTTCAGAGCCACTGGACTAAGTCATCCATGGTTCATCACACATTTAACAGCTTAATTGACATACCATAAGATTCACCCATTTGAAGTGTACAGTGATTTTTAGTTGTTGCACATCTTGAGTGGGTACAGTTCAGATTCCCAACCAATCAATTTAATTATTTGGGAAAAAGTAAAAGATACGTAATGGAATAAGATGAGACTGTGATGGGGTTTAACCCCCATTTGATAAACTATGAGATGGAAAATTCTGAATTGATGCCACAGATAAGTGAACCAACCATGAGTAAACATAATTCAGAAGCAAATCTCAAATAACTCCTCAACAATCAGTGGACTCATAACCCTCTGCTGCAGAATGCCCTGATGCTACAGAAGTCTCTCTAGGGTTTGGAAATCTTTACCAACAAAGAAAAATTCTGATGTATTCTCTTTCAGTTGAACATCCTCAGATGACTTTTGGCAGGCTCCAGAGAACCATCCCAAAGGTGAGTATCTCTCAAATCTAAAGGACCAGAGAACCTTTGTCCCTCCACGGATGTGAACACTGGTAAGAGCGGGAGAATATCAAAAATGTCCTCACTGCCTCCTTCTCCCCATGTCTATCACAACACCAGATGTAGCATCGACGGCTTGATAATACTAACAGTTGTGATCCTTAATACTTCTTTTGTTTTCATAGTGATGCCAGATACTATTTTAAGCAGTTCACATGGATTAATTAATTTAATCCATAAGAAGACCTCTATGACGTTGTTTCTGTTATTCTCTCCAAAGAATAACAAGTCACACACTTTGGTTGTCATCCGTATGAAAGCCATGTGACTTGGCGCAAATCTTCTAAGTTCTCTGAGCTCCAGATTCCTGGTCCATGAAATGGAAGCAAAGAATCATAGTTCATGTTTTAGATCATAGTTATCAGCAACATAATAATAAAATGAGGCTATCAGGGTACAGAGATGTTAAAGAATTTTCCTGAGGTGCAGTGGCAGTGGTAGTCTAATCCAGAGCTCCAAGCCATTTAAACCTCATTCACGTTTGCATTTGTTTATGAAGTTCAGATGTTGCTCACTAGGGCTTCACCCCACAGGGCCTCCTGGTGCTTCCGTTGAGACACCCACTCTCACAACAGGAAGGACCAGCTGGCCTCTGCTCTGTTACCGGGGCCACTCACATGGCTTAGGGATCGCTTTGATTGTTGGCCCCTCCCTACTGTGAGCTCCTTGAGGGCCTTGTCTGGACCTGGGGCATCTGGGAAGCCCCAGTCCCAGCCCAGGGGATCTCTCGGAGGCCCCTGAATGAGTGATCCCACAAGTGCAGATTCAACTCTGGTTTAGAGGGTAAAGGGATCTGGGAGCTGGGTTGCCAGTGTGGAGACCAAATTCAAAGCAAGATCCAGAAAGGTATTAATTGTTATTATTATTACATTTAAACAGTGTTTACAAGCTCAGAGAGGAATTTCCCTTAGCCTATTTTACATGTGTTGTTCACTATTTCATAAGTGAGGAAGCTGAGTAAAATGTACCTTAAGGGCCGGGCGCGGTGGCTCACGACTGTAATCCCAGCACTTTGGGAGGCCGAGGTGGGCAGATCACGAGGTCAAGAGATCGAGACCATCCTGGCCAACATGGTGAAACCTCGTCTCTACTAAAAATACAAAACTTAGCGGGGCGTGGTAGTGCCTGCCTGTAGTCCCAGCTACTCGGGAGGCTGAGGCAGGGGAATCGCTTGAACCGGGAAGGGGGAGATTGCAGTGAGCAGAGATCGCACCACTGCACTCTAGCCTGGCGACAGAGCGAGACTCCGTCTCAAAACAAAACAAAACGAAAAATGATAGCTTAAGATTGTTGGTCAGTGACACATCCCAATGCAACCAGAATTGTTATGGATACCACCTCACTGAATTCCACATTCAATGTTGGTGCCTCGGTAGGGTGGTATGCCATATCTGGTACTGCTTTCTTTGATGTCTAGATTAATTTCAGCAAACCATTTCTTTCCCTCTCCCTTCCCTGTATTCATCTCCCCACACCATCTTTCCCAGCAGTGTTTTGTCCCCTCTCTATGTCTTTACATTTACTCTCTCAGCAGCTGTCTACAAGCTTATATTGGGATCCCTTGTATTTTATAGAAGCTTTTCCTTTTGTAGACCTTGTGAATTCTTAGAATGCTAGTCTCCAAAACTTCTGTATACCATACTCTCAATTACATGGAGATTTCTGCTGTTTGCACGAATGTTAAAAGAGTGTGAAGATAAGCATTCTAGCCCTGGAAACCCCATTCATTTAGGCCATTCCTTTCGCTTCTAACCTCCCAGGTTTCTCCTAATTTAGGCAAGTGTAACTCTCCCAGCGTTGTTGAGAACATTGATTAAGGTAATGCATGTGAAGACGCTTTGTAAGCTCTAAAGCACTATAGAAATGTCACCGATACTGTTTATCTGTGACCTTCATATTATAAAGATCATGCCCGAGAAGCCAGCAGAGGAAGGAAATGATTCGAAGGGAGTGCCAGAAGCATCTGGCTCACAGAACGATGGGAAACAGCTGTGCCCCCCGGGAAAAGCAAGTAGCTCTGAGAAGATTCACGAGAGATCTGGTAAGAGGAAACGATTTGGGAACAACCCCTCTGGCTTCCCTGGCTATGTTCAGGTGTGTGGACTGGGTGTGTGGCATGGATCCCAGACAAGCCTGGGTCCAGGCTGGGCTGAGGAGCTCGCCCAGCTCCAGATGAGATGTCAGACATGACTTCCAGAGACACAGACTGGAGTCGTCATCCATATTAAAAAACCATGTGACTTGGGGCAAGTCTTCCAAAGTTTCTCAGCTCCAGATTCCCAGTCCATAAGATGGAAATAAAGAATCATAGTTCATAGATTGTTTGGAGGCATTAAATTTAGTCTGGAAAGGCTGATGACATGAACGGTGTTCAGGCGATTCTATCTGTGATAACCTGGGATCATATCTTACTCAGCTCAATGCCTGATACCCAGTACAGGTGTACTTCAGAGATATTGCAGGTTCGGTTCCACACCACTGCAATAAAGTGAGTCACACACATTGTTTTTTGTTTGTTTTGCAGTGCATAAAAACATTATGTTTACACTACAGTGTAGTCTACTAAGTGTGCAATAGCGTTATGTCTAAAAAGTACCTACCTTAATTTTAAAATAATTCATTTTAAAAAAATGCTAACGATCTTCTGAGCCTTCAGTGAGTCACGCTCTTTTTACTGGTGGAGGGTCTTGCCTCGGTGTTGATGGCTGCTGGCAGATCAAGGTGGTGGTTGCTGAAGGGTGGAGTGGCTGTGGCAGTTTCTTAAAAGAACACAACAGTGAAATTTGCCACATCGATTAGCTCTCCCTTTCATGAAAGATTTCTCTGTAGTATGTGATGCTATTGGATAGCATTTTACCCACAGTAGAACTTCTTTCAAAGTTGGAGTCAATCCTCTCTAGCTATGAAAGTTTTAGTTGGCATCTGCTTCCAATAGAAGGCTATTTAATCTGTACTGAAAATCTGTTGTATAGTGGAGCCACCTTCATCAGTGATCTTAGCTAGATCTTCTGGATAACTTGCTGCAGCTTCTCCATCAGGGTTTGCTGCTACACCTTGCACTTTTATGTTATGGAGACAGCTTCTTTCCTTAAACCTCACAAACCAACCTCTGCTAGTTTCACACGTTTCCTCTGCAGCTTCTTCACCTCTCTCGGCTTTCATGGACTGGAAGAGAGTTTGGGTCTTGCTCTGAATTAGACTTTGGCTTAAGGGAATGTTGTGGCTGGTTTCATGTTCTATCCTGATCACTCCAACTTTTTCATTTCAGCAGTAAGGCAGTTTTGCTTTCTTATTCTTGCGTTCACTGGAGTATTAGTATTATTATTTTCTTCAAGAACTTTTCCTTTGCGGTATATACTATTATTTCCTTCAAGAACTTTTCCTTTGCATTCACAGCTTGGCTGTTTGGTGCAAGAGGCCTAGCTTTCAGCCTGTCTTGGCTTTCAGCAGGCCTTCCTCACTAAGCTTAGCCATTTCTAGCTTCTGATTTAAAGTGAGAGACATGCGCCTCTTCCTTTCATTTGAACACTTAGTGGCCATTGTAGGGTTGTTCATTGTTCTAATTTCAGTATTGCTGTGTCTCAGGAAATAGGGAGGCCCAAGAAAAGGAAGAGAGGCAGGGAAGACCTCATCGGTGGAGCAGTCAGAACACACACAACATTGATCGATCACGTTCATCATCTTCTGTGGGCGCAGTTCTTAGTACCCCCAAAACATTTACACAGAACAGGGTGACTATAGTCAATAATAACTTAATCATACATTTAAAAATAACTAAAAGAGTGTAATTGGATTGTTTGTAACACAAGGATAAATGTTTGAGGGGATGGATACCCTATTTTCCATGATGTGATTATTACGCATTTGCATGCCTGTATCAAAACATCTCACGTACCCCATAAGTATATACACCTACTGTGTACCCACAAAATGAAGAACAGAAATTATTTTAAAATATTAAAAAACAACAAAAACAATTGCAATAATAACATCAAAGCTCACTGATCACAAATCACCATAACAGATATAATAATAATGGAAAAGTGTAAAATTGGTGAGAATTTCTAAAAAAAAAAAAGCAGTATCTGCGAAGCACCATGAAAATGAGGTGCAATAAAACGAGGTATGCCTGTGTGCCCTTAACAAATACTTGCAGAATGAAAGGAGGTATGGGTGAATGTTTCCGTAAGTGAAGATGTTGGGAATCTAAACCTCACAACGGAAGGAGCCAGAAGTTAAACTTTAATTGGCATTTGGCCTGTATTGGTGTGGGTCTAAGGTCTCAGCCTCTCTAAGCCAGAGAAGGGGAAAACTGGATAAAGAAGGCCCATGGGCACTTGCGAGGGGGGAGGCATCTCCTGCTTTTGAGAAAACAGAGCCTAACACTCTCCAACCTACCCAACCCTCATCTGCCAACTCTTCCCCATCATAGGACCCAAAAGGGGGAAACATGCCTGGACCCACAGACTGCGTGAGAGAAAGCAGCTGGTGATTTATGAAGAGATCAGCGACCCTGAGGAAGATGACGAGTAACTCCGTAAGTGAACCTTCGGCTCACCCCCCACATCCCTGCAGATGTGCTATTCTGTTATGGTACCAGTATCCCATCTTGTCAATTGTTCCCCCAATCATTCCCTTCTCATAATTTTCTAGGGTACAGCATTGAGGCTGAATGATGAGATTTCCCATGCTCTTTCTACTCCCTGCCCTGTATATCCAGGGATCCTCCCTACCCCGGATGCTGTGCGTTCCCAAACCCCAGGTCAGCCCTGATATGCCGGCCACACCTTCCTCTAGCCTAGGAATGGATAAACCAGGTGAGGAAGTCACTGTGGCATGAGCAGATGGTTCACTTCAAGGAACCGTGGAAGGCGTGTGCAGGTCCTGAGATAGGGCAGAATCAGAGTGTGCAGGGTCTGCAGGTCAGGAGGAGTTGAGATTGAGTTATTGGGCAGTGGGAACTCACTGCCACTTGCTTTCCTTCTCTCTTCTTGCCTCAGCTTCGGGGATATGACACATGCCCATGATGAGAAGCAGAACGTGGTGACCTTTCACGAACATGGGCAGGGCTGCGGACCCCTCGTCATCAGGTGTATAGCAAGTGAAAGCAAGTGTTCACAACAGTGAAAAGTTGAGCGTCATTTTTCTTAGTGTGCCAAGAGTTCGGTGTTAGCGTTTCCGTTGTATTTTCTTACACTGTGTCATTCTGTTAGATATTATCCTTTTCATTGATGAGCAAGACATACTTAACGCATATTTCGGTTTGTGTATCCATGCATCTACTTAAAAAACAAGTATAGTCAGGTATTCTCTGCATAGAACAGCACTACCCTCCTGTCTCCCCAGATGTGACGACTGAGGGCAGTTCTGAGTGTTTAATATCAGATTTTTTCCTCTCCATTTACACACCACACATGCGTGCGTGCACACACACACACACACACACACACACACACACACTCACACCAAGTACCACTATAAGCATCTCCCATCTGCTTTTCCCCATTGCCATGCGTCCTGGTCAAGCCCCCGCCACTCCGTTTCCTGTTCAGCATGTACTCCTCTCATCCGATTCCCCTGTATCGGTTACTGACATTTAATAAACCTTTGCAAACATTCCCCAGTTGTTTGCTCCTCTCATTATTGTGCACACAGCTCTGTGCACGTGTGTGAATGTTTCTTTAGGAAAGATTCTTAGAAGTGGAATTGCTGTGTCAAAGGAGTCATTTATTCAACAAAACCCTAATGAGTGCGTCCTCGTGCTGAGCGCTGTTCTAGGTGCTGGAGAGACATCAGGGAACAAGGCAGACAGATGTTCCTGACCACCGTTCTAGAGGAGGATGTTTCCAGTTGTTGGGTTTGTTTGTTTGTTTGTTTCTTCTAGAGATGGGGGTCTTGCTCTGTCCAGGCTGGAGTGCAGTGGCATGATCATAGCTCAATGCAGCCTTGAACTCCTGGGCTCAAGCGATCCTCCCACCTTGGCCTCCTAAAGTGTTGTGATTACAGGCGTGAGCCACCACACCTGGCCTCCAGTTTTTATTTTGATAGAGACTATATACTTCAGTCCTGGAGCAGGATTCTGCAGCAGGTGGTTGGGCATCTTGGCCTTTGCTCTCTGAACGATTTTCGTGTTCTAGGGCTGGGAGGTCCATTTGGGAGTATGTGGGAGGAGACACAGATGAAATCGCCATCTGGGGAACATGGAGGAATGAGGAAGATGCGTGCGCTGTAGACCCTGTGATGGACAGGGAATACAAGAGTCCACTTAGTCTCCATGCAGGGGATCAGCGGTGGGAAAGTCCCCTGGACAGAAGCATGAGACTGCCCATCAAGGGTCTCACCAACCAAGGGCCTGGGGGCTGGGGTGGGGACGATGATTTGGGAATGGGACAGTTCTTTCTCACAGGTACCACTGCCCGGTGCAGAGGGGAAAGAGTTGTGGGGAAGGGAAGAGCAGAGGGGAGTCTATTTTAGAATAAAACATTTGTGTGTGAATGGAGACATTAAAGCTCCATTCACAAGCAACGGACTTGAAACACCAGCCCCAGGTGGAGGCAGGATGGGAGCTGTTTTGACTGTCCATAGCCCATCACCTTGGCCTCTTGCTTCTCCCCAGCCTTGGAAGGAGGAAACTACCATCGTTATGCCTATATGATAGATAAGAGAAGGAGTCCCAGGCAGATGGTAGGCATCTTGTCACAGGTCCTACAGCTGGCAGGTGCAGGAGGGGCTGAGTTTGGAGCTCACTGACTTCAGAAACATTAAGGAGGAAATGTGTGTGTGGTGGAGGGAGGGAGGGAGAATTGAACAAGCTCCGGGTTCTGTCCCCAGTCGCAAGGTAGAGGCTGTGGGTTCATTTTCCAAGACAAGGAGCCCTTAGAGATGGAGAGTGCCGGGAGGGAGAGGCAATCGTGGACGTAGTGGGGACAGTGGGAGACAGAGATGTGCAGCGTGGGGAGAAGAGGGGCAAGCAAAGAAGCAGGGGATACCCAAGACCAAGTGTGGGCTGTCACAGCCACCAGAGGGAGAGGGTGCTAGTAAGGAGGTTGTGGGGCTCCAGGAGCAACAGAGGTTCCCCAGATCTGTGAGCATGCCCTGCCTGGCACTGCAGGAAGAGGTGGCTGCCACCCAGGTCAGTGTGGACGTACCTCTACCTGTGTCTCAGAGGAAACAAATTCTATTTTATCCCAACATAGCTCCGTATTACACAAATGTAACATTCGGCTACTAGATATCGAGTGCCTTATCCTCCATGTAAATACAGCAGAGGATACCCTAAAAGAGATACTGAAGGATTTGATTTTTCTTTCTCCCTGGGAAGATGGAATCCGTAAGTTGGGTCCCCCAGCCCACAAGACAGGTGCAAGAAAGGGTGGCTGGAAGATTGTGGAATACAGGCACGTGCCACCATGCCCAGCTAATTTTTGTATTTTTAGTAGATACGGGGTTTCACTATGTTAGCCAGGATGGTCACCATCTCCTGACCTCGTGATCCACTGGCCTCAGTCTCCCAAAGTGCTGGGATTACAGGCGTGACCCACCCTGCCCAATGATGCATTACTCTTTTGTGTTTTTTCGAGAGAGGATCTCACTCTGTCGCCCCGGTTGGAGTGCATTGCTGCAATTACAGCTCACTGCAGCCTCGATCTCCCAGGCTCAAGGGATTCTCCCACTTCAGCTTCCGAACTAGCTGTAGCTACAGGCACACGCCACCACACCTAGCTAGTTTTTGTATTTTCTGTAGACACAGGATCCCACTATGTTGCCCAGGCTGGTCTCTGTCTACTGGGTTCAGGCAATTCTCCTGCCTCAGCCTCCCAAAGTGCTGGGATGACAAGTGTGAGCCACCTAACCAGGCCTTCCCTTTTTTTAATGAACAATGATCAGAGTTTCATCTTAGAGGCAAAAGTGGCTACTGCCAGCCAATGTGAGTGTGCTGTTGTAGGGGAATCTGACTGATTCAGACGTTTCCTGCTGTGTGTGTGTGTGTGTTTTTTTTTTTTTTTTTTTTTTTTATTCTGGGTTTGGAGTTTTTCAGAGGTTTTGTTACAAAGATCATCTCCTGGCCAGGCGCAGTGACTCACGCTGTAATCCGAGCAGTTTTGGAGTCTGAGGCAGGCAGATCACTTGAGGTCAGGAGTTCGAGACCAGCCTGGCCAACATGGCGAAACCCCTGTCTCTACTAAAAATATAAAAATTAGCTGGCCTTGATGGCAGGCACCTGTCAGTCCCAGTTACTGCGGGGAGTGAGGCAAGAGAATCACTTGAACCCGAGAGACAGAGCTTGCAGTGAGCTGAGATCAGGCCACTGCACTCCAGCCTGGGCGACAGTATAAGTCTCCGTCTCAAAAAGCAAACAGCATCTCTCACCTACAGTGATTTGAGCTGTGGTCTTGTCTCCTCGGGTTTCTCTGTCAGTCTGATCTCATCTACTCGATCTCCCAGGAATGCCTCAATATTTCTGGTGGACCACTGACACATTTTCCTATTTTTCTCTACTGTTAAGAATTGATCCTTGAAAACATTTTCTTCCCAGTTCAATGGAATGTTGAGTGGGGCAGGGGATCTATCTGCCATCTTGCTCCAATCATCTGTTACTAGATATTTATGTACTTTTGTCACTATTATACATGTAATTTTTCTCAATTTGGTTTTCTAAATGTTTATTATTAGCATGTAGAAACCGCGTCTATTATTGTATGTATATAATATTTTGTTACCTGTCTGGGTGCAGCTTCCTCTGCATTTTGGCACAAGACTCAATCTGTTTTATTCTTCAAAAGAAAACTGACAGGCTGTGTGTGGTGGCTCACACCTGTAATCCCAGCACTTTGGGAGGCCGAGGTGTGTGGATCACCTGAGGTCAGGAGTTAGAGACCAGCCTGGCCAAGATGGTGAAACCCCATCTCTACTAATAATACAAAAAAAAAAAAAAATTAGCCGGGCATTGGTGGTGTGCACCTGTAGTCCCAGCTACCAGGGCAGCTGAGGCGGGAGGATCATTTGAACTCGGGAGGCGGAGATTGCAGTGAGCCAAGGTGGCACCACTGCATTCCAGCCTGGTGGACAGAAACTCTATCTCTAAAGAAAAAGAAAAAGAAAAAAAGAAAATTCACTTCACAAGCAATAGATAGTCATAAAAGGATAATTTATGGACGATTTCATAGGGGAGACTGATGGAAAGAAAGGAAGTATACATTCTACAGAGCTGAGCAGTTCACTGCAAAAATCACCAGAATTGACATTTTCTCCAAAAATATTACCCATAAGCTATTCTACTACTGGTTCTTCTAGTTCTTCCCTCTATTCCAAATCCTCAAAATTGTCCTTTTCCTTATTGGATAATTTTCCTCTGCCCAGATCTGGGTCCCCCACAACACTTAACACTGTCTGCGAGTGTGTGAATTCACATTGGCTTTGGACCATACGGGACACCTCTAGACAGACTATACTGAGAAGCCATGCTTGGAACGGTGCATGGGGAGAGGACAGGAGAGAGAATTTATGTACCTGGCTCTCACTCCTCGTTCTTTTTCTTATTGGTCAAAATTTACCCCACAGGCACGAACTCCCCCACACTTCTAGATTGCATCATCTGCCCCTTTGGCAGCTGTCTGGGAAGCCAGAACCCACACTTTGAAGTGCAGTGTTTCATACAATCCAAAAGTGGTAGCAGAGGCCAGCCGTGGTGTCTCATGCCTGTAACCCCAGCACTTTGGGAGGCCAAGGCGGATGGATCATGAGGTCAGAAGTTCGAGACTAGCCTGGCGAACATGGTGAAACCCCGTCTCCACTAAAAATACAAAAATCAGCCGGGCATGGTCGCACGCGCCTGTAATCTCAGCTACTCGGGAGGCTGAGGCAGGAGAATCACTTGACCCTGGGAGGCAGAGCTTGCAGCGAGCTGAGATCGCACCACGGCACTTCAGCCTGGGTGACAGAGCAAGACTCCATCTCAAAACCAAAATAAAGCAAAACAAACAAACAATCAAAAAGGTGGTAGCAGAAACCAGAAAGTCCAGGTATGTAGCTAATTGGCCTAGTTGTACAGCAACAGCCAAGAGTGAACACTAAATACTCCCACGCAAGTCCTAAGTTCACCAAGTAATTGGAATACCCATCTGTGTTAGTTAATTGTGTTTATCTGAAGGAAAAATAAAACTCATATTTCTATGACAAGCAGGTGCTTACAGCTTGGAGCAAGGCACCTAGGCTAAACTCCCCTAGTGACAGGGAGACAGCGACATCGTCTTCCTCGATGTTCACATTTCAAGAAGACGGCCCCAGGGCCTAAAGAAAGACATTTATAGGGACGGGCATGGTGGCTCACGCTTGTAATCCCAACACTTTGGGAGGCTGAGGCTGGAGGATCACTTGAGGCCTGGAGTTCAAGTTCAAGACATTCCTGGGTTATAGGGTGGCCAGAGGCTTACATAGCAAAGGAGAAATTTACAAGTACAAATTTTTTCGAGCAAATGCTCTAAGGAAAGTGAAATGGGGAAAGGTCTTTTCTTGCCCTTTTGGCAACAGGAAAATCTCAATTTTATGTTTAGTTACCCTTACAATTTCCCCCTTTTGTTATTCTTTTATAGTAACACTGCAATATTCTAATTATCTCCACTGCTGTTTCTACATTTCTCTGCGTAGTTTACAGCCACCTAGGTATCCAACAAGTCCATAGTAAGATGCAAAGCTAAGCAATTATCAGGATTATAATAGAATGATTTTTTTTTTCGTGACGGAGTTTTCCTCTCGTTACCCAGGCTGGAGTGCAGTGGCATGATGTCAGCTCACTGCAACCTCTGTCTCCTGAATTCAAGTGATTCTCCTGCCTCAGCCTCCCAAGTAGCTGGGATTACAGGCATGTGCCACCAGGCCCAGCTAATTTTGTATTTTTTTGTAGAGATGGAGTTTCACCATGTTAGCCAGGCTGGACTTCAACTCCTCACCCCAGGTGATCTGCCCACCTCGGCTTCCCAAAGTGTGAGGATCACAGACATGAGCCACCATGCCCGGTCTAGAATGAATTTTTAAATTCAGTATAATACTCACCTTGTCAGGGGGTGGGGCGATCTTTAAACACATCACAGTGGTTAATTGTGTCAAAGTCAAAATAAATTATAGAGACAAATCCCTAAATCAAATGCTCTATTTGGGAATCACAAAATTACAATTCAGGGCGTACACACAGACTAGGGTGGTCTTCAGTATGTGCAATGAACAAACAGAAGTTGGAAGTTTTATTAGAAAGAAAAACGTTACATATTGTTTAGAAATGAGGCTCATTGGTACTGGAGAAGCTGGTTCATTTGCACAATCAGCTTTCACATTCCCTCTTTTGATGAAGATCTTTCTTTGAAAACCTCACTGATCAGCCATCTTAAAGTGAGGCTTCATTGTCACTCCATACCAGGATGGACCTGTGCCGGTCCATGTCAAGAGAAAGGTAAGAGATATGTATCAGGGACATGGGCCACATTTGAGCCACAAAGAGCCAGAAGGAAAAAAAAAATTAGGCAGGTTTGTCTGGAGTTCAGTAGCAAGTTTCATCGTGTTAGTCCCATCTGTATTAGCGATCATCTTGAAGCACTAGGCCAAAACTATCCTGTTGGGAGAACTGGCTTAAAAAATATTAGACAACAAGAACGGAGCTCAAAGATCATAATACAAAAATAACTAGCAATTGTTTTGTTTTATTCTATTTTATTTTATTGTTATGATTTTATTGCGATGGATTCTTGATCTGTTGCCCAGGATGAAGTGCAGTAGCGTGATCCCAGCTCACTGCAACCTACATCTCCCAGAATCAAGTGATTCTCCTGCCTCAGCCTCCTGACTAACTGGGATTACAGATACTCACCACCGCACCAAGCTATTTTTGTATTTTCAGTAGAGACAGGGGTTTCACCATGTTGGCCAGGCTGGTCTCGAACTCCTGACCTCAAGTGATCTGCCTGCCTCAGACTCCAAAACTGCTCGGATTACAGCGTGAGTCACTGCGCCTGGCCAGGAGATGATCTTTGTAACAAAACCTCTGAAAAACTCCAAACCCAGAATAAAAAAAAAAAAAAAAAAAAAAACACACACACACACACAGCAGGAAACGTCTGAATCAGTCAGATTCCCCTACAACAGCACACTCACATTGGCTGGCAGTAGCCACTTTTGCCTCTAAGATGAAACTCTGATCATTGTTCATTAAAAAAAGGGAAGGCCTGGTTAGGTGGCTCACACTTGTCATCCCAGCACTTTGGGAGGCTGAGGCAGGAGAATTGCCTGAACCCAGTAGACAGAGACCAGCCTGGGCAACATAGTGGGATCCTGTGTCTACAGAAAATACAAAAACTAGCTAGGTGTGGTGGCGTGTGCCTGTAGCTACAGCTAGTTCGGAAGCTGAAGTGGGAGAATCCCTTGAGCCTGGGAGATCGAGGCTGCAGTGAGCTGTAATTGCAGCAATGCACTCCAACCGGGGCGACAGAGTGAGATCCTCTCTCGAAAAAACACAAAAGAGTAATGCATCATTGGGCAGGGTGGGTCACGCCTGTAATCCCAGCACTTTGGGAGACTGAGGCCAGTGGATCACGAGGTCAGGAGATGGTGACCATCCTGGCTAACATAGTGAAACCCCGTATCTACTAAAAATACAAAAATTAGCTGGGCATGGTGGCACGTGCCTGTATTCCACAATCTTCCAGCCACCCTTTCTTGCACCTGTCTTGTGGGCTGGGGGACCCAACTTACGGATTCCATCTTCCCAGGGAGAAAGAAAAATCAAATCCTTCAGTATCTCTTTTAGGGTATCCTCTGCTGTATTTACATGGAGGATAAGGCACTCGATATCTAGTAGCCGAATGTTACATTTGTGTAATACGGAGCTATGTTGGGATAAAATAGAATTTGTTTCCTCTGAGACACAGGTAGAGGTACGTCCACACTGACCTGGGTGGCAGCCACCTCTTCCTGCAGTGCCAGGCAGGGCATGCTCACAGATCTGGGGAAACTCTGTTGCTCCTGGAGCCCCACAACCTCCTTACTAGCACCCTCTCCCTCTGGTGGCTGTGACAGCCCACACTTGGTCTTGGGTATCCCCTGCTTCTTTGCTTGCCCCTCTTCTCCCCACGCTGCACATCTCTGTCTCCCACTGTCCCCACTACGTCCACGATTGCCTCTCCCTCCCGGCACTCTCCATCTCTAAGGGCTCCTTGTCTTGGAAAATGAACCCACAGCCTCTACCTTGCGACTGGGGACAGAACCCGGAGCTTGTTCAATTCTCCCTCCCTCCCTCCACCACACACACATTTCCTCCTTAATGTTTCTGAAGTCAGTGAGCTCCAAACTCAGCCCCTCCTGCACCTGCCAGCTGTAGGACCTGTGACAAGATGCCTACCATCTGCCTGGGACTCCTTCTCTTATCTATCATATAGGCATAACGATGGTAGTTTCCTCCTTCCAAGGCTGGGGAGAAGCAAGAGGCCAAGGTGATGGGCTATGGACAGTCAAAACAGCTCCCATCCTGCCTCCACCTGGGGCTGGTGTTTCAAGTCCGTTGCTTGTGAATGGAGCTTTAATGTCTCCATTCACACACAAATGTTTTATTCTAAAATAGACTCCCCTCTGCTCTTCCCTTCCCCACAACTCTTTCCCCTCTGCACCGGGCAGTGGTACCTGTGAGAAAGAACTGTCCCATTCCCAAATCATCGTCCCCACCCCAGCCCCCAGGCCCTTGGTTGGTGAGACCCTTGATGGGCAGTCTCATGCTTCTGTCCAGGGGACTTTCCCACCGCTGATCCCCTGCATGGAGACTAAGTGGACTCTTGTATTCCCTGTCCATCACAGGGTCTACAGCGCACGCATCTTCCTCATTCCTCCATGTTCCCCAGATGGCGATTTCATCTGTGTCTCCTCCCACATACTCCCAAATGGACCTCCCAGCCCTAGAACACGAAAATCGTTCAGAGAGCAAAGGCCAAGATGCCCAACCACCTGCTGCAGAATCCTGCTCCAGGACTGAAGTATATAGTCTCTATCAAAATAAAAACTGGAGGCCAGGTGTGGTGGCTCACGCCTGTAATCACAACACTTTAGGAGGCCAAGGTGGGAGGATCGCTTGAGCCCAGGAGTTCAAGGCTGCATTGAGCTATGATCATGCCACTGCACTCCAGCCTGGACAGAGCAAGACCCCCATCTCTAGAAGAAACAAACAAACAAACAAACCCAACAACTGGAAACATCCTCCTCTAGAACGGTGGTCAGGAACATCTGTCTGCCTTGTTCCCTGATGTCTCTCCAGCACCTAGAACAGCGCTCAGCACGAGGACGCACTCATTAGGGTTTTGTTGAATAAATGACTCCTTTGACACAGCAATTCCACTTCTAAGAATCTTTCCTAAAGAAACATTCACACACGTGCACAGAGCTGTGTGCACAATAATGAGAGGAGCAAACAACTGGGGAATGTTTGCAAAGGTTTATTAAATGTCAGTAACCGATACAGGGGAATCGGATGAGAGGAGTACATGCTGAACAGGAAACGGAGTGGCGGGGGCTTGACCAGGACGCATGGCAATGGGGAAAAGCAGATGGGAGATGCTTATAGTGGTACTTGGTGTGAGTGTGTGTGTGTGTGTGTGTGTGTGTGTGTGTGTGCACGCACGCATGTGTGGTGTGTAAATGGAGAGGAAAAAATCTGATATTAAACACTCAGAACTGCCCTCAGTCGTCACATCTGGGGAGACAGGAGGGTAGTGCTGTTCTATGCAGAGAATACCTGACTATACTTGTTTTTTAAGTAGATGCATGGATACACAAACCGAAATATGCGTTAAGTATGTCTTGCTCATCAATGAAAAGGATAATATCTAACAGAATGACACAGTGTAAGAAAATACAACGGAAACGCTAACACCGAACTCTTGGCACACTAAGAAAAATGACGCTCAACTTTTCACTGTTGTGAACACTTGCTTTCACTTGCTATACACCTGATGACGAGGGGTCCGCAGCCCTGCCCATGTTCGTGAAAGGTCACCACGTTCTGCTTCTCATCATGGGCATGTGTCATATCCCCGAAGCTGAGGCAAGAAGAGAGAAGGAAAGCAAGTGGCAGTGAGTTCCCACTGCCCAATAACTCAATCTCAACTCCTCCTGACCTGCAGACCCTGCACACTCTGATTCTGCCCTATCTCAGGACCTGCACACGCCTTCCACGGTTCCTTGAAGTGAACCATCTGCTCATGCCACAGTGACTTCCTCACCTGGTTTATCCATTCCTAGGCTAGAGGAAGGTGTGGCCGGCATATCAGGGCTGACCTGGGGTTTGGGAACGCACAGCATCCGGGGTAGGGAGGATCCCTGGATATACAGGGCAGGGAGTAGAAAGAGCATGGGAAATCTCATCATTCAGCCTCAATGCTGTACCCTAGAAAATTATGAGAAGGGAATGATTGGGGGAACAATTGACAAGATGGGATACTGGTACCATAACAGAATAGCACATCTGCAGGGATGTGGGGGGTGAGCCGAAGGTTCACTTACGGAGTTACTCGTCATCTTCCTCAGGGTCGCTGATCTCTTCATAAATCACCAGCTGCTTTCTCTCACGCAGTCTGTGGGTCCAGGCATGTTTCCCCCTTTTGGGTCCTATGATGGGGAAGAGTTGGCAGATGAGGGTTGGGTAGGTTGGAGAGTGTTAGGCTCTGTTTTCTCAAAAGCAGGAGATGCCTCCCCCCTCGCAAGTGCCCATGGGCCTTCTTTATCCAGTTTTCCCCTTCTCTGGCTTAGAGAGGCTGAGACCTTAGACCCACACCAATACAGGCCAAATGCCAATTAAAGTTTAACTTCTGGCTCCTTCCGTTGTGAGGTTTAGATTCCCAACATCTTCACTTACGGAAACATTCACCCATACCTCCTTTCATTCTGCAAGTATTTGTTAAGGGCACACAGGCATACCTCGTTTTATTGCACCTCATTTTCATGGTGCTTCGCAGATACTGCTTTTTTTTTTTTAGAAATTCTCACCAATTTTACACTTTTCCATTATTATTATATCTGTTATGGTGATTTGTGATCAGTGAGCTTTGATGTTATTATTGCAATTGTTTTTGTTGTTTTTTAATATTTTAAAATAATTTCTGTTCTTCATTTTGTGGGTACACAGTAGGTGTATATACTTAT
The DNA here is from genome assembly GCF_028885655.2 of Pongo abelii. Taxonomy (NCBI): domain Eukaryota; kingdom Metazoa; phylum Chordata; class Mammalia; order Primates; family Hominidae; genus Pongo; species Pongo abelii. Next base: position 48,547,314 of record NC_072008.2, read on the forward strand.
GGGGTACGTGAGATGTTTTGATACAGGCATGCAAATGCGTAATAATCACATCATGGAAAATAGGGTATCCATCCCCTCAAACATTTATCCTTGTGTTACAAACAATCCAATTACACTCTTTTAGTTATTTTTAAATGTATGATTAAGTTATTATTGACTATAGTCACCCTGTTCTGTGTAAATGTTTTGGGGGTACTAAGAACTGCGCCCACAGAAGATGATGAACGTGATCGATCAATGTTGTGTGTGTTCTGACTGCTCCACCGATGAGGTCTTCCCTGCCTCTCTTCCTTTTCTTGGGCCTCCCTATTTCCTGAGACACAGCAATACTGAAATTAGAACAATGAACAACCCTACAATGGCCACTAAGTGTTCAAATGAAAGGAAGAGGCGCATGTCTCTCACTTTAAATCAGAAGCTAGAAATGGCTAAGCTTAGTGAGGAAGGCCTGCTGAAAGCCAAGACAGGCTGAAAGCTAGGCCTCTTGCACCAAACAGCCAAGCTGTGAATGCAAAGGAAAAGTTCTTGAAGGAAATAATAGTATATACCGCAAAGGAAAAGTTCTTGAAGAAAATAATAATACTAATACTCCAGTGAACGCAAGAATAAGAAAGCAAAACTGCCTTACTGCTGAAATGAAAAAGTTGGAGTGATCAGGATAGAACATGAAACCAGCCACAACATTCCCTTAAGCCAAAGTCTAATTCAGAGCAAGACCCAAACTCTCTTCCAGTCCATGAAAGCCGAGAGAGGTGAAGAAGCTGCAGAGGAAACGTGTGAAACTAGCAGAGGTTGGTTTGTGAGGTTTAAGGAAAGAAGCTGTCTCCATAACATAAAAGTGCAAGGTGTAGCAGCAAACCCTGATGGAGAAGCTGCAGCAAGTTATCCAGAAGATCTAGCTAAGATCACTGATGAAGGTGGCTCCACTATACAACAGATTTTCAGTACAGATTAAATAGCCTTCTATTGGAAGCAGATGCCAACTAAAACTTTCATAGCTAGAGAGGATTGACTCCAACTTTGAAAGAAGTTCTACTGTGGGTAAAATGCTATCCAATAGCATCACATACTACAGAGAAATCTTTCATGAAAGGGAGAGCTAATCGATGTGGCAAATTTCACTGTTGTGTTCTTTTAAGAAACTGCCACAGCCACTCCACCCTTCAGCAACCACCACCTTGATCTGCCAGCAGCCATCAACACCGAGGCAAGACCCTCCACCAGTAAAAAGAGCGTGACTCACTGAAGGCTCAGAAGATCGTTAGCATTTTTTTAAAATGAATTATTTTAAAATTAAGGTAGGTACTTTTTAGACATAACGCTATTGCACACTTAGTAGACTACACTGTAGTGTAAACATAATGTTTTTATGCACTGCAAAACAAACAAAAAACAATGTGTGTGACTCACTTTATTGCAGTGGTGTGGAACCGAACCTGCAATATCTCTGAAGTACACCTGTACTGGGTATCAGGCATTGAGCTGAGTAAGATATGATCCCAGGTTATCACAGATAGAATCGCCTGAACACCGTTCATGTCATCAGCCTTTCCAGACTAAATTTAATGCCTCCAAACAATCTATGAACTATGATTCTTTATTTCCATCTTATGGACTGGGAATCTGGAGCTGAGAAACTTTGGAAGACTTGCCCCAAGTCACATGGTTTTTTAATATGGATGACGACTCCAGTCTGTGTCTCTGGAAGTCATGTCTGACATCTCATCTGGAGCTGGGCGAGCTCCTCAGCCCAGCCTGGACCCAGGCTTGTCTGGGATCCATGCCACACACCCAGTCCACACACCTGAACATAGCCAGGGAAGCCAGAGGGGTTGTTCCCAAATCGTTTCCTCTTACCAGATCTCTCGTGAATCTTCTCAGAGCTACTTGCTTTTCCCGGGGGGCACAGCTGTTTCCCATCGTTCTGTGAGCCAGATGCTTCTGGCACTCCCTTCGAATCATTTCCTTCCTCTGCTGGCTTCTCGGGCATGATCTTTATAATATGAAGGTCACAGATAAACAGTATCGGTGACATTTCTATAGTGCTTTAGAGCTTACAAAGCGTCTTCACATGCATTACCTTAATCAATGTTCTCAACAACGCTGGGAGAGTTACACTTGCCTAAATTAGGAGAAACCTGGGAGGTTAGAAGCGAAAGGAATGGCCTAAATGAATGGGGTTTCCAGGGCTAGAATGCTTATCTTCACACTCTTTTAACATTCGTGCAAACAGCAGAAATCTCCATGTAATTGAGAGTATGGTATACAGAAGTTTTGGAGACTAGCATTCTAAGAATTCACAAGGTCTACAAAAGGAAAAGCTTCTATAAAATACAAGGGATCCCAATATAAGCTTGTAGACAGCTGCTGAGAGAGTAAATGTAAAGACATAGAGAGGGGACAAAACACTGCTGGGAAAGATGGTGTGGGGAGATGAATACAGGGAAGGGAGAGGGAAAGAAATGGTTTGCTGAAATTAATCTAGACATCAAAGAAAGCAGTACCAGATATGGCATACCACCCTACCGAGGCACCAACATTGAATGTGGAATTCAGTGAGGTGGTACCCATACCAATTCTGGTTGCATTGGGATGTGTCACTGACCAACAATCTTAAGCTATCATTTTTCGTTTTGTTTTGTTTTGAGACGGAGTCTCGCTCTGTCGCCAGGCTAGAGTGCAGTGGTGCGATCTCTGCTCACTGCAATCTCCCCCTTCCCGGTTCAAGCGATTCCCCTGCCTCAGCCTCCCGAGTAGCTGGGACTACAGGCAGGCACTACCACGCCCCGCTAAGTTTTGTATTTTTAGTAGAGACGAGGTTTCACCATGTTGGCCAGGATGGTCTCGATCTCTTGACCTCGTGATCTGCCCACCTCGGCCTCCCAAAGTGCTGGGATTACAGTCGTGAGCCACCGCGCCCGGCCCTTAAGGTACATTTTACTCAGCTTCCTCACTTATGAAATAGTGAACAACACATGTAAAATAGGCTAAGGGAAATTCCTCTCTGAGCTTGTAAACACTGTTTAAATGTAATAATAATAACAATTAATACCTTTCTGGATCTTGCTTTGAATTTGGTCTCCACACTGGCAACCCAGCTCCCAGATCCCTTTACCCTCTAAACCAGAGTTGAATCTGCACTTGTGGGATCACTCATTCAGGGGCCTCCGAGAGATCCCCTGGGCTGGGACTGGGGCTTCCCAGATGCCCCAGGTCCAGACAAGGCCCTCAAGGAGCTCACAGTAGGGAGGGGCCAACAATCAAAGCGATCCCTAAGCCATGTGAGTGGCCCCGGTAACAGAGCAGAGGCCAGCTGGTCCTTCCTGTTGTGAGAGTGGGTGTCTCAACGGAAGCACCAGGAGGCCCTGTGGGGTGAAGCCCTAGTGAGCAACATCTGAACTTCATAAACAAATGCAAACGTGAATGAGGTTTAAATGGCTTGGAGCTCTGGATTAGACTACCACTGCCACTGCACCTCAGGAAAATTCTTTAACATCTCTGTACCCTGATAGCCTCATTTTATTATTATGTTGCTGATAACTATGATCTAAAACATGAACTATGATTCTTTGCTTCCATTTCATGGACCAGGAATCTGGAGCTCAGAGAACTTAGAAGATTTGCGCCAAGTCACATGGCTTTCATACGGATGACAACCAAAGTGTGTGACTTGTTATTCTTTGGAGAGAATAACAGAAACAACGTCATAGAGGTCTTCTTATGGATTAAATTAATTAATCCATGTGAACTGCTTAAAATAGTATCTGGCATCACTATGAAAACAAAAGAAGTATTAAGGATCACAACTGTTAGTATTATCAAGCCGTCGATGCTACATCTGGTGTTGTGATAGACATGGGGAGAAGGAGGCAGTGAGGACATTTTTGATATTCTCCCGCTCTTACCAGTGTTCACATCCGTGGAGGGACAAAGGTTCTCTGGTCCTTTAGATTTGAGAGATACTCACCTTTGGGATGGTTCTCTGGAGCCTGCCAAAAGTCATCTGAGGATGTTCAACTGAAAGAGAATACATCAGAATTTTTCTTTGTTGGTAAAGATTTCCAAACCCTAGAGAGACTTCTGTAGCATCAGGGCATTCTGCAGCAGAGGGTTATGAGTCCACTGATTGTTGAGGAGTTATTTGAGATTTGCTTCTGAATTATGTTTACTCATGGTTGGTTCACTTATCTGTGGCATCAATTCAGAATTTTCCATCTCATAGTTTATCAAATGGGGGTTAAACCCCATCACAGTCTCATCTTATTCCATTACGTATCTTTTACTTTTTCCCAAATAATTAAATTGATTGGTTGGGAATCTGAACTGTACCCACTCAAGATGTGCAACAACTAAAAATCACTGTACACTTCAAATGGGTGAATCTTATGGTATGTCAATTAAGCTGTTAAATGTGTGATGAACCATGGATGACTTAGTCCAGTGGCTCTGAAATATTTTCAGTATAAAGACACTCCTTTAAAGTCAAAAGCTTGGCAGATACTCAAGCACTGGCTTTTCAGACCTCTTGTAGTGATTGTGGGAGATTGTAGAATCTGGCCTGTTTGTTGGGGAGTAATATGTCTGTTGGAGACAGTTTGGACATTCTGACCTTGTCTTATGATTGTATTGTCAGAGCAGAAGAGCCGGGAAACACATATGACCCCTTTATATTCCTGAATTGCACAAAGCTCTCTACCCAAGAACCTGTCTTTTTTTCACCCCATGTTATCTCTGCTCACTGACAAGTGGGAAAGCTCTCTTTGTGTTGGATGAGGCATCACTCTTTCAAACTCACTTCCAAGCTCATCACGGAGAATCGGGGTTGTTTGGGAATGAGAAGACTATTTGGTTTTAATAAAATACAGAGAAACAGCGATCTTTATTACATAATGTGTTCATCACCCTCACTCCTGAGATACCTATCCAATACCTACATGCTGTTAATGAAACAAACTCTGGAAGTTTTTGGCAGCTCTACGCTTTTAACATTTTCTTTTTGTTTTTCACTTTTAACATTTTCTTAACTGTCCTTTGATTCATTAACAGTGTTTAGCAAGAACAACATGTCCTTTAAAAAAGAAATATTTCAAACACACAGAAAAGTATGGGGAATAATATTGAGTTCAGTTGCATCTCAACATTACCCCACGACTATGTTAGATCTGATTTATTTATTCAGAATATTAGAAATACTAGAAACGGCCGGGTGCAGTAGCTCACACCTGTAATCCCAGCACTTTGGGAGGCTGAGGTGGGTGGAATACCCGAGGTCAGGAGTTTGAGAACAGCCTGGACAACCTGGTGAAACCCCGTCTCCACTAAAAATACAAAAATTAGGTGGGCATGGTGGCGGGCGCCTGTAATCCCATCTACTCAGGAGGCTGAAGCAGGAGAATCGCTTGAGCCCGGGAGGCAGAGGTTGTACGCGGGCTGAGACTGTGCCATCGCACTCCAGCCTGGGCGACAAGAGCAAATCTCCAGTTCAAAACAGAAACAAAAACAAAACAAAACAAAACACACTATCAACAAGTCATGACTGAAGCTGTCTGTGCAGCACTCACCAATCCCTGCCCCTGCTCCTTCTCCATTTACAGCCAGTCTTCTCAATTTGATGGCTTTTTATTCGCATTCATGTTTTCATGCATTTACCATTTACTTATTATCCATAAAAATATGTATTCTTGTTTTGCGTGTTTTAAAATTTTATGAATGGCCTCTGTAGTTAACTTTCTGTGTGCAATTTTTTTTTTTTTTTTTTTTTTCACTCAGCCCTGATGTGTATGAGGGAACAAATGCCTGAGGATCTTTTCCACATAGCTGAGCTGAAAAGCAGTTGGGCTTGAGGAGACCTTTTCCAGTCCCTTCCCGTCTACTCACCCTCATTCCCACGGTTATGGTCATTATCAGAATCATTCCTCTGAGAGTCTGTGGCCCGTTCATTACGCATGAAAGGTGGGAGGGTGACGTTGAAACCTAGAAAGAAGCAAAATGTTTATTCCTTAAGGGACAAACTTAGGCCTGGCACAGTGGCTCATGTCTGTCGTACCAGCACTTTGGGAGGCTGAGGCGGGAGGATTGCTTGAGGCCAGGAGTTCAAGAAGAGCCTGGGTAACACAGAGAGACCCCCATATCTACAAAATATAAAATAAAATTAGTTGGGCATGGTGGCATGTGCCTGTAGCCTCAGCTACTCCATAGGCTGGGCAGGAGGATTGCTTGAGCCCAGGAGTTCGAGGCTGCATTGAGCTATGATTGCACTACTGCACTCTAGCCTAGGTGACAGAGTGAGACTCTGACTCCAAAAGAGAGAGAGAGAGAGAGAGAGACAGAGAGAGACAAGACCAGAGGAGGAAGGGAGGGTGGGAGGTGTGCTGCGATGCCACAGAGACAGTTGGGCTCATCAGAGCAGACGCCTATGGGAGAGAAACGTGCAGGATCCAGGTACGAGCTCCACTGTGGCCAGTCCCTGCCCTCAGCCCTGACAGGATACAGAAGAGCAGAGCACCCAGAAGCTGCCTTGCCATTTTTCCCTGCACAAAAGGAAAACGTGGGGTACTTTCTGCAGTCTAAGAAGTAGCCTAGGCAGGAAAAGGGATGCTCATGTGTCCCCAGACTTGTCTGTTCCTAGAACTTTCTGTTACCTAGTTTAGTCATGGCCTCATACTTTCTCTTCACATGCACACAGCTGATTTTCTCCGAGTATTTCATCTTTTCCCACTCTTCCTTAGAGAAGTATTTGGCAATATCACCGAAGGCCTAGGAAAAAAGAAAGAAATTCTGGCAGTGACTCAGCTAGGCATGTCTGCCATTCAGCTGGAGCCGCTTCCTGTGTGCTGGATCTGGGAAGTGGGGATGATAATCCGTCCTGGTTGATGCCATGGCTAACTGACAGAACATGGGGACCTTCCCTAGCTTCTCCCCTGCCACACAGTAGGGCTTCAATGATGCTGGCTGGCTCTCTTCTCACCTTGCAGAATGGAGTGAGAGTTATCAAATGTAGAGCAAAGTCACAGACTTGTCTCCAGGGATGCTAGGTGTTGACAGAGCGAGGGTGGGAGGCTCCCAAGGATCTAGATCTCCCTCGAGACCCTGCTCCTTGTCCCCAGTACCTCTGTCCTCCCCTCCTTAGAAACCTGGTCACCCTACTCTGTCCCCTGGATCACTGCTCTGCCCCCTCCAGGTCACCTCACCTTGCTTCTCTTCTCTGATGCTTTATCATCATCCCTGGGTCTCTTTGCAAAGGTGTCGTCTCTGTTCATGGCACCAGGAGCAGTCTGACCTGCAAGAGAAACAGCCTGAGTCTTTCCAGTCCTGGGGAGGGAGAAATCTGTGAAGGCCGGCCACACTCAGTCACCTGGAATCAGGTGTTGCATTTCTGCATCCGGGGCTTATCTGTCCGTGAGTAAGGACATGGGGAGAAGTCAGATGAAAACAGGGAGCCAGGGGCCTCTGGGAGAAGTATTGATTGGGGATGACAAGTTTCCTATGGACATAGAAGCCTTGAGTCTTTGGGAGGGGGTTGGCTAATGTTGTTAGCAGTTTCCCTGGAGCTAGGCTTACCCTGAAAGATGTACAGACCCTTGTTGGGGAGGCAGGGACATGACTGTGTAATTTTATTGAGTGGGGGCGTTCTGACACCCCCACTCAATAAATAAAGGGAGGGAAGTGAGTCCCAGAGATAACATGGTCTCTCTGGTGATGGATATGATCAGGCAGAGGGATGGGGGGTTCTGTCCTGTTGATGAGAAATGAGCACGGCCAATATGAACGGATTTAGAGGCTATTACTGGGTTATTTGTAAATTATTAGAAGGAAGAGAACTAGAATCTCCAAGACTACAAGAGCCCGTCATCACTTAGAGAGAATGTGGAGCATTTCAAGTTGCAGCAATCGGCCAGGCATAGTGGCTCATGCCTGTAATCCCAGCATTTTGGGGGGCCGAGGCATGCAGATCGCTTGAGCCCAGGAGGTCGAGACCAGCCTGGGAAACATAGCAACACCGCCATCTGTACAAAAAAAAAAAAAAAAAAACCCACAAAAAAAATTAGCTGGGGATGGTGGCGAAGGCCTGTAACATCTCAGCACTTTAGCAGGCCAAGGGGGGGCGGATCGCTTGAGCCCACGAGGTCGATACCAGCCTAGCCAACCTAGCGAAACCCTCTACTAAAAAAAAAAAAAAAATTAAATAAAAAATATCGTGGGGGCAGGGTGGTGTGCGCCTGTAGTCCCGAGGCCGAGGCAAGAGGATCTCCTGAGCCCAGGAGGTCCAGGCCAGCCTGGCCAACATAGCAAAACCCCATTTCTACTAACAACAATAACAACAAAAAAATAGCACGGGCAAGGTGGCTCCTGCCTGTAGTTCCCAGGCCGAGGTGGGAGGATCGCTTGAGTCCAGGAGGTCAAGACCAGCCCGGCCAACATAGCAAAGCCCCGTCTCTACTAAAAATGAAAACAACAAACAAACAAAAAAAACACAAAAAACTAGCAGGGATGGAATGGCACACACCTGTAGTCCTGAGGCCAAGGTGGGTGGATCCCTTGAGCCCAGGAGGTTGAGGCCAGCCTGGCCAACGTAGTGAAACCCGGCTTCTAATTTAAAAAAAAAAAAAAAATCGTGGGCAGGTTGGTGCACTTCTGTAGTCCCAGGGCCGAGGCGGAAGGATTGCTTAAGCCCAGGTGGTCGAGGCCAGCCTGGCCAACATAGCAAAACCGTCTGTACTAAAAAAATAAAATATAAAAAATATTAGTGGGGTCGGGGTGGTGCGTGCCTGTAGTCCTGAGGCCGAGGTGGGAGCATTGCTTGAGCCCAGGCAGTTGAGGCCAGCCTGGTCAACATGGCGGTTACTGTCTCTACTAAGAAAAATAAAAAATAAAAAAAATTAGTGAGGGCGGGGTGGTGCGTGCCCCTAGTCCCGAGGTCGAGGCGGGAGGATTGCTTGAGCCCCCGGTCTCTACTAAAATACAAAAATAAAAAAAATATTTCCAGGGGTTGGATGACGCAGGCCTGTAGACCCGAGGCTGAGGTGAGAGGATCCTCCAAGATGATCGTCCTGAAAGGCATTAGTTGTCTTTCAGTCCTCAAGATTTTCAGAACCCCAAGCACTTGAGGGCCCTACAGAGGCTTCCTCCTTTTCTATCTGCCCCCATTAGCCCATCTAGGGTGCCCCTTCAAGAGAACCTACCTCAGAAACAAAGCAGTGGTGGCGAGATCGGCAGCAGTTGGTGACAAAGTGTGGCTGGAGGAGGAGAACATATTCTGCAATGTCACTGCCCCAGGATGATGGACCAATCAGGGCAGTTAGTGAACTCCATCTGGCCAATCAGAAGTCAGAACAGTAGGCGGGAGGCGCGAAGCTGATGTGGGGTCTATCAGTTGAGGCTCCAGGGACAGAACCTTCTCAAAGTGGGGCAGAGACTCTGATTTTCCCGCCTAAAGCATCTCCTGGGATTGGCTACTCCAAGTTCAGAGTACGCATGCTCTGATATTCTCTTTAGCTTCTTCCAAAATCAGAGTACGCATGTGCTGATTTTCTCTTTCCATTTTTTCCTATCCCTCCCCACCCCGCCCCCCGCAGTGCATTTGTTATCCAGTTTTAATAAGTAGTGTATATGAAGCAGGTCGTCATCTCAACTCCTTCCTGTCAGTTTCTAACTTTTTCAGGTATGGGATTTTTCCTAGGAACTCTGTAGTAACGTCAGAAATTTGGGCCGGGCGCGGTGGCTCATGCTTATAGTCCCAGCACATTGGGAGGCCACAGCTGGTGGATCGTTTGAACCCGGGAGGCAGAGGTTGCAGTGAGCCACAATCACGCCACTGCACCCCAGCCTGGACAACAGAGCGATACCCTGTCTCTTATCTCTACAAAAAATAAATAAAATTAGCGAGGTGGGGTGGTGTGCCTGTAGTCCCAGTTACTCAGGAGACTGAGGATCGCTTGAGCCCAGGAGTACGAGGTTGCAGTGACCATGATCCAGCCACTGCTGCCTACCTTGGCCACAGAGCGAGATCTTGTCAGAAAAAAAAAAAAAGAGAGAGAGAGAGAGAAAGAAAGAAAAATTTCAATGAGCCAGTCCCAGTGGCTCATGCCTGTAATCCCAACACTTTGAGAGGCTGAGGCAGGAGGTGGAAGGATCACTTGAGGACAGAAGTTCCAGAACAATCTGGGACGCATAGTGAGACCCCCAGCTCTATAAAAACTTTTTTAAAAAGAAATTCAAACTAAAAAAACCAAAAACAAACTTCTATATATGTTTTTTTCTAGAAGACCAAAGAACCAGAAATATATTTTACCCATTGATATTAATAATGTTTATCGTAATAGTATTAAAAAGAGTATGTAATTAGGGCCCACTGTGTTCATCAGGGAGCTCATAAGTCAATTTGTCTAAGAAATTTCCCCTACCCCCATCCCTAGTACCTCCAACATGTCCCCGTTCCTCTCTGGGCTTTCCATCTACAGCCCTGATCTCTCTAAGATCCTCCCAGGATGACAGCAAGCTCTCTTAGGGCAGGGACAGGGCAATGGCCCTTTAGCCCAGCCCAAAGCCCTTTATGTGCATCTTCCCATTAGTTTTCACAACCTTCTCTTGAGTTAAATACTATTATCATCCCCAGTGTGCAGATGTTGAGACTGAGGCTCAGAGAATTAAGCAGTCTGCTCAAGGTCACATAGTCAGTGGGTGACAGAGCTGGGATTCACCCCCAAGATGAATTGAGTCCAAAGTCTGTGCTTTTATTTACGTATTTATTTATTTTTAATTAAAATAATTTTTTAAGAGATGGGGTCTTGCTATGTTGTCCCCGCTGATCTGGAAGGAACTCCTGGCCTCAAGCAATCCTCCTGCCTTGGCTTCCCACAACACTGGGATTACAGGAGTGAACCACTCCACGCCCGGCCTCAAAGTCTGTGCTTTTAATTACTCTTCTATATTGCCTCGACTATTTGTTGAATGAATGAATGCATCTTACAACTGCAAAGGTTCTTTAATATAATTTACATGACTCCTTACAATCACCCCAAATTCCCTCTGGCTGCTGAAACGAATTACCACAAACTTTGTGGCATAAACAACATCGATTTATTCTCTCACAATTCTGGAGCCCAGAAATCTGAAATCAGTTTCACTGAGTTGCAATCAAGTTGTCAGCAGGGCTGTACACCTCCAGAGGCTCTAGGAGAGAACCTGTTCCTTGCCTCTTCCAGCTTCCCGTGATTGCCAGCATTTCTTGGCTTGTGGCTTGATCTGGGTTGGCTCTGTGTCCCCACCCAAATCTCATCTCGAATTGTCTTCATTTGTTTTCTGTTACTGTAATTGAATACCACAAACTGGGTAATTTATAAAGGATAGAAGTTTATTTGGTGTACAGTTCTAGAGGCTAGGAGTCCAAGAGCATGGCGCTGGCATCTGGTGAGGGTTGTGCCACGGTGGAACGATGAAAGGCAAAAGCAAGTGCAGGAGACAGACAGAGAAAATGTGGCTAAGCTCCCTTTTATAACAAACCCAGTCTCGTGATAACTAATCCACTCTTATGATAATGGCATTAATCACTTCCTGACAGCCCCACCTCTTAATATTGTTAAACAATGGCAATTAAGTTTCAACACATGTTTTGGTGGGGACATTCAAACCATGGCAGTCATACTGCCTTCTTCTCTTCTGTCTGTGTCAGATCTCCCTGCCTCAATCTGATAAGGACATTCATTATTACATTTAGGGCCCACCCAGATAATCCAGGAGAATCTCTCCATCTCAGGATCTTTAACATAATCACTTTTTTTTTTCCTGAGACTGAGTCTGGCTCTGTCGCCCAGGCTGGAGTGCAGTGGCATGATCTCAGCTCACTGCAACCTCTGCCTCCTGGGTTCAAGCAATTCTCTGCCTCAGGCTCCTGAGTAGCTGGGATTACAGGTGCCCGCCACCATGCCCAGCTAATTTTTGTATTTTTAGTAGAGACGAGGTTTCACCATACTGGCCAGGCTGGTCTTGAACTCCTGACCTCGTGACCCACCCGCCTCGGCCTCCCAAAGTGCTGGGATTACAGGCGTGAGCCACCACACCTGGCCAACATAATCACTTTTTTTGTTGTAAGCTAACACTCACAGGTTCCAGGGGTTACCATGTAGCTATCTTTTGGAGGGGCGTTGTTCAGTCTACCACAGCCTGCCCTCTGGCCCCCAAGGATTCACATCTCTCCCACATGCAAAATACATGCACCCCATCCCCAAATCCTCAAATGTCTCAAACCGTGCAACATTAGCTGAAGTCCATCTTATCCATATAAGATCAGCTCAAAAGTACCAAGTCTCCTCATCTAAAACCGATACGGATGAGACTCTGGTTATGAAACATCCTGGGGCAAAATTCTCCTGCTGTGAATTTGTGACACTAGAAAGCAAGTTATCTGTTCCAAAAATACAGTGGCGGGACAGGTGTAGGATAATAGTTACAGATATTTCCATTTCAAATGAGAGAAAATGGAAGAAAGGAAGGAGTCACTGCTTCCAACCATTTTGAAATCTAGCAGGACAAATTCCACTTGGTTTCAAGGACTCAGAATAATCCTCTGTAGCTTGAAGCTCTCCCCTCTGGTCCCATAGCCCTCCTCTCAGAATGTATGTCATAGTGATTCACACCCTTAGACCAGCAGGTCCTTTTGTATCTTTCCCAGATAATATCATTTCTATTACCGGCTATGGCTGAGCATAGTGGAAGAGCTCCTTGAGTCACGTGCCTAATCTCTTCAGCACTAGCAAACACGGCCACATTCTCGACTTTCTCTCTAGAGCATACCTTCCTGACAGTGCCTCTCCTAATTTTAGTGTCTTTTGCAATCTTGATAGGCTGAGAATTTCCCAAATCATCAAGTCCTGGATCCTTTTTGCTTAACAGTCCTTTCCTCAGTTTATCCCTTTCCTGTAACATTTTACTAGAAGTTGAATTGAAGTCCAATATAAAAATGAAAAATATAGGACTAAGACGGGAGGTAAAAAAATGATGGACTTTCTAGGCAAGTTGTTTAGGGTTTATGAAGGATGAGCCTTGGGAAGGGAGTCTTATATATGATCAGCTTGGTAGGATTGAAAAGAAATTTTTCATCAGTTTTTCCAAAAATCGACCATTAGTGTCAAGGGTGCACTGAAGCAGGGCGAGTCTACTCCTCTAGGTTTGAAATAGGTTTTCTTAACATGTTGATCTGTTCTTCTTTATCTTTTAAATAACCAGTCTAAAAAAAACGGGGATTTTGTGTTTTAAGATAGTTTCCTAACTGCATTTATTAGGTTTTTGTTTTTGTTTTTGTTTTCTGAGATGGAGTCTCACTCTGTTGCCCAGGCTGGAGTGCAGTGGTGTGATCCCGCCACTGTAGTAAACAAGGTTGCTCACTGCAACCTGCACCTCTCAGGTTCAAGTGATTCTTGTGCCTCAGCCTCTCGAGTAGCTAGGATTACAGGTGCCCACCACCACGCCTGGCTAATTTTTGTATTTTTAGTAGAGATGGGGTTTCACCATGTTGGCCAGGCTGGTGTCCAACTCCTGACCTCAAGTGGTCTGCCTGCCTTGGCATCCCAAAGTGCTGGGATTACCGGCATAAGCCACTGCACCCAGCTATAATTAGCAATTATACAATAAATTTAGTTTGTACAATGATTTTGAACCAAGATCCCAAGCCTAGGGGGCACCAGGTAGACAAATCACAAGACTATGGGGCAATTGAATGAGACCTCTTGCAGTCTTTGAGTAGCATTTTAGGACTGGGTTGAATTAAAGTAGAATGCCAACTCTATAAAAGGGACCACTAGGTGAAGGAAAGGATTTGGGGGTCAGGTTCCGTCAAGCGAAAAATGTAGACATTAAGGGGATAAGAGTCTCATTATGATATGAAGAGTAATTCTGACATCTTGGGAAAAGCTGTCTACAGTGTGGAAACATCAACTTCTCATCCTGATTTGTCGTTCGAATGTCTCTGGTTATGGCATTGGACAGTTTGGTGAACTTTTCGTGTGGTCCATACCAGGCACAGGACTTGTTCCTTAAAATTTATGAACTTTTATCTTATAGGACTTGTAAATCAAAAATAAAATCCTAAGCCCCCTGCCCCCAACCATCTGAATAGACTGCCTCCTAAGCCAGGGCTCTTTCAAAATTTAACCCGAGAGACGGTTTCAGGCCATGACAGGAAGTGTGGGTCAGGCATGCCTTATTATACCTCTCTGGCATCAACATCAACACAGACTTGAAGTCTGATAAGAAACTTGTTGGCTGGGTGCAGTGGCTCACGACTGTAATCCCAGCACTTTAGGGGGCTGAGGAGGGCGGATCACAAGATCAGGAGATCAACACCATCCTGGCTAACACAGTGAAAACCCGTCTCTACTAAAAAATACAAAAAATTAGCCAGGCGTGGTGGCACGCACCTGTAGTCTCAGCTACTCGGGAGGCTCAGGCAGGAGAATCACTCGAACCCGGGAGCTGGAGGTTGCAGTGAGCGGAGAAGGAGCCACTTCACTTTAACCTGGCAACATAGTGAGACTCCATCTCAAAAAAAAAAAAACAAAAAAAAAAACACCAAAAAAAAAAAAAACAAAACATGTTACATGTTACAACTTATTCTCTCTGGAGCATAGTACCTGAAGGCTTCCTCTGCAAATAAGAACTTAAAAAAAAAACTAAGAACGACTCACTTCACATAATCAGCTTTCACAATGGTTAAAGCAGAGTCCTGCTTAGCAATGCACAAAAATACTCCTTTGTGACCCATTCATTTTACTGCTGTTGACTTTCTTGCTTTTGCTTTCAGACAGAGACACTCTCCTTTGACCAAACTTGAGTGGGGCTCCTCTGAGTCCTGTTTCTGACTAGGTCCCAACCTCGGGCTCTGTCCTTCATCCAGGGACTCTGCCCATTTAGCCTGTTTCAGCAAAAATCCTGTCAAGTCAGTTTAGCCAGAATCCCCCTGCACCTGAGATTTCCTCCAAGTAATTTCCCATCTTCTGACCCCCCGGCTCCTACTCCCTGACTACAAATCCCCACTTGTCCTTGGTGGAGATGAAGTCGATCCTAATATCACTCTGTCACCGCAAGACCCCATTGCAGTGGTCCCTGTACCTATCACGGTAGTTCCTGCTGTGAGTAAAGTCACCCTTGCGATCTTTTTTTCTTATTTTCAGAGACAAAGTCTCACTCTGTCACTCAGGCTGGAGTGCAGTGACACAATCCTAGCTCACTGCAGCCTCAAACACCAGAGCCCAAGCAATCTTCCTGCCCCAGCCTCCCAAGTAGCTGGGACTACAGGTACACATTACCAAATCCAGCTATTTTTTAAAAAATTCTCTACAGACCCAGGAACTTGATGTGCCTGTCTAATTTTTGTATTTTTTGTAGAGACGGGTTTTCGCCATGTTGCCCAGGCTGGTCTTGAATTCCTGGGCTCAACCAATCCTCTTGCCTCTGGCTCCCAAAGTGCTGGGATTACAGGCATGAGCCATTGCAGCTGGCCCTTCCTTACAGTCTTTAATAAGTGCAATAAATACTTGTTTGCTTTAACATTTCCCTGTGTCTTCAATCTCCTGAAGTGTTACATGCCTGACATTGCCTTACTCCACCAAATATAAAAATTCCTTTCTTTTGCTGGGTGCAGTGGCTTACCCCTATAATCCCAGCACATTGGGAGGCCAAGGTGGGCAGATCACCTCAGGTCAGGAGTTCGAGATTAGCCTGGCCAACATGGCAAAACCCCATCTCTACTAATTTTGTACTAAAAGTGCAAAAATTAGCCGGGCGTGGTGGTGTGTGCCTGTAGCCCCAGCTACTCAGGAGGCTGAGGAGAATCGCTTGAAACTGGGAGGCAGAGGTTACAGTGAGCCGAGATCATGCCACTGCACTCCAGCCTGGGTGACAAAGCGAGATTCTGTCTCCAAAAAAAAAGAAAACAAATTCCTTTCGTTCAACACTTTGGAGTTATTACACTATTGTATCCTTGCCTCCAGTGTGGTGTTTGAGAGGCCCGATGAAGGTTTAAATATTTTTCCTTTGTAAGTAACCTGCTGTTTCTCTCAGATCATTTTAAAAATATTTTTTCTTTGTGTTTCACAATTGTTCATTTCACTGTTCCTGTGTGTGTGTATCTGTGTGTGTACGAAGATCCCTTTAAATCTTAAGACATTTGTCTAAATCTGAGAAATTCTCACTCATTACTTGTTTAAGTATACTCTCCTTTTTAATGACTATATTCTTCTCTTATAAGGCTACTATTAGGTGTGTTTTGACATTTATTTATTTATTTATTTTTTATCAAGATGGTGTCTTTCTCTGTCGCCCAGGCTGGAGTGCAGTGACTCGATCTTGACTCACTGCACCTCTGCCTCCTCCTGAGTCCAAGCAATTTTCCTGCCTCAGCATCTTGAGTAGCTGGGACCACAGGCGTGTGACACTATGCCAGGCTAATTTTGTATTTTTAGTAGAGACAGGGTTTCACCATGTTGGCCAGGCTGGTCTCGAACTCCTGATCACAGGCGAGCTGCCTGCCTCAGCCTCCCAAGGTGCTGGGATTACAGGTGTGAGCCACCATGCCCGGCCTTTTATTTTTATTTATTTATTTATTTATTTTTAGACAGTTTCACTGTTGTTGCCCAGGCTGAAGTGCAATGGTGTGATCTCACCTCACTGCAACCTCTGCCTCCCAGGTTCGAGTGATTCTCCTGCCTCAACCTCCTGAGTAGCTGGGCTTACAGGCATGCACCACGACGTACAGCTAATTTTGTATTTTTAGTAGAGATGGGGTTTCGCCATGTTGGCCAGGCTGGTCTCAAACTCCTGACCTCAGGGGATCCTCCCGCCTCGGTCTTCCAAAGTATTGGGATTACAGGCGTGAGCCACGGCGCCTGGTCTATGCGATAGTTTTTCTATATAACTCTTTGTTCCTGGGAAGATGTGTCAGCCCAGACGCTCCACATGACTTTCAGGGTTTCTGGATTGATAAGTCATAGGTTACGGAGCCTCTAGAGCTGAGTTGAGCCAATTCTTCTTTCCAGTCCCTAGCCTAGGAGCCTCTACAGAAGCTTACAGAATTTCTGCCTTACAGCGTGAAGGGAGTCTATGGGTGAGTGATACTGGCTGTAATTGCGTAGCTCAGAGGGCAGATGGAGAGGTAGGAAAAGAATGCTCAGTTACTGGCCAGCTTTCACGAGTCTGCACATTTTTTAGGAGCTTTCCAAGCCCCCTATTCCTTAATGTTATCACGCCACTTTGGGCTAGCACTGAGTCAGCCCTGCCAAGTCTGTGTTCTATGTGTTAACAGAACAGGTAATAAGGCTTCCAGAAAACAAGGAGTAAAAAAAAGGATGCAACTTAGAAAGTTCCATCAGGGCTGATGTTCCATCTGTGGCCTCTGACCTTTTCCCACTCGAAGACATCTCATCCTCCAGTGGGGCCAAACCGTCAAGGGTTTTGTTACTGGGAACTGTTCTGAACTCCCAAATAGCTGGGATTTCAGGCGCCCACCACCAACCCCTAATAGAGACGGGGTTTCATCTTGTTGGCCAGCTTGGTCTCAAACTCCTGACCTCAGGTGATTTGCCTGCCTCAGCCTCTCAAGGTGCTGGGATTACCGGCGTGAGCCACAGTGCCTAGCCTTTTTTTTTTTCTTTTCTTTTTTTTTTTTTTTAAGACAGTTTCACTATTGTTGCGCAGGCTGAAGTGCAACGGTGTGATCTCACCTCACTGCAACCTCTGCCTCCCAGGTTCAAGTGATTCTCCTGCCCCAACCTCCTGAGTAGCTGGGGTTACAGGCGTGCACAACCACACCGGGCTAACTTTTGTGTTTGCAGTAGAGATGAGGTTTCACCATGTTGGCCAGGCTGGTCTCAAACTCCTGACCTCAGGTGATCTGCCTGCCTTGGCCTCCCAAAGTGCTGGGATTACAGGTGTGAGCCATGGCGCCTGGCCCAGTCTTTCTATTTTCTATCTCTGGAACTTCTTTTCTTTTCTTTTTCTTTCTTTCTTTTTTTTTTTTTTTTTTGAGTCGGAGTCTAGCTCTGTTGCCCAGGTTGGAGTACAGTGGCATGATCTCGGCTCACTGCAACCTCCGCCTCCCAGGTCCAAGTGATTCTCCTGCCTCAGCACGGCTAGTAGCTAGGATTACAGGCATGCGCCACCGTGCCTGGCTAATTTTTGTATTTTTAGTGGAGACGGGGTTTCATCACATTGGCCAAGCTGGCCTCAAACTCGTGACCTCAGGTGATCCGCTCACCTCGGCCTCCCAAAGTACTGGGATTACAGGCGTGAGCCACTGCGCCTGGCCTATCTCTGGAGCTTCTATTGGGTGAATGTTGAAACTTCTGGGATCTATTCTCCATTTCCTTTATTATTTTTCTTTCGTGCTTTCTATTTTGTAATCCTTTTCTGCTATACAGTGAAGTAGTGCCATGCCTAAACACATTTTTTCATTGGGTTGTTCCAGTTTCTCTTATAGATAGGCAAAAGCTTTGTTGTATATTAGAGATGGTAACTCTTAATTTATTGGGGATGCTTCACCAATTTCCCCAACATTTGCCTTTTTAAACAGTTATTTATGGTGTCTTTTGAATTAGATGATACTTTAATTTTTACATCTTTATGTCAGATTCATTGTTTATAGCCTTGGTGTAATGTCAGGAAGTGCCTATGCCAACTCAAGGTGTCTTACACTGTAACGTTTTCCTAAATTTTCATCTAGTTCTTTATGATTTCACGTTTTCACATTTAAGTCACTGAATTTTTAGAATTTATTATTTTATGTGGTTGAAAGTAAGGATTTAATCTTTAGTTTTTCAAATGGATAGACACTTGTCAAGCAGTCATGTATCATACAACCCATCATCTTTTGCCCACTGTTTGGAAATGCATGCTGAAGTTTGCACATAGATTAGTCTGTTTCTTGACCTTCTATTTTGTTTCACTATTAAATGTTTCTGTGTGTATTCATTTTTGATTGCTACTGTAACAAATTTCCAATAGCTTAGACAACGCTGAGGGCGGTTGCTCACGCCTGTAATCCCAGCACTTTGGGAAGCTGATACGGGCGGATTGCTTGAGGTCAGGAGTTCAAGACCAGCCTGGCCAACATGGAGAAACCCCCCCTCTACTAAAAATACAAAAATTAGCCAGGTGTGGTGGCATACAGCTGAAATCCCAGCTACTTGGGAGGCTGAGACAGGAGAATCACTTGAACCCGGGAGGCAGAGGTTGTAGTGAGCTGAGATCACCCCACTGTGCTCCAGCTTGGGCAACACAAGTCAGACTGCACCTCACAATATATATATGTAGCTAAGACAATTTTTGGAAAAGAAGAATAAGGTGGGAGGAATGGCTCTACCATATTTCAATACTTCTTATATAGCTACAGGAATCAAGTCTGTGTAGTATTGGGAGAAGAATAGACACACAGATCACTGGAACAAAATAGAGAACCTAGAAATAGCCCCACACTGATTTTTTTTACAAAGAGGCAAAATAAGGAAGGGTTGTCTGCTTAACAAATGGTGCTGGAACAGTTTCATATCCATAGGTCAAAAAAAAAAAAAAGCCTAGTCTTTGTACCTTTATACAAAAAACAAAAACAAAAACAAAAAACAACTCAAGTGGATCATAGACTTAAATCTAAAATATAAAACTAAAAAAAGACTTTTACAAGAAAGCATAGGAGAAACATCTGAGATCTAGGGCATAGTGAATGGTTCAAAAAGCATAATCCATAAGGAAAACAAATAAATTGGATTTCATCCCATTTAAAAGTTTTGCTCTACAAGAAATCTTGTTAAAATGATGAAAAAAAGGGTATGACCCAGGGGAAATGTTTGCAAACCACATATCTAAGAAAGGACTCACATCCAGAATATATAATGTATATGTATAGTACTCTCAAAACTCACTGGTAGGCTGAGCATGGTGGCTCAGGCTTGTAATCCCAGCACATTGAAAGGTTGAGGTGGACGGAGGGCAGATCCCTTGAGGCCAGGAGTTCGAGACCAGCCTGGGCAACATGGCAAAAAAAACATCTCTACTGAAAACACAAAAATTAGACAGGCATGATGATGCCTGCCTGTAATCCCAGCTACTCAGGAGGCTGAGGCATGAGAATCACTGGAACCTGGGAGGTGGAGGTTGGAGTGAGCCAAGATCATTCCACTGCACACCAGCCTTGGTAACAGAGTGAGACTCTTTCTCAAGAAAAATAATAATAATAATAATAATAAACCTCAATGGTAAAAAATACAAATAATCCAATTAGAAAATCATGAAAAGATGTGAACATACATTTCACTGAAGAAGAAATAAGCAAATAAGCACATGAAAAGATATTCAACACTCATTTGCTTTATTGGATGCAAATTAAGACCACGATGAGGTATCACTACACACTTATTACAATAGCTAAAATAAAAGACATAGCAACAACACCACATGGTGACAAGGATGCAGAGAAACTGGACACTTCATTTAGTGCTGCTGGGAAGGTAAAATCTTACAGCCACTCTGGAAAGCAGTTTGGTAGTTTCTTATAAAACTAAACATGCAATGACCATACAATTCAACAATTACACTTCAGAGAAATTAAAATGTATGCCCATCCAGAAACTTGTACATAATTGTTCATAGCAGCTTTACTTGTAATAGCCAAAAGCTGGAAATAATCAATATGTCCTACAATAAGTGAATGGCAGAACTGTGGTACATCCATCCCATGGAATACTACTCAGTAATAAAAATGAACTATTTACTGGGCCCAGTGGCTCCCATAGGTAATCCCAGCACTTTGGGAGGCCGAGGCAGGCGGATCACGACATCAGGAGTTCGAAACCAGACTTGCCAATATGTTGAAACCCCATCTCTATGACTAATACAAAAATTACCAGGGTGTGGTGGCGCACGCCTGTAGTCACAGCTACTTGGGAGGCTGAGGCAGGAAAATCACTTGAAACAGGGAGGCAGAGGTTGCAGTGAGCCGAGATCATGCCACTGGACTCCAGCCTGGGCGACAGAGCGAGACTCTGTCTCAACAACAACAACAACAACAACAACAACAATGAACTATTGATATACAAATATTAATATCTTGGAGGAATCTCCGTGGAATTATGCTGAGTGAAATAAGCCCCTAAAACGTTATATACTACAAGATTTCATTTGTACAGCATTGTAGAAAAGACAAAATTGTGGAAATGAAAAACAGATTAGTGGTTGCCAGGGGTTAGGGGTGGTGGATGGGAGGAGAGTGAGTATTACTAAAAATGAGTAGCACGAGGAATAGCATTGTGGTGATGGAAATGTTCTGTACCTCGTTTTTCTTTTTTTTTTTCCCAAGAGGGATTCTCAGTCTGTCACCTAGGCTGGAGTGAAGTGGCATGATCTCGGCTCACTGCAACATCTGCCTCCCAGGTTCAAGTAATTCTCCTGTCTTGGCCTCCAATGTAGCTAGGACTACAGGCACCCACCAACTCACCTAGCTAATTTTTGTATTTTTAGTAGAGACCGGGTTTCTCCATGTTGGCCAGGCTGGTCTCAAACTCCTGACCTCAAGTGATCTGCCCATCTCGCCCTTCCAAAATGCTGGGATTACAAGCATGAACCACTGCACCTGGCCATGTTCTGCACATCAAAATACTTTCACTGAATATAGATGCCTTTACATTCTCTTACTTATGTTACAAAGCAAAAGGCAGGTTCAAAAACGTTGTTCTATTATATATCAACTGAAAAAAACATAGATTTTTGTATCAACTGAAAAACACATATATTCCAGAAAAAGGTTTTGAAGACACATGGGAGTGGAATGTGCCTGCATTAAGAGCAGAGCTTTTACAGGACCACCTGTCTCCAGCCGGCTCCCAGGGACCAGTGAAAACAGCTGTTACCCTCAGAATGACAAGATGATCTTCTTATTGATTTCACTGGACTCTCGAATCTCATCCTCCTTGACCACCAGCAGAGGCAAAACCTGATGATGTCACCATGGGTTGGCTTGGCCAGAAGCCCATAATCTCGAAGTCGTAGACATACCTTCCAAGCATCACAATCTTTGGTTTCTTTAATAACAATAGCATTTAATAATTCTTTTCCTCCTGGGCAGAGTGGATCATGCCTGTAATCCCAACATATTGAGAGGCCGAGGCAGGTGCATCACCTGAGTTCTGGAGTTCGAGACCAGCCTGACCAACATGGTGAAACCCCATCTCTACTAAAAATTCAAAAATTGGCTGGGAATAGGGGCACGTGCCTGTAATCCCAGCTATTCAGGAGGCTGAGGCAGGAGAATGGCTTGAACCCAGGAGGCAGAGGTTGCAGTGAGCCAAGATCGTGGCATTGCACTGCAGCCTGGGCAACCAGAGTGAACCTCTGACTCAAAAAAATAAATAAATGAATACATAAAATAATCATTTTCCTCTTACGGCATGCCGTCACAGCATCAGAAGGTAGCTTCATGGGTTCATTTCTCAAGATAATATCCTTGAGATAAAAACCTTGCATTTTCAGCAAGGTTTTCTTCTTCTAAAACCTCAAGGGCTGCGGTGGCCACTCAGCAGCCTAGTGGATTGCCACCGTATGTGGACCCACGTTCTCCTGGCTTAATGGTCAGCATTATGTCATCGTCCCACAGCACTGCAGACATAAGCGTGTCAGCCCCCAGAAAGGGCCTTTCCAAGGAGGTCTATATCAGGTCTGACATTTTCATGATCAACAGCCAGCCATCTACCAGTTCTGGCCAGTCCTATCTGTATTTCATCAGCAATGAACAGAACCAAGCTGGGAGCACGAGATGGGACGAGGATAAGTTAAAATACCACAAAGCTTACTGTTCTTATGGAGATTCAGCTGGTCGTCCTTTCCTTTCCTTTCCTTTTTCCTTTCCTTTCCTTTTTCCTTTCCTTTCTTTCCTGTATTTATTTATTTGGCAGTGTTGCTCTGTCTCCCAGGCTGGGGTGCAGTGGTGTGATCTCAGCTCAATGCAACCTCTGATTCCTGGGTTCAAATCATTGAGTGAGCCCAGGAGGTCAGGACCAGCCTGGAAAAAACAGCAAAAGGCAGGGTGGTGCATGCCTGTAGACCCAAGGCCGAGGCGGGAGGATCGCTTGAGCCCAGGTGGTAGAGAACAGCCTGGATAAGATAGCAAAACAGTCTCTACTAGAAAAATTAAAAATATTAGTGGGGGCGGGGTGGTGTGAGCCTGTAGTCCCGAGGCCGATGGGGGAGGATTGCTTGAGTCCAGGAGGTCGAGGCCAGCCTGGCCAACATAGGGAAACCCCATTTCTACTAACAAGAACAACAAAAAAATAGCGTGGGTGGGGTGGCTCAACCCTGCAGGTCCCAGGCCAAAGTGGGAGGATTGCTTGAGCCCAGGAGGTTGATACCAGCCTGATCAACATAGCGAAAGCCTGCCTCTCCTAAAAAAAAATGAAAATAAAAAAAATAAATAAAATAAAAATGAGCAGGGCAGAATGGCACACGCCTGTAGACCTGAGGCCGAGGTAAAAACATCACTTGAGTCTAGGAGATCGAGACCAGCCTGGGCAACATAGCAAAATCCGGTTTCTACTAAAAATTAAACAAACAAACAAACAAACAAACAAATAAATAAAGCATGGGCCAGGTGGCACATACCTGTAGTCCTGAGGCCTTGGCGGAAGGATCCCTTGACCCCAGGAGGTTGAGGCCAGCCTGGTTAACATAGCGAAACATAGCTTTTACTAAAAAATAAAAAAAAATTAAAAAAATCGTGGGCAGGGTGGTGCATGCCTCTAGTCCTAAGGCCGAGGCAGGAGGATCCCTTGAGCCCAGGACGTCGAGACCAGCCTGACCAACATAGCAAAACCGTCTCTATTAAAAAATCAAAAACCAAAAAATATTAGTAGGGGTGGGGTGGTTTCCACCTGTAGTGGCGAGACCGAGGCGGGAAGATTGGCCAAGGTGGATGTAACCAATACCACAATCACATACCATAAATAAATACATTTTCGTCTCTCCAGGGCTACAGGTAAAGGATGGTAATTGTGCACACCACACTTAGATTCCCTTTCAAAAATGTAAGCAGAGGTTGGAGGGCCTTGGACTGTTTTTTCAGTTGCAACAGATATAGAAGCCACTGAAGAATGAACGCCATGACTAAGTACAGCAAACCTCTGCAAATGTGCTAGTTTGGAAAACATTGTGTCTTTCAAGTAGAAAAATCACAGATCCGACTATTTTTTTCTTCTCGCTCTTCAGACTAGGACCCAGATGTTTAACACAAGATCCAGGGGCAGTCTTTGGAGAGATCAAAATCTCCTGACTCTGTCGCAGTGGCAACAAAGTGTTGCTGGAGGAGGAGACAGTATTGTGCAGTGTCACTGCCCAAGGATGATGGACCAATCAGGGCAGTTAGTGAAGTGCATCTGGCCAATCAGAAGTCAGAACAGTAGGCGGGATAAGCGAAGCTGATGTGGCGTCTATCAGTCCAGCCTCTAGGGACAGAACCTTCTCAAACTGAGGGCGGAGACTCTGATTTTCCCGCCTAAAGCATCCCCCGGGATTGGCTACTTTAAGTTCAGAGTACGCATGCTCCACCTTTCTCTCTCTTTTGATTCTTCCGCAGAGTACGCAAGGTCTGATTTTCTCTTTTGATTCTTCCAAAATCAGAGTAAGCATGCACTGATTTTCTTTTTCCATTCTTCCTACCCCTCCCCTCTTCCGCGGTGCATTTGTTATCTAGTTTTAATAAGGAGTGTATGTGAGGCAGGTCGCCATCTCAAATCCTTCCTGTCAGTTTCTAACTTTTTCAGGTATGGGATTTTTCCTGGGAACTCTGTAGTAACTTAAGAAATTTGGGCTGGGCACAGTGGCTCACGCTTGTAATCCCTGCACTTTTGGAGGCCACAGCTGGTGGATTGCTTGAACCCACGAGGCAGAGGTTGCAGTGACCCAAGATCACGCCACTGCACCCCAGCCTGGGCAACAGAGCAAGACTCTGTATCAAAAAAAAAAAAAAAAAAAAAAAAGCTCACTCAAATCTTTCCTCCTGGGCTCAAGTGATCCTCTCATCTAGGCCTTGAGACTACAGGCACACACCACCCCGCTTCTGCTAAGGTGTTTCTTTTTTTTTTCTTTCTTTTTTTTTTAGTAGAGATGGTTTCGCTATGTTGGCCAGGCTGGTCTCAAGCTCCTAGGCTCAAGCAATCTGCGCACCTTGGCCTCCCAAAGTGCTGGGATGGTACAGGCCTGCGCCACCACCCCAGGCTAATTTTTTGTATTTTTTTGTAGACACGGGGGTTTTGCTATGTTTCCCAACCTGATCTCGACCTCCTGGGCTCAAGTGATCTGCACGCCTCGGCCTCCCAAAGTGCTGGGATTACAGGCGTGAGTCACTGCCCCTGGCTGAATGCTGCATCTTGAAACGCCCCCACATTCTGTCTAAGTGTTGGTGGGCTCTTGTAGGCTCAGAAATTCTAGCTCTCTTCCTTCTAATAATTTACAAATAACCCAGTAATAGCCTCTAAATTCATTCATATTAGCGATGCTCATTTCTCTTCGACAGAACAGAACCCCCCATCCCTCTGCCTGATCAGATCCATTACCAGAGAGACCATGTTATCTCTGGGACTCACTTCCCTTCCTTTATTTATTGAGTGGGGGTGTCAGAACGCCCCAACTCAATAAAATTACACAGTCAGGTCCCTGCCTCCCCAAACAAGGGTCTTTACATCTTTCAGGGTAAGCCTGGCCCCAGGGAAACTACTAACAACATTAGCCAACCCCCTCCCAAAGACTCAAGACTGCTTTGCCCATAGGAAACCTGTCATCCCCAATCTATACTTCTCCCAGAGACCCCTGGTTCCCTGTTTTCATCTGATTTCTCCCCATGTCCTTACTCAGGGACAGATAAGCCCCGGATGGAGAAATGCAGCACCTGATTCCAGGTGACTGAGTGTGGCCAGCCTTCACAGATTTCTCCCGCCACAGGACCAAAGGTCCTGAGCCTGGAAAGTCTCAGGCAGTTTCTCTTACAGGTCAGACTGCTCCCGGTGCCATGAATGGAGACGACGCCTTTGCAAGGAGACCTAGGGTTGATGCTCAAATACCAGAGAAGATACAAAACATGAGGTGACCTGGAGGGGGTACAGTAGTGGCCCAGGGGACAGTGTGGGGTGACCAGGTTTCTGAGGAGGGGAGGACAGAGGTACTGGGGACAAGGAGCAGGGTCTCGGGGGAGATCTGGACCCTTGGGAGCCACCCACCCTCGCTCTGTCATCACCTAGCATCCCTGGAGACAAGTCTGTGACCGTGCACTACATTTGGTGACTCTCAGTCCATTCTGGAAGGTGGGAAGAGAGCCAGCCAGCATCATTAAAGCCCTACTGTGTGGCAGGGGAGAAGCTAGGGAAGGTCCCTCGTGTTCTGTCAGTTAGCCATGGCATCAACCAGGACTGATTATCATCCCCACTTCCCAGATCCAGCACACAGGAAGCGGCTCCAGCTGAATGGCAGACATGCCTAGCTGAGTACTGCGTACTGCCAGAATTCCTTTTTTTTTTTTTTTTTTTTTGTAGGCCTTCAATGATGCTGACAAATACTTCTCTAAGGAAGAGTGGGAAAAGATGAAATCCTCGGAGAAAATCATCTATGTGTATATGAAGAGAAACTATGAGGCCATGACTAAACTAGGTAACAGAAAGTTCTAGGTACAGACAAGTCTGGGGACACATGAGCATCCCTTTTCCTGCTGTGGCTACTTCTTAGGCTGCAGAAAGTACTACAGACATGAGCCAACATACCAGGTCCAAGCTTGTCTCTTAAGGAATAAACATTTTGCTTCTTTCTAGGTTTCAAGGCCACCCTCTCACCTTTCATGCGTAATAAACGGGCCACAGACTTCCAGGGGAGTGATTTTGATAATGACTGTAACTGCGGGAATCAGGGTGAGTAGATGGGAAGGGGCTGGATAGGGTGTCCTCAAGCCCAACTGCTTTTCAGCTCAGCTACCTGGGAAAGATCCTCAGGCATTTGTTCCCTCCTACACACCAGGGCTGAGGGAAAAAAAAGTTGCATACAGAAAGTTAACTACAGAGGCCATTCATATAAAATTTTAAAACATGCAAAAGAAGAATATATATATTTTTATGGATAATAAGTAAATGGTAAATGTATACAAACATGAATGTGAATAAAAAGCCATCAAATTAAGGTGACTGGCTGTAAGTGGGGGAGGGAGGGAGGGCAGGGATTGCTGAGTGCTGCACACACAGCTTCAGCTGTGACTTGTCGATAGTGTGTTTTGTTTGTTTTTGTTTTTGTGATGGAGTTTCACTCTTCTTGACCAGGCTGGAGTGCAATAGGCAATCTCAGCTCACTCCAACTTTCACCTCCTGGGTTCAAGTGATTCTCCTGCCTCAGCCTCCCGAATAGCTGGGGTTACAGGCACGTGCCTCCACACCCAGCTCATTTTTAAATTTATGGTAGAGACGGGGTTTCACCATGTTGGCCAGGCTGGTCTCAAACTTCCTGACCTCAGGTGATCCACCCACCTCAGCCTCCCAAAGTGCTGGGATTATAAGTGTGAGCTACCATGCCTGGCCTGTTTGTACTATTTCTAATATACTGAATAAATAAATCAGACCTAACATAGCTGTGGGGTAATGTTGAGATCCGACTGGACTCAATATTATTCCCCATACTTTTCTGTGTGTTTGAAATATTTCCTTTTTAAAGGACATGTTGTTCTTCCTAAGCACTGTTAATGAATCAAAGGACTGTTAAGAAAATGTTACAAGTGAAAAAAAAAAAAAAAAAAACAGAAAGGAAACGTTAAAACTGTAGATCCGCCAAAAACTTCCAGAGTTTGTTTCATTAACAGTACGTAGGTATTGGACAGGTATCTTAGGAGTGAGGGTGATGAACACATTATGTAATAAAGATCACTGTTTCTCTGTATTTTATCAAAACCAAATAGTCTTCTCATTTCCAAACAACCTCGATTCTCCGTGATGAGCTTGAAAGTGAGTTTGAATGAATGATCCCTCATCTAACACACAGAGAGCTTTCCCACTTGTCAGAGAGCAGAGATAACACAGGGTGAAAAAAGACAAGTTCTTGCATGGAGATCTTTGTACAGTTCAGGAATATAAAGGGGACATATGTGTTTACTTGCTCTTCTGCTCTGACAACACAATTATAAGACAAGGTCAGAATGTCCAAACCGTCTCCAATAGACCTGTTACTACCCATCTAAACAGGCCAGGTTCTACCATCTCCCACAATCACTATAAGAGATCTGAAAATCCAGTGCTTGAGTATCTGCCAAGATTTTGACATTAAAGGAGTGTCTTTATACTGAAAATATTTCAGAGCCACTGGACTAAATCATCTATGGTTCATCACACATTTAACAGCTTAATTCACATACCGTAAGATTCACCCATTTTAAGTGTGCAATGATTTTTAGTTATCATACATCTTGAGTGGATACAGTTCAGATTCCCAACCAATCAATTTAATTATTTGGAAAAAAGTGAAAGATATGTAATGGAATAAGATGAGACTGTGATGGGGTTTAGTCCCCATGTGATAAACCATGAGATGGAAAATTCTGAATGGATGCCACAGATAAATGCACCAACCATGACAAAACATAATTCAGAAGCAAATCTGAAATAACTCCTCAACAATGAGTGGACTCATAACCCTCTGTTGCAGAATAGACTGATGCTACAGAAGTCTCTCTAGAGTTTGGAAATCTTTACCAAAAAGAAAAATTCTGATGTATTCTCTTTCAGTTGAACGTCCTCAGATGACTTTCGGCAGGCTCCAGAGAATCTTGCCAAAGGTGAGTATCTCTCAAATCTAAAGGACCAGAGAACCTTTGTCCCTCCACAGATACGAACACTGGTAAGAGTGGGAGAATATAAAAAATGCCCTGATTGCCTCCTTTTCCCCGTGTCTATCACAAAACCTGATGTAGCACTGATGGCTTGATAATATTAAAAGTTGTGATCGATAAGACTTCTTTTGTTTTCATAGTGATGCCAGACACTATTTTAAGCAGTTCACATGGATTACTGTATTTAATCCTTAAGAAGACCTCTATGACATTGTTTCTATTATTATCTCCAAATAATAACGAGTCACACACTTCGGTTGTCATCCATATAAAAGCCATGTGACTTGGCACAAATCTTCTAAGTTCTCTGAGCTCCAGATTCCTTGTCCATGAAATGGAAGTAAAGAATCATAGTTCATGTTATAGACCATAATTTTCAGCAACATAATAATAAAATGAGGCTTTGGTGGTACAGAGATGTTAAAGAATTTTCCTGAGGTGCAGTGGCAGTGGTAGTCTAATCCAGAGCTCCGAGCCATTTAAAGCTCATTCAAGTTTGCATTTGTTTATGAAGTTCAGATGTTGCTCACTAGGGCTTCACCCCATAGAGCCTGCTGGTGCTTCCATTGAGACACCAACTCTCCCAACAGGAAGGACCAGCTGGCCTCTGCTCTGTTACCGGGGCCACTCACATGGCTTAGGAATCGCTTTGACTGTTGGCCCCTCCCTACTGTGAGCCTGTCTGCATCTGGGGCATCCGGGAAGCCCCAGTCCCAGCCCATGGGATCCCTTAGAGGCCCCTGAATGAGTCACCCCACAACTGTAGATTCAACTCTGGTTTAGAGGGTAAAGGAATCTGGGAGTTGGGTTGCCAGTGTGGAGACCGAATTCAAAGAAGGATCATGAAAAGTATTAATTGTTATTATTACCACATAAACAGTGTTTATAAGCTCAGAGAGGACTTTCCCTTAGCCTATTTTACATGTATCTTTCACGATTTCAGAAGTGAGGAAGCTGAATAAAACGTAGCTTAAGAGCTGGGCGCGGTGGCTCGTGACTATAATCCCAGCAATGTGGGAGGCCGAGGTGGGCAGATCACGAGGTCAAGAGATCGAGACCATCCTGCCCAACATGGTGAAACCTCGTCTCTACTAAAAATACAAAACTTAGCGGGGCGTGGTAGCACCTGCCTGTAGTCCCAGCTGCTCTGGAGGCTGAGGAAGGAGAATCACTTGAACGCAGGAGTTGGATGTTGCAGTGAGCCAAGATGGCGCCGGTGCACTCCAGCCTGGCAAGAGAGCAAGACTGTGTCTCAAAAAAAAAAAAAAAAAAAAAAAGAAAAAGAAAAAGGTAGCTTAAGATTGTTGGTCAGTTGACACATCCCAATGCAACCAGAATTAGTATGGGTACCACCTCACTTAATTCCACATTCAATGTTGGTGCCTTGGTAGGGTGGTATGCCAGATCTGGTACTGCTTTCTTTGCCGCCTAGATTAATTTCAACAAAGCATTTCTTTCCCTCTCCCTTCCCTGTATTCATCTCCCCACACCATCTTTCCCAGCAGTGTTTTGTTGCCTCCCTATGTTTTTACATTTACTGTCCCAGGAGGTGTCTACAAGCTTATGTGGGACCCCTTGTACTTTATAGAAGCTCTTCCTTTTGTAGACCTTGTGAATTCTTAGAATGCTATTTTTCTCCAAGTCTCCTGTATACCAAACTCTCAATTACATGGAGATTTTTGCTGTTTGCAAGAATGCCAGTCTTAAAAGAAGTGTGAACATAAGCATTCTAGCCCTGGAAACCCCATTCACTTAGGCCATTCATTTCCCATCTAACCTCCCAGGTTTCTCCTAATTTAGGCGCGTGTGACTCTCCCAGCATTGTTGAGAACATTGGTTAAGATAATGCATGTGAAGATGCTTTGTAAGCTCTAAAGAACTATAGAAATGTCACTGATTCTGTTTATCTGTGACCTTCACATTATAAAGATCATGCCCAAGAAGTCAGCAGAGGAAGGAAATGATTCGAAGGGAGTGCCAGAAGCATCTGGCCCACAGAACGATGGGAAACAGCTGTGCCCCCCAGGAAATCCAAGTACCTCTGAGAAGATTAACAAGACATCTGGTAAGAGGAAGCAATTCGGGAACCAACCCTCTGGCTTCCCTGGCTATGTTCAGCTGTGTGGACTGGTTGTGTGGCATGAATCCCAGACAAGCCTGGGTCCAGGCTGGGCTGAGGAGCTCGCCCAGCTCCAGATGAGATGCTAGACGTGACTTCCAGAAACACAGACTGGAGTTGTCATCCATATAAAAAACCACGTGATTTAGGGCAAGTCTTCCAAATTTTCTCAGCTCCAGATTCCTAGTCCATAAGATGGAAATAAAGAATTATAGTTCATAAATTGTTTGGAGGCATTAAATTAAATCTAGAAGGCCTGATGACATGAAAGGTGCTCAAGCGATTATATCTTTGATAACCTGGGATCATATCCTACTCAGCTCAATGCCTGATACCCAATACAGGTGTATTTCAGAGATATTGCAGATTCGGTTACAGACCACTGCAATAAAGAGAGTCACACACAATTTTTTGTTTGGTTTCACAGTGCATAAAAACATTATGTTGTCCGGGCGCAGTGGCTCACACCTGTAATCCCAGCACTTAGGGAGGCCAAGGCGGGTGGATCACGAGGTCAGGAGATCAAGACCATCTTGGCTAACATGGTGAAACCCCGTCTCTACTAAAAATACAAAAAATTAGCCAGGCACAGTGGCGGATGCCTGTAATCCCAGCTACTCAGGAGGCTGAGGCAGGAGCATGGCGTGAACCCGGGAGGCGGAGCTTGCAGTGAGCTGAGATAGCGCCACTGCAGTCCAGCCTGAGGGAAAGAGCGAGACTCTATCTCAAAAAAAAAAAAAAAAAAAAGCGTTATGTTTACACTACACTGTAGTGTACTAAGTGTGCAATAGCGTTATGTCTAAAAATATAAATACCTTAATTTTAAGATAATTCATTGTTAAAAATGCTAACAATCTTCTGAGCTTTCAGTGAATCACAGTCTTTTTGCTAGTGGAGGGTCTTGCCTCGGTGTTGATGGCTGCTGGCTGATCAAGGTGGTGGTTGCTGAAAGGTGGAGTGGCTTTGGCAGTTTCCTAAAAGATGACAACAATGAAATTTGCCACATCGATTAGCTCTCCCTTTCATGAAAGACTTCTCTGTAGTATGTGGTGCTATTGGAAAGCATTTTACCCACAGTAGAACTTCTTTCAAAGTTGGAGTCAATCCTCTCTAGCTATGAAAGTTTTAGATGGCATCTGCTTCCAATAGAAGGCTATTTAATCTATATTGAAAATCTGTTGTTTCGTGTAGCCACCTTCATCAGTGATCTTAGCTAGATCTTCCGGATATCTTGGCTGCAGCTTCTCCATCAGGGTTTGCTGCTTCACCTTGCACTTTTATGTTATGGAAATGGCTTCTTTCCTTAAACCTCATGAACCAACCTCTGCTAGCTTCACACGTTTCTTCTGCAGCTTCTTCACCTCTCTCAGCTCTCATGGACTGGAAGAGAGTTTGGGTCTTGCTCTGAATTAGACTTTGGCTTAAGGGAATGTTGTGGCTGGTTTCGTCAAATATCCTGACCACTCAAACTTCCTCTATTTGAGCAGTAAGGCTGTTTTGCTTTCTTATTCGTGTGTTCACTGGAGTATTAGTATTATTATTTCCTTCAATAACTTTTCTTTTGCATTATATACTATTATTTCCTTCATGAACTTTTCCTTTGCATACACAACTTGGCTGTTTGGTGCAAGAGTCCGAGCTTTCAGCCTGTCTTGGCTTTCAGCATGCTTCCTCACTAAGCTTAGCCATTTCTAGCTTCTGATTTAAAGTGAGAGACATGTGACTCTTCCTTTCATTTCAACACTTAGCGGCCATTATAGGGTTGTTCATTGTCCTAATTTCAGTGTGCTGTGTCTCAGGAAATAGGGAGGCTCAAGAAAAGGAGGCGAGATGGGGAACAGCTCATCGGTGGAGCAGTCAGAACACACACAACATTGATCGATTAAATTTGTCATCTCCTGTGGGTGCAGTTCCTGTTACCCCCAAAACAGTTACACACAACAGGGTGATTATTGTCAATAATAACTTAATTGTATATTTAAAAAACTAAAAGAGTGTAAATGGATTGTTTGTAACACAAGGATAAGTGTTTGAGGGGATGGATACCCTATTTTCCATGATGTGATTATTACGCATTTGCACGCCTGTATCAAAGCATCTCACGTACCCCATAAGAATATACACCTACTGTGTACCCACAAAAATAAAAAACAAAAATTCTTTTAAAAGACTAAAAAAAACAAAAATAATCACAATAATAACCTCAAAGCTCATTGATCACAGATCACCATAACAGATATAATAGTAATCAAAAAGTGTAAAATTAGTGAGAGTTTCCAAAAACATATTGCGGTATCTTTGAAGCACTATGAAAATGAGGTGCAATAAAACAAGGTATGCCTGTGTGCCCTTAACAAACACGTGCAGCATGAAAGGAGGTATGGGTGAATGTTCCCGTAAGTGAAGAGGTTGGGAATCTAAACCTCACAACAGAAGGAGCCAGAAGCTAAAACTTTCATTGGCATTTGGCCTGTATTGATGTGGGTCTAAGGTTTCAGACTCTAAGCCAGAGAATGTGA
This sequence comes from Pongo abelii, assembly GCF_028885655.2. Taxonomy (NCBI): domain Eukaryota; kingdom Metazoa; phylum Chordata; class Mammalia; order Primates; family Hominidae; genus Pongo; species Pongo abelii. Next base: position 48,580,834 of record NC_072008.2, read on the forward strand.
AAAACTGGATGAAGAAGGCCCATGGGCACTTGGTGGTGGGGAGGCATCTCCTTTTTTTTTTTTTTTTTTGAGAAAACAGAGCCTAACACTCTCCGTCCTACCCAACCCTCATCTTCCAACTCTTCTCCATCATAGGACCCAAAAGGGGGAAACATGCCTGGACCCACAGACTGCGTGAGAGAAAGCAGCTGGTGATTTATGAAGAGATCAGCGACTCTGAGGAAGATGACGAGGAACTCCGTAAGTGAACCTTCGGCTCACCCCCCACATCCCTGCAGATGTGCTATTCTGTTATGGTACTGGTATCCCATCTTGTCACTTATTCCCCAAATCATTCCCTTCTCATAATTTTCTAGGGTACCCCATTGACACTGAATGAAGAGATTTCCCATGCCTGCTCGCTCTTTCTTTCTTCCTTCCTTCCTTCCTTCCTTTCCTTTCCTTCCTTCCTTCATTCCTTCCTTTCCTTCCTTCCTTCCTTTCTTTCTTTCTTTTTCTTTCTTTCTCTGTCTCTCTCTTTCTTTCTTTTTCTTTTGTTTTGAAAGTGAGTCTTGCTCTGTCACCTAGGCTGCAGTGTAGCGGCGTGATCTCGGCTCACTGCAACCGCTGCCTCCCTCCTGCCTCAGCCTCCTGAGTAGCTGGGATTACAGGTGTGCACCACCGCACCTGGCAAATTTTTGTGTTTTTAGTAGAGACGGGGTTTCACCATGTTAGTTAGGCTGTTCTTGAACTCCTGACATCGGGATCCGCACGCCTTGGCCTCCCAAATTGCTGGGTTTACAGGCGTGAGCCACTGCGCCCAGCCTTCCCATGCTCTTTCTACTCCCTACCCTGTATATCCAGGGATCCTCCCTACCCAGGATGCTGTGGGCTCCCAAACCCCAGGTCAGCCCTGATATGTGGGCCACACCTTCCTCTAGCCTAGGAACGGATAAACCAGGCGAGGAAGTCACTGTGGCATAAGGAGATGGTTCATTCTGAGGAATCGTGGAAGGCGTGTGCAGGTCCTGGGGTAGGGCAGAATCAGAGTGTGCAGGATCTGCAGGTCAGGAGGAGTTGAGAGTGAGTTATCAGGCAGTGGGAACTCGCTGTCACTTACTTTCCTTCTCTCTTCTCACCTCAGCCTCAGGGATATGACACACGCCCATGATGAGAAGCAGAACATGGTGACCTTTCACGAACATGGGCATGGATGCAGACCCCTCGTCATCAGGTGTATAACAAGTGAAAGCAAGTGTTGACAACAGTGAAAAGTTGAGCATCATTTTTCTTAGTGTGCCAAAAGTTCGATATTAGTGTTTCCGTTGTGTTTTCTTACAGTGTGCCATTCTGTTAGATATTAGCGTTTTCATTGATGAGCAAGACATGCTTAATGCATGTTTCGGTTTGTGTATCCATGCACCTACCTCAGAAAACAAGTATTGTCAGGTATCTCTGCATAGAACAGCATTACCCTCCTCTCTCCCCAGATGTGATGACTGAGGGCAGATTTCAGTGTTTAATTTCCGATTTTCTCCTCTGCATTTACACACACACCACACCACACACACACACACACACACACACACACACACACACCCCAAGTACCAGTAAGCATCTCCCATTTGCTTTTCTCCATTGCCATGCGTCCTGGTCAAGCCCCCCTCATTCCGTTTCCTGTTCAGCATGTACTCCCCTCATCCGATTCCCCTGTATCAGTTACTGATAGTTAATAAACTTTTGCAAACGTTCCCGTTGTTTGCTCCTCTCATTATTGTGCACACAGCTCTGTGCACATGTGTGAATATTTCTTTAGGAAAGATTCTTAGAAGTGGAATTGCTGTGTCAAAGGAGTCATTTATTCAACAAAATCCTAATGAGTGCGTCCTCGTGCTGAGCGTTGTTCTAGGTGCCAGAGAGACATCAGGGAGCAAGGCAGACAGATGTTCCTGACCACCATTCTAGAGGAGGATGTTTCCAGTTGTTTATTTGTTTCTTCTAGAGATGGGGTCTTGCTCTGTCCAGGCTGGAGTGCAGGAGGATGATCATAGCTCAATGCAGCCTTCAACTCCTGGGCTCAAGCAATCCTCCCACCTTGGCCTCCTAAAGTGCTGTGATTACAGGAGTGAGCCACCGCACCTGGCCTCCAGTTTTTATTTTGATAGAGACTATACACTTCAGTCCTGGAGCAGGATTCTGCAGCAGGTGGTTGGGCATCTTGGCCTTTGCTCTCTGAATGATTTTCGGGTTCAAGGTCTGGGACGGTCCGTTTGGGAGTATATGGGAGAAAACACAGATGAAATCGTCATCTGGGGAACGTGGAGGAAATCAGGCAGAGGCGTGCACTGTAGACCCTGTGATGGACAGGGAATAGAAGAGTCCACTTAGTCTCCATGCAGGGGAGCAACAGTGGGAATGTCTCCTGGACAGAAGCATGAGACTGCCCATCAAGGGTCTCACCAACCAAGGGCATGGGGGCTGGGGTGGGGACGATGATTTGGGAATGGGACCGTTCTTTCTCACAGGTACCATTGCACGGTGCAGAGGGGAAACAATTGTGGGGAAGGAAGGGCAGAGGGGAGTCTATTTTAGAACAAACTGTTGTGTGTCAATGGAGACATTAAAGCTCCATTCACACACCGCAGACTTGAAACACCAGCCCCAGGTGGAGGCAGGATTGGAGCTGTTTTGACCGTTCATGGTCCAGCACCTTGGCTTCCTGGTTCTCCCCAGCCTTAGAAGGAGGACACTATCATCATTATGGCTATATGATAGACGAGAGATGGAGTCCCAGAGAATTGGTAGTCATCTTGTCACAGGTTCTACAGCTGGCAGGTGCAGGAGGAGCTGAGTTTGGAGTTCACTGACTCTAGAAACATTAAGGAGGACAGGTGTGTGTGGTGGAGGGAGGGAGAATTGAACAAGTCCCGGGTTCTGTCCCCAGTCACAAGGTAGAGGCTGTCGGTTCATTTTCCCAAGACAAGGATCACTTGGACAGAGAGAGTGCAGGGAGGGAGCGGCAGTTGTGGTCACGGCAGGGACAGTGGGAGACAGAGATATGCAGGGTGGGCAGAAGAGGGACAGGCAAAGAAGCAGGGGAGACCCAAGACCAAGTGTGGGCTGTCACAGCCACCAGAGGGAGAGGGTGCCAGGAAGGAGGTTGTGGGGCTCCAGGAGCAACAGAGGTTCCCTAGATCTGTGAGCATGCCCTGCCTGGCACTGCAGGAAGAGGTGGCTGCCACCCAGGTCAGTGTGGACGTGCCTCTACCTGTGTCTCAGAGGAAACAAATTCTATTTTACCCTAATATAGTTCTGTATTACACAAATATAACATTTGGCTGCTAGATATTGATTGCCTTATCCTCCATGCAAACAGAGGAGAGGATTTCCCAAAAGAGATACTGAAGCATTTAACATTTCTTTCTCCCTGGGATGATGGGGTCCATAAGTTGGGTCCCCCAGCCCACCAGATAGGTGCAAGGAAGGGTGGCTGGAAGATTGTGAGTCATGAAAGGGAACATTTTTCCTTAGGTTCCTTGGGTATATAAAGCCCCGGACTATCTGTCTATCATGGATAGATAAAGAGTGAACGTGGTCCCCTCTCCACAAATGTGCTTCCGTCCTTCATTATTACCGTGAAGGGCTGAAGTTACAAGAAGTTCTGATACATTACTTTTTTGTGTTTTTTTGAGAAAGGATCGCAGTCTGTCGCCCAAGCTTGGGTACAGTGATGCAATTACAGCTCACTGCAGTCTCAATCTCCCAGGCTCAAGGGATTCTCCCACTTCAGCTTACGAACTAGCTGGTATTACAGACAAACGCCACCACACCCAGCTAATTTTTGTATTTTTTGTAGAGACGGGATCCACTATGTTTCCCAGGCTGATCTCGATCTCCTGGTCTCAGACAATCCTCCTGCCTCAGCCTCCCAAGGGCTGGGAGGACAAGTGTGAGCCACCTCGCCAGGCTTTCACTTTCTTTAATGAACAATTATCAGAGTTTCATCTTAGAGACAAAAGTGGCTACTGCCAGCCAATCTGTCTGTGGTGTTGGAGGGGAATCTGGCTGATTCAGATGTTTTAAATGAACTTTTACATTAACCTACCTGATGATTATCCTAAGGCCCTTTCCTGCCCCGTGTTATTTTGATTCTGGGTTTAGAGTTTTTCATAGGCTTTGTTACAAAGAGCATCTCTTGACTGGGCATGGTGACTCATGCTGTAATCTGAGCACTTTGGGCAGCTGAGGCAAGCAGATCACTTGTGGTCAGGAGTTCAAGACCAGCCTGGCCTACATGGTGAAACCCCCATCTCTACTAAAAATACAAAAATTAGCCAGCCGTGATGGTGGGCACCTGTGAATCACAGTTACTGCAGGGGCTGAGGCCGGAGAATCCCTTGAGCACGGGAGACAGAGGGTGCAGTGAGCCGAGATCACGCCACTGCACTCCAGCCTGGGCGACAGAGTAAGTCTCCATCTCAAAAAACAAACAGCATCTCTCACCTACAGTGATTTGAGCTGTGGTCTTGTCTCCTTGGGTTTCTCTATCAGTCTGATCCCATCTACTCTATCTCCCAGGAATGCCTCAATATTTCTGGTGGACCACTGACACGTTTTCCTATTTTCCTCTACTGTTAAGAATTGACCCTTGAAAACATTTTCTTCCCAGTTCAATGGAATGTTGAGTGGGTCACGGGATCTATCTGCCATCTTGCTCCAATCATCTGGTTTTAGATATTTTATGTATATTTGTCACTATATAAGTGTATTTTTTCTCCATTTGGTTTTCTAAATGGTTATTATTGGTAATTAGAAAATCTATCTATTATTGTATATAATATATTGTTACCTCTCTGATTGCGGCTTCCTCTGCATTTTGGCACAAGACTCAGTCTGTTTTATTCTCCAAAAGAAAACTGACAGGCTGGGCGCAGTGGCTCTCGCCTGTAATCACAGCACTTTGGTAGGCCGAGGTGGGTGGACCATCTAAGGTCAGGAGTTCGAAACCAACCTGGCCAACATGGTGAAACCCCATCCTTACTAAAAATACGAAAAAAAAAAAAATTAGCTGGGCATTGTTGGTGAGTGCCTGTAGTCCCAGCTACTAGGGCAGCAGAGGCGGGAGGACCACTTGAACTTGGGAGGCAGAGATTGTTGTGAGCCGAGATCGCGCCACTGCACTCCAGCCCGGGCGACAGAGACTCTATCTCTAAATAAAAAAGAAAAAGAAAAAAAGAAAATTCACTTCACAGGCAATAGACAGTGATAAAAGGATAATTTATGAAAGATTTCAAAGGGGAGACTGATGGAAAGAAAGAATCTATTTTACCGAGCTGGGCAGTTCACTGTAAAAATCACCAGAACTGCATTTTTCTCCAAAAATATTATCCATAAGCTATTCTACTACTGGTTTTTCTAGTCCTTCCCTCTATTCCAAATCCTCAAATTGTCCATTTCCTTATTGGGGTAATTTTCCTCTGCCCAGATCTGGGTCCTCCACAACACTTAACATTGTCTTTGAGTGTGTGAATTCCCATTACTTTAGCTCAGGTTCCCAAGGAAACAGGCTTTGGGCCATACAGGGTACCTCTAGACAGACTATACTGAGAAAGTATGCTTGGACCGGTGCATGGGGAGAGAAGAGGAGAAGGAATTTATGTACCTGGCTATCACTCCTGGTTCTTTTTCTTAATGGTCAAGATTTGCTCCACAAGCACGAACTCCCCCACACTTCTAGACTGCATCACCTGCCCCTTTGGCAGCTGTCTTGGAAGCCAGATCCCACACTTTGAAGTATAGTGTTTCATACAGTCCAAAAGTGGTCATAGAGGCCAGGTGTGGTGGCTCAATTCTATAATCCTGGCACTTTGGGAGGCCAAAGCAGGCAGATCATGAGGTCAGGAGTTCAAGACTAGCCTGGTGAGCATGGTGAAACCCTGTCTCTACTAAAAATCCAAATTTAGCCTAGCATGGTGGCCTGTGCTTATAATCTCAGCTACTCTGTGGGCTGAGGTAGAGTATCATTTGAACCAGGAAGGCGGATGTTGCAATGAGCCGAGATCGCATCACTGCACCCCAGCCTGGGCAACAGAGGGAGACTCCCTCTCAAAAACGAACAAACAAGAAAAAGCCAAACAAACAATAAAAAGTCGTAGTAGAAACCAGAAATTTCAGGTGTGTGGCTAACTGGCCTGGTTGTACAGCAGCGGCCAAGGATGAAAACTAAATACTCCCAGACAAGTCCTAAGTTCACCAAGTATTTGGAGTACCCATCTGTGTTAGTTAACTGCCCTTATCTGAAGGAAAAATAAAACTCCTATCTCTATGACAAGCAGGTGCTTACAGCTTAGAGCAAGGCATCTCCCTGGTGACAGGGAGACAAGGACATCATCTTCCTCAATGTTCACATTCCAAAGAGATGGCTCCAAGGCCTTGAAGAAAGACATTCCTAGGGGATGGGCGTGGTGGCTCATGCCTGTAATCCCAACACTTTCGGAGGCTGAGGCTGGAGGATCACTCGAGGCCTGGAGTTCAAGTTCAAGACATTCCTGGGTTGTAGGGTGGACAGAGGCTTACAGATCAAAGGAAGAATTTACAAATACAAATTTTCCCAAGGAAATGCTCTAAAGAAAGTGAAAAGGGGAAAGGTCTCTTCTTGCCCTTTTGGCAACAGGAAAAAATCAATTTTATGTTTCGTTACCCTTACAATTTCCCCCTTTTGTTATTGTTTTATTGGAACACTACAATTTTCTAATTACCTCCACTGCTGTTTCTATTTTTCTCTGAGTACTTTACAGCCACCTGGATATCCAACAAGTCCATAGTAAGATGCACAGCAAAGCAATTATCAAGATTATAATAGAGAGATTTTTTTTTCGGGACAGAGTTTCTCTCTTGTTGGCCAGGCTGGAATGCAATGGCTCAATCTTGGCTCACTGCAACCTCTGTCTCCTGAGTTTAAGTGATTCTCCTGCCTCAGCCTCTCGAGCGGCTGGGATTACAGGCATGTGCCACCACGCCCAGCTAATTTTGTATTTTTTGTAGAGATGGGGTTTCACCATGTTAGCCAGGATGGACTTGAACTCCTCACCCCAGGTGATCCGCCCACCTCAGCCTCCCAAAGTGTGAGGATTACAGACGTGAGCCACCATGCCCGGTCTAGAATGAATTTTTAAATTCAGTATAATACTCACCTTGTCAGGGGGTGGGGCGACCTTTAAACACATCATACTGGTTAATTGTGTCAAAGACAAAATAAATTATAGAGACAAATCCCTAAATCAAATGCTGTATTTGGGAATCACAAAATTGCAATTCAGGGCATACACACAGACTAGGGTGGTCTTCAGTATGTCCAAAAAACAAACAGAAGTTGGAAGTTTTATTAGAAAGAAAAATGTTGCATATTGTTTTGAAATGAGGCTCATTGACACTGGAGAAGCTGGTTCATTCCCACAATCAGCGTTCACATTCCCTCTTTTGATCAACATCTTTCTTTGAAAACCTCACTGATCAGCCATCTTAAAGTGAGGCTTCATTGTCACTCCTTGCCAGGATGGACCTGTGCCGGTTGTCTTTGTCCCATGTCAAGGGAAAGGTAAGGGAGTCTAGATCACGGGCATGAGCCACATTTGAGCCATAAAGCGGCCAGAAGGAAAAAAAAAAAATTCAGGCAGGTTTGTCTGGAGTTCAGCATCAAGTTTCATCTTGTTTGTCCCATCTGTATTAGCAATCATCTTGACCCACTGGGCTAACGTTATCCTGTTGGGAGAAATGGCTGAACAAATATTAGACAGGCAACAAGAACGGAGCTCAGAGATCATAATACAAAAATAATTAGCAATATTTTATATTTTATTTTATTTTATTATTTTATTTTATTTTATTTTACTTTATTTTATTTTATTTTATTTTATTTTATTTTAATTTTATTGCAATGGATTCTTGCTCTGTTGCCCAGGATGAAGTACAGTGGTACGATCCTGGCTCACTGCAACCTACGACGATTCTTCTGCCTCAGCCTCTTGAGTACCTGGGATTACAGGTGCTCACCACCACACCCGGTTAATTTTTGTATTTTCAGTAGAGACGGGGTTTCACCATTTTGACCAGGCTGGTCTAGAACTCATGACCTCAAGTGATCCGCCGCCTTGGCATTCCAAAGTGCTGGGATTACAGGCGCGAGCCACCACACCCAGCTATAATTAGCAATAGTATAATAAATTTAGTTTGTACAATGGTTTTGAACCAAGATCCCAAGCCTAAGGACCACCAACTAAACAAATAAAAAACCTATGGGGGAATTGAATGAGACCTCTTATAGTCTTTGAGTAGCATTTTAGGACTGGGTTGAATTAAAGCAGAGCGCCAACTCTATAAAAGGGACCACTAGGTGAAGGAAAGGATTTGGGGTCAGGTTCTGTCAAGTGAAAAACGTAGACATTAAGGGGGTAAGAGTCTCATTATGATATGAAGACTCATTCTGACGTCTTGGGAAAAACTGTCTACAGTGTGCAAACATCAACTTCTCATCCTGATTTCTTGTTCAAATGTCTCTGGTTATGGCATTGGACAGTTTGGAGAACTCTTTGTGTGGTCCATACATCAGGCACGAGACTTTGTTCCTTAAAATTTATGCACTTTTATAGGACTTGTAAATCAAAAATAAAATCCTAACCCCCGCCACTCTGCAACCATCTGAATGGACTTCTTCCTCAGCCAGGGCTCTTTTAAAATTTAACCTGAGAGACGGTTTCAGGCCATGACAGGAAGTGGGGGTGAGACATGCCTCATTATACCTCTGGCATCAACATCAACACAGACTTGAAGTCTGACAAGAAACATGTTACAACCTACTCTCTCTGAAGCCTAGTACCAGAAGGCTTCCTCTGCAAATATGAACTTGGGTCTCCACAATCCTTTATCTTAACCCAGGCGTTCCTTTCTGTTGATCCTAGGGTTTTGTTTTGTTTTGTTTTGTTTTTGTTTTGAGACAGAGTCTCTCTCTGTCACCCAGGCCGGAGTGCAATGGGCGGGATCTCGGCTCACTGCAACCACCGTCTCCTGAGTTCAAACAATTCTTGTGCCTCCAGTGGCTGGGACCACAGGCGCCAGCCACCATGCCCAGCTAATTTTTTGTCCTTTTAGTAGAGAAGGGGTTTTGCCATGTTGCTCAGCTTGGTCTTGAACTTCTGGTCTGGTGATCCATCCGCCTCAGCCTCCCAAAGTGCTGGGATTCCAGGCATGAGCCACCAAGCCCAGCCTACTAATTAGGTTTCTTCTTGCTTAGGAAAACTGAGCTTTGAAAGAGTTAAGTTTTTAAGTCTGTGTAACTTTCTGTATTGCTTTTGAAGTCTGTTGACTATAACTCTGGTTAAATGAGTGACTATTATTTCACAGTGACCCGTGATCCTGTTTTGCACAAGTGTTTTGAGCCTTTTAACATCTTTGACAAACTTCCCCAAAATCCAATTCTTTTTTATTTATCTATTGCTGTCGAACAAACTAATCAAATTCTAATTTAAGTCTTTTTAACCTAAAATTGAGTTTGAGATTTACCAGTGAGGCCCCTGGAGAGCCTCAAAGAATGTGTCTCTCATTAGGCTTATTTGATATGTTAGATTATATGAAAAGCAATTTCAAATAACAAAATAACACTAATTGCTGTTTATATTTATATAAATATGTTATTGATGTTAATGTTCTGAAGATCGTATAAATTTTACAGAGGTCTGATGGTCCTGGTGTGATGCTATCAGTAATGATTCTGCTTCTTATCTTAAAATGTTCTATATAATAGAAATAATCGAATTTTTTCTCAATTATGGACCTTTGATCAGATCTTAATCATTGCTATTCTAAGCTGTATCATCTACAGTGTTGACTCTTCTCTAAATGTGTCCAGAATCAGATTCATAAAAAAGATTTTAACAAGTACTATTGAATATAGATTTATAATAACTTTCAGATAAATGAACTAAATAATTTTTGAAAACTCTAATAAAAACTGATGGGTTCATGCAACTGATCATCAAGATCAAGAAGAACAAAATTACATGAGGCTAAATAACAGATGTTTTTATGACCTTTATTTAAAACTTTATTTATTCTTCGGCTGGGCACAGTGGCTCACACCTGTAATCCCAGCATTCTCAGAGGCCAAGACAGGAGGATCCCTTGAGTGCAGGACTTCAAGACAAACCTGGGCAACATAGGAGACCTGGTTTCTAAAAGAAATTAAGAAAAGAAAGCTTTGTTTTTTACTTAAATGTTTGGTTGTGCACATTTAATAAAATTTTCTGGTGGGGTGTGGTGGCTCACTTTGGAAGCCAAGGCAGGAGGATTTCTTGAGCCCAGGAGTTCAAGACAAGTCTGGGCAACATGGCAAAACCCTGTCTCAAAAAAAAAAAAAATTAGCTGGGCATGGTGGTGTGCACCTGTGGTCCCAGCTACTTGGGAGGCAGAGGTGGGAGGATCACTTGAGTGGGGATGCAGAGGTTGCAGGGAGCCATGTTTGCACCACTGCACTCCAGCCTGTGCAGCAGGGCACAGACCTTTCTCAAAAAAATGAAAAAAAAAAAGAGAAAATTTCCCTGTTAAACTGTCTATAGTTTATAACAATTTGGTAAAGTATACTTTTGTAAACTAAGATGGAAAGGTTTGCTTTTTCTTTCTGCTTGATTCCTCCAGAATTCGAAACTATTTGGAAATATTCTTATGGCAGTATGGTTATTTACACAGGTCCAGTAAAAACCTGCTCTTGGTGCCTCATTCAACTCCAACATGGCAAAAATCTCCAGCCCTACAGAGAGACCCTGATTGCTGTTTTCCAGAAATAGGATGGAAAGGATGGTTACAATAGCATTCACTCCAAGACGGAGTTCCCAAGCTTCATGAATACAGAACTGGATGCCTTCACGAAGAACCAGAAGGCCCCAGTGTCCTTGACCACATGATGAAGAAACTGGACCTCACTAGTGATGGGCAGTTAGATTTCCAAGAATTTCTGCATCTGATGGATGGCATGACTGTGGCTTACCATGACTCTTTTCTCAAGGCTTCCCATTCCAAGAAGCAGATCTGAGGATCCCCTGGGCCTGGTTTCCAAGCCACCCCCTTTCCTTCCAGCCTCACCATCACCATCTCCTCACAGCCCACACGTACCCTGGGCCCAGCACACCTACCACCTCATGCAGGCCCTGCCTGCAGGTAGTAATAAAACCATTCCTTCCTGCCTGAAGCTTCCCACTCCTTCTCCACCCTTCTTCTCCTCCCCCTCCCCTCCTCTGCCCTCCCTTCTCCTCCCCTCCTTTCCTCTCCTCTCTTCTCTCAAGCACACCTACCATCTCATGCAGGTAGTAATAAAACCATATTTTACTTTTCTTTTCTCTTTCTTTTCTTTCTTTCTTTTTTTTTTTTTTTTTCCAGTGATGGGGGTCTAGTTATGTTGCCCAGGCTGATCTTGAACTCCTGGGTTCAAGTACTCTCCCAAAGTTCTGGGATTATAGGTGTGAACCATTGCACCTGGCCCACTTTTTTTTTTTTAACACGAAAAAAAAAATCTGCTCTCTCTTTATAGACGGATACAATTAAAAACATTGGTTATAGGGCCAGGCACGGTGGCTCACATCTGTAATCCCAGCACTTTGGGAGGCTGAGGCACGTGGATCATCTGAGGTCAGGAGTTTGAGACCAGCCTGGCCAACATGGTGAAACCACATCTCTACTAAAAATACAAAAATATGTAGCAGGGCTTCGTGGCACACATCTTTAATCCTGGCTACTCAGGAGGCTGAGGCAGGAGAACTGCTTGAACCCAGGAGGTGGAGGTTGCAGTGAGCCGGGATCACGCCACTGCACTTCATCCTGGGCGACAGAGCAAGACTCCATTGCAATAAAATAAAACCAAAAAAAAAAAAAAAAAGATTGCTAATTATTTTTGTATTACGATCTTTGAGCTCTGTTCTTGTTGCCTGTCTAATATTTGTTCAGCCAGTTCTCTCAACAGGATAATGTTGGCCTAGTGCTTCAAGAGGAATGCTAATATAGATGGAACTAATAAGATGCTGAACTCCAAACAAACATGCCTGATTTTTTTCCTTCTGGCCTCTTTGTGGCTCAAATGTGGCCCATGTTCCTGATCTAGACTCCCTTATCTTTCCCTTGACATGGGACAAAGACAACCCGCACAGGTCCATCCTGGCATGGAGTGACAATGAAGCCTCACTTTAAGATGGCTGATCAGTGAGGTTTTCAAAGAAAGATGTTGATCAAAAGAGGGAATGTGAAAGCTGATTGTGCGAACGAACCAGCTTCTGCAGTGCCAATGAGCCTTATTTCAAAACAATTTGTAACATTTTTATTTCTGATAAAGCTTCCAACTTCTGTTTGTTTGTTGGACATACTGAAGGTCACCCCAGTCCGTGTATATGCCCTGAATTGCAATTTTGTGATTCCCAAATACAGCATTTGATTTAGGGATTTGTCTCTATAATTTATTTTGTCTTTGACACAATTAACCACTATGATGTGTTGAATGGTCGCCCCACCCCCTGACGAGGTGAGTATTATACTGAATTTAAAAATTCATTCTAGACTGGGCATGGTGGCTCACGTCTGTAATCCTCACACTTTGGGAGGCTGAGGTGGGCGGATCACCTGGGGTGAGGAGTTCAAGTCCATCCTGGCTAACATGGTGAAACCCCATCTCTACAAAAAATACAAAGTTAGCTGGGCCTCGTGGTGCATGCCTGTAATCCCAGCTACTTGGGAGGCTGAGGAAGGAAAATCGCTTGAACTCAGGAGACAGAGGTTGCAGTGAGCCGAGATCGCACCATTGCACTCCAGCCTGGGCAATGAGAGCGAAACTCTGTCCCGAAAAAAAAAAAAAGTCATTCTATTATAATCCTGATAATTGTTTTGCTTTGCAACTTACTATGAACTTGTTGGATATCTATGTGGCTGTACGCTACCCAGAGAAAGATAAACAGCAGTGGAGATAATTAGAAAATTGTAATGTTACTATAAGAGAATAACAAAAGGGGGAATTGTAAGGTTAACTACACATAAAATTGAGATTTTCCTGTTGCCAAAAGGGAAGAAGAGACCTTTCCCCATTTCCCTTTCCCTAGGGTATTTCCTTGCGAAAATTTGTATTTGTAAATTCTTCCTTTGATATGTAAGCCTCTGGCCCCATCTATCCCAGGAATGTCTTGGACTTGAACTCCAGGCCTCAAGTGATCCTCCAGCCTCAGCCTCCCAAAGTGTTGGGATTACAGGTGTGAGCCACCATGACCGGTCCCTAGAAAGGTCTTTGAGCCTTGAGCCATCTCTTTGAAACGTGAACATTGAGGAAGATGACGTCCCAGTCTCCCTGTCACCAGGGGAGTTTGCCTAGGTGCCTTGCTCCAAGCTGTAAGCACCTGCTTGTCGTAGAGATATGAGTTTTATTTTTCCTTCAGATAAAGGCAATTAACTAGCACAGATGAGTATTCCAATTCCTTGGTGAACTTAGGACTTGCCTGGGAGTATTTAGTTTTCACCCTTGGCTGCTGCTATACAACCAGGCCAATTAGCTACATACATGGACTTTCTGGTTTCTGCTACTACTTTTTTGATTGTTCGTTTGTTTGGTTTGTTTTGTTTTTCAGATGGAGTCTTGCTCTGTCACCCAGGCTGAAGTGCCGTGGTGCGATCTCAGCTCACTGCAACCTCTGCTTCCCAGGGTCAAGCGATTCTCCTGCCTCAGCCTCCCGAGTAGCTGAGATTACAGGTGTGTGCCACCATGCCGGGCTAATTTTTGTATTTTTAGTAGAGACTGGGTTTCACCATGCTCGCCAGGCTAGACTCGAACTCCTGACCTCATGGTCTGCCTGCCTTGGCGTCCCAAAGTGATGGGATTACAGGCATGAGCCACCACACCTGGCCTCTACGACCACTTTTGGATTCTATGAAACACTATACTTCAAAGTGTGGGGTCTGGCTTCCAAGACAGCTGTGAAAGGGGCAGATGACGCAATCTAGAAGTGTGGGGGAGTTCATGCCTATGGGGTAAATTTTGACCAATTAAAAAAAAAAACCATGAGTGAGAACCAGGTACGTAAATTCCCTCTCCTCTCCTCTCCCCATGCACTGTTCCAAGCATGGCTTCTCAGTATAGTCTGTCTAGAGGTGTCCTGTATGGCCCAAAGCCTGTTTCCTTGGGAACCTGAGCTAAAATAATGGGAATTCACACACTCGCAGACAGTGTTAAGTGTTGTGGGGGATCCAGATCTGGGCAGAGGAAAATTACCCCAATAAGGAAATGGAGAATTTGAGGATTTGGAATAGAGAAAAGGACTAGAAGAACCAGTAGTAGAATAGCTTATGGGTAGCACTTTTGGAGAAAAAGGCAGTTCTGGTGATTTTTGCAGTGAACTGCTCAGCTCTGTAAAATGTATACTTCATTTCTTTCCATCCTATGAAATCTTCCGTAAATTATCCTTTTATAAAACTATCTATTGCCGGTGAAGTGAATTTTCTTTTTTTCTTTTTCTTTTTATTTAGAGATAGAGTTTCTGTCCACGAGGCTGGAGTGCAGTGGTGCCACCTTGGCTCACTGCAATCTCTGCCTCCGGAGTTCAAATGATCCTCCCACCTCAGCTGCCCTAGTAGCTGGGACTACAGGCGTGCACCACCAATGCCTGGCTAATTTTTTTTGTGTGTGTATTTTTAGTAGAGATGGGGTTTTACCATCTTGGCCAGGCTGGTCTCGAAATCCTGACCTCAGTTGATCCACACGCCTTGGCCTCCCTAAGTGCTAGGATTACAGGTGTGAGCCACCACACCCAGCCTGTCAGTTTTGTTTTGAAGAATAAAATAGATTGAGTCTTGTGCCGAAATGCAGGGGAAGCTGTACCCAGACAGGTAACAAAATATTATAAAGAATAATAGATAGGGTTTCTACATGCCAATAATAACCATTTAGAAAACCAAATTCAGAAAAATTACACTTATATTGTGAGAAAAATACATGAAATATCTAATAACAGATGATTGGAGCAAGACGGCAGCTAGATCCCATGCCCCACTCAACATTCCATCAAACTAGGAAGAAAATGTTTTCAAGAGTCAATCCTTAACAGCAGAGGAAAATAGGAAAACGTGTCAGCGGTCCACCAGAAATATTGAGGCATTCCTGGGAGGTAGAGTAGATGGGATCAAACTGACAGAGAAACCCGAGGAGACAAGACCACAGCTCAAGTGACTGTAGGCGAGAGATGCTGTTTGTTTTTTGAGACAGAGACTTACTCTGTTGCCCAGGCTGGAGTACAGTAGCGTGATCTCGGCTCACTGCACAGTGTGTCTCCTGGGTTAAAGTGATTCTCGTGCCTCAGCCCCCACAGTAACTGGAATTCACCGGTGCCCACCACCACGGCTGGCTAATTTTTGTATTTTTAGTAGAGGCAGGGTTTTTGCAATGTAGGCCAGGTTGGTCTCGAACTCCTGACCTCAAGTGATCTGCCTGCCTCGGCCTCCCAAAGTGCTGGGATTACAGCGTAAGTCACTGTGCCCGCCCAGGAGATGCTCTTTGTAGGAAAGCTTCTGAAAAACTCCAAACCCAGAATCAAAAAAACATGGAGCGAGAAAGGGCCTTAGGATAATCATCAGGTAGTTTAATTGAAAAGTTCATTTGAAACGTCTGAATCAGCCAGATTCCCCTCCAACACCACACTCAGATTGGCTGGCAGTAGCCACTTTTGTCTCTAAGACGAAACTCTGATAACTGTTCATTAAAGAAAGCGAAGGCCTGGCGAGGTGGTTCACACTTGTCATCTTAGCACTTTGGGAGGCTGAGGCAGGAGGATTGCCTGAAGCCAGTAGACAGAGACCAGCCTGGGCAATATAGTGGGATCCTGTCTCTACAGAAAATACAAAAATTAGCTGGGTGTGGTGGCAAGTGCCTGTAGTCCCAGGTAGTTCGTAAGCTGAATTGGGAGAATCCCTTGAGCCTGGGAGATCGAAGCTGCAGTGAGCTGAAATTGCAGAACTGCACTACAACCTGGGAGACAGGGTGTGATCCTGTCTCAAAAAAAAAAACAAAACAAAACAAAAAAAAAACCCCACAAACACAAAAAAGTAATGCATCACTGGGCGCCATAGCTCACACATGTAATCCCAGCACTTTGGGACGCTGAGGCCATCAGATCACGAGGTCAGAAGATCAACCTGGCTGACACAGTGAAACCCCGTTTCTACTAAAAATACAAAAAATTAGCTGGGAATGGTGGCACACGCCTGTGTTCCCAGCGACTCTGAAGACTGAGGCAGGAGAATCGCTTGAACCTGGTAGGCAGAGGTTGCAGTGAGCCGACATCTCACCACCGCACTCCAGCCTGGACAACAGAGCGAGACTCTGTCTCAAAAAAAAAAAAAAAAAAAAAAAAAAAAAAAGCAATGTATCAGGACTTGGTGTATCTTCAGCACTTCACAGTAATAATGAAGGAAAGAAACACATTTGTGGAGAGCGGACCATGTTCACTCTTTATCTATCCATGATAGACAGTCGGGAGCTTTATATACCCAAGGAACCTAAGGAAAAATGTTCCCTGTCATGACTCACAATCTTCCAGCCACCCTGCCTGGCACCTGTCTTGTGGGCTGGGAGACCCAACTTACGGATCCCATCATCCCAGGGAGAAAGAAAAATCAAATCCTTCAGTATCTCTTTTAGGGTATCCTCTCCTCTGTTTGCATGGAGGATAAGGCACCCGATATCTAGTAGCCGAATGTTACATTTGTGTAATACAGAACTATATTGGGATAAAATAGAATTTGTTTCCTCTGAGACACAGGTAGAGGCACGTCCACAGTGACCTGGGTGGCAGCCACCTCTTCCTGCAGTGCTAGGCAGGGCATGCTCACAGATCTGGGGAACCTCTGTTGCTCCTGGAGCCCCACAACCTCCTTACTAGCACCCTCTCCCTCTGGTGGCTGTGACAGCCCACACGTGGTCTTGGGTATCCCCTGCTTCTTTGCCTGTCCCTCTTCTGCCCATGCTGCACATCTCTGTCTCCCACTGTCCCCACTACGTCCACGATTGCCTGTTCCTCCCTGCACTCTCCATCTCTAAGGGCTCCTTGTCTTGGAAAATGAACCCACACCCTCTACCTTGTGACTGGGGACAGAACCCCGGGCTTGTTCAATTCTCCCTCCCTCCACCACACACACCTGTCCTCCTTAATGTTTCTGAAGTCAGTGAGCTCCAAACTCAGCTCCTCCTGCACTTGCCAGCTGCAGGACCTATGACAAGATGCCTACCATCTGTCTGGGACTCTGTCTCTCATCTATCATATAGGCATAATGATGGTAGTTTCCTCCTTCCAAGGCTGGGGAGAACCAGGAGGCCAAGGTGATGGGCTATGGACAGTCAAAACAGCTCCAATCCTGCCTCCACCTGGGGCTGGTGTTTCAAGTCCGTTGCTTGTGAATGGAGCTTTAATGTCTCCATTCACACACAAATGTTTTATTCTAAAATAGACTCCCCTCTGCTCTTCCCTTCCCCACAACTCTTTCCCCTCTGCACCGGGCAGTGGTACCTGTGAGAAAGAACTGTCCCATTCCCAAATCATCGTCCCCACCCCAGCCCCCAGGCCCTTGGTTGGTGAGACCCTTGATGGGCAGTCTCATGCTTCTGTCCAGGGGACTTTCCCACCGCTGATCCCCTGCGTGGAGGCTAAGTGGACTCTTCTATTCCCTGGCCATCACAGGGTCTACAGTGCACGCATCTTCCTCATTCCTCCATGTTCCCCAGATGACGATTTCATCTGTGTCTCCTCCCACATACTCCCAAATGGACCATCCCAGCCCTAGAACCCGAAAATTGTTCAGAGAGCGAAGGCCAAATTGCCCAACCACCTGCTGCAGAATCCTGCTCCAGGACTGAAGTGTATAGTCCCTATCAAAATAAAAACTCGAGGCCAGGCGCAGTGGCTCATGCCTGTAATCCTAGTACTTTAGGAGGCGAAGGTGGGAGGATCGCTTGAGCCCAGGAGTTCAAGGCTGCATTGAGCTATGATCGTACCACTGCACTCCAGCCTGGACAGAGCAAGACCCCACCTCCAGAAGAAACAAACAAACAAACAAACAAACAAACAAACAAAGAAAGCCAACAACTGGAAACATCCTCCTCTAGAATGGTGGTCAGGAACGTCTCCCCGTCTTGTTCCCTGATGTCTCTCCAGCACCTAGAACAGCGCTCAGCACGAGGACGCACTCATCAGGGTTTTGTTTAATAAATGACTCCTTTGACACAGCAATCCACTTCTAAGAATCTTTCTAAAGAAATATTCACACATGTGCACAGAGCTGTGTGCACAATAACGAGAGGAACAAAAAACTGGGGAACGTTTGTAAAGGTTTATTAACTGTCAGTGACTGATAGAGGGGAATCGGATGAGGGGAGTACATGCTGAACAGGAAACAGAGTGAGGGGGGCTTGACCAGGACGCATGGCAATGGCAAAAGCAGATGGGAGATGCTTATACTGGTACTTGGTGTGTGTGTGTGTGGTGTAGTGTGTAAATGCAGAGGAAAAAGTCTGAAATTAAACACTCAGAACTGCTCTCAGTAGTCACATCTGGGGAGAGATGAGGATAGTGCTGTTCTATGCAGAGAATACCTGACAATACTTGTTTTCTGACGTAGGTGCATGGGTACACAAACCGAAATATGCATTAAATACGTCTTGCTCATCAGTGATAAGGATAGTATCTAACAGAATGGCACACTGTAAGAAAATACAACGGAAACACTAACATGGAACTCTTGTCACATGAAGAAAAATGATGCTCAACTTTTCACGGTTGTGAACACTTGCTTTCACATGTTATACACCTGATGATGAGGGTCCGCAGACATGCCCATGTTCATGAAAAGTCACCACGTTCTGCTTCTCATCAAGGGCATGTGTCATATCCCCAAGGCCGAGGTGAGAAGAGAGAAGGAAAGTAAGTGACAGCGAGTTCCCACTGCCCAATAACTCACTCTCAACTCCTCCTGACCTGCAGACCCTGCACACTCTGATTCTGCCCTACCTCAGGACCTGCACACGCCTTCCACGGTTCCTCGAAGTGAACCCTCTGCTCATGCCACAGTGACTTCCTCGTCTGGTTTATGCATTCCTAGGCTAGAGGAAGGTGTGGCCACATATCAGGGCTGACCTGGGGTTTGGGAACCCACAGCATCCTGGGTAGGGAGGATCCCTGGATATACAGGGTAGGGAGTAGAAAGAGCATGGGAAATCTCATCATTCAGCCTCAATGCTGTACACTAGAAAATTATGAGAAAAGAATGATTTGGGAAACAAATGACAAGATGGGATACCGGTACCATAACAGAATATGGTATGTGGGGTATGAGCATCTGCAGGGATGTGGGGTATGAGCCAAAGGTTCATTTACGGAGTTACTCATCATCTTCCTCAGGGTCACTGATCTCTTCATAAATTACCAGCTGGTTTCTCTCACGCAGTCTGTGGGTCCAGGCATGTTTCCCCCTTTTGGGTCCTATGATGGAGAAGAGTTGGAAGATGAGGGTTGGGTACGTTGAAGAGTGCTAGGCTCTGTTTTCTCAAAAAAAGGAGATGCCTCCTCCCTCCCAAGTGCCCATGGGCCTTCTTTATCCAGTTTTTCACATTCTCTGGCTTAGAGAGGCTGAGGCCTTAGACCCACACCAATAGACGACAAATACCAATTAAAGTTTTAGCTTCTGGCTCCTTCCGTTGTGAGGTTTAGATTCCCAACCTCTTCACTTACGGGAACATTCACCGATACCTCCTTTCATTCAGCATGTATTTGTTAAGGGCACACAGGCATACCTCGTTTTATGGCACCTCATTTTTATAGTGCTTTGCAGATATTGTAATTTTTTGGGGGGAATTCTCACCAATTTTACACTTTTCCATTATTATTATATCTGTTATGGTGATCTGTGATTAGTGAGCTTTGATGTTATTATTGCAATTGTTTTTGTTGTTTTTTAGTCTTTTAAAATAATTTGTTTTATTTTTGTGGATACACAGTAGGTGTACATACTTATGGGGTACGTGAGATATTTTGATACACGTATGCAATGCATAATAATCACATCATGGAAAATAGGGTATCCATCCCATCAAGTATTTATCCTTGTATTACAAAAGATCCAATTACACTCTTTTAGTTATTTTTAAATGTACGATTAAGTTATTATTGACTATAGTCACCCCGTTGTGTGCAAATGTTTTGGGGGTAACAGGAACTCCACCCAGAGAAGATAATGAATGTAATTGATCAATGTTGTGTGTATTCTGACTGCTCCACCGACGAGCTCTTCCCTGTCTGTTTTCCTTTTCTTGGGCCTACCTATTCCCTGAGACACAGCAATACTGAAATTAGGACAATTAACAATCCTAAAATGGCCGCTAACTGTTCAAATGAAAGGAAGAGTCACATTCTCTCACATTAAATCAGAATCTAGAAATGGCTAAGCTTAGTGAGGAAGGCATGCTGAAAGCCAAGACAGGATGAAAGCTAGGCCTCTTGCACCAAACAGCCAAGCAGTGCATGCAAAGGAGAAGTTCTTGAAAGAAAAGAATAGTATATAATGCAAAGGAAAAGTTCTTGAAGGAAATAATAATACTAATACCCAGTGAACACACGGATAAGAAATCAAAACAGCCTTACTGCTGCAATAGAGAAAGTTTGAGTGATCAGGATAGAACATGAAACCAGCCACAACATTCCCTTAAGCCAAAGTCTAATTCAGAGCAAGACCCGAACTCTCTTCAAGTCCATGAAAGCTGAGAGAGGTGAAGAAACGTGTGAAGCTAGCAGAGGTTGGTTCATGAGGTCTAAGGAAGGAAGTCGTCTTCATAACATAAAAGTGCAAGGTGTAGCAGCAAACCCTGATGGAGAAGCTGCAGCAAGTTATCCAGAAGATCTAGCTAAGATCACTGATGAAGGTGGCTACACCAAACAACAGATTTTCAATATAGATGAAATAGCCTTTTATTGGAAGTAGATGCCATCTAAAACTTTCACAGCTACAGAGGATTCACTCCAACTTTGAAAGAAGTTCTAAAGTGGCTAAACGCTATCGAATAGCATCACATACTACAGAGAAATCTTTCATGAAAGGGAGAGCTAATCGATGTGGCAAATTTCATTGTTGTGTTCTTTTAAGAAACTGCCACAGCCACTCCACCCTTCAGCAACCACCACCTTGATCAGCCAGCAGCCATCAACACCGAGGCAAGACCCTCCACCAACAAGAAGAGTGTCACTCATTGAAGGCTCAGAAGATTGTTAGCATTTTTTAACAATGAATTATTTTAAAATTAAGGTATGTACATTTTTAGACATAATGCTATTGCACACTTAGTAGAGTACACTATAGTGTAAACATAATGTTTTTATACACTGCGAAACAAACGAAAAACAATGTGGGTGACTCACTTTATTGCAGTGGTCTGGAACCGAACCTGCAATATCTCTGAAGTACACCTGTATTGGGTATCAGGCATTGAGCTGAGTAAGATATGATCCCAGGTTATCACAGATAGAATCGCTTGAGCACCTTTCATGTCATCAGGCCTTCTAGATTAAATTTAATGCTTCCAAACAATTTATGAACTATGATTCTTATTTCCATCTTATGTACCAGGAGTCTGGAACTGAGAAAATTTGGAAGACTTGCCCCAAGTCACGTGGTTTTTTATAGGGATGACAACTCCAGTCTGCCTCTCTGGAAGTCATGTCTAACATCTCATTTGGAGCTGGGTGAGCTCCTCAGCCCAGCCTGGACCCAGGCTTGTCTGGTTTCCATGCCACACACCCATTCCACACACCTGAACATAGCCAGAAAAGCCAGAGGGGTTGTTCCCAAATTGATTCCTCTTACCAGATCTCTTATTAATCTTCTCAGAAGTATTTGCTTTTCCCGGGGGGCGCAGCTGTTTCCCATCGTTTTGTGGGCCAGAGGCTTCTGACACTCCCTTCGAATCATTTCCTTCCTCTGCTGGCTTTTTGGGCATGATCTTTATAATGTGAAGGTTACAGATAAACAGTATCAGTGACACTTCTATAGTGCTTTAGAGCTTACAAAGCGTCTTCACATGCATTACCTTAATCAATGTTCTCAACAACACGGGGAGAGTTACACTTGCCTAAATAAGAGAAACCTGGGAGATTAGAAGCAAAAGGAATGGCCTAAATGAATGCAGTTTCCAGGGCTAGAATGCTTATCTTCACACTCTTTTAAGACTGACATTCGTGCAAACAGCAGAAATCTCCATGTAATCGAGAGTGTGGTACACAGAAGATTTGGAGAAAAATAGCATTCTAAGAATTCACAAGGGCTACAAAAGGAAGAACTTCTACAAAATACAAGGGATCCCATATAAGCTTGTAGACAGCTGCTCGGAGAGTACATGTAAAAACATAGAGAGGGGACAAAACACTGCTGAACAAGATGGTATGGGGAGATGAATACAGGGAAGGGAGAGGGAAAGAAATGGTTTGCTGAAATTAATCCAGGCAGCAAAGAAAGCAGTACCAGATCTGGCATACCACCCTACCGAGGCACCAACATTGAATGTGGAATTCAGTGAGGTGGTACCCATACCAATTCTTGTTACATTGGGATGTGTCACTGACCAACAATATTAAGCTACTTTTTTTTTTTTTTTTGACAAAGTCTCGCTCTGTCACCAGGCTAGAGTGCAGTGGTGCGATCTTGGCTCACTGCAATCTGCTTCTCCCCGGTTCAAGCGATTCCCCTGCCTCAGCCTCCCGAGTAGCTGGGACTACAGGCAGGCGCTACCACGCCCTGCTAAGTTTTGTATTTTTAGTAGAGACGAGGTTTCACCATGTTGGCCAGGACGGTCTCGATCTCTTGAC
Organism: Pongo abelii; assembly: GCF_028885655.2. Taxonomy (NCBI): domain Eukaryota; kingdom Metazoa; phylum Chordata; class Mammalia; order Primates; family Hominidae; genus Pongo; species Pongo abelii. The sequence continues at coordinate 48,603,729 of NC_072008.2, forward strand.
CTCATAATCTGCCCGCCTCGACATCCTAAATTGCTGGGATTACAGTCGTGAGTCACCGCGCCCGGCCCTTAAGCTACTTTTTACTCAGCTTCCTCACTTATGAAATAGGGAATAATACATGTAAAATAGACTAAGGGAAAATCCTCTCTGAGCTTGTGAACATTGTTCAAATGTAATAATAATAACATTGAATACCTTTCTGGATCCTTCTTTTAATTCGTTCTCCATACTGGCAACCCAACTCCCAGATCCCTTTACCTTCTAAACCAGAGCTGAATCTGCACTTCCGGAATCATTTATTCAGGGGCCTCTGAGGGATCCCCAGGGCTGGGAATGGGGCTTCTCGGGTGCCCCAGGTGCAGACAAAGCCCTCAAGGAGCTCAAGGAGGGGCCAACAGTCAAAGCGATTCCTAAGCCATGGGAGTGGCCCCGGCAATAGAAGAGAGGCCAGCTGGTCCTTCCTGTTGCAAGAGTGGGTGTCTCAATGGAAGCACCAGTAGGCCCTATGGGGTGAAGCCCTAGTGAGCAACATCTGAACTTCATAAACAAATGCAAACGTGAATGAGCTTTAAATGGCTTGGAGCTCTGGATTAGACTACCACTGCCACTGCGCCCCAGGAAAATTCTTTAACATCTCTGTACCACCAAAGCCTCATTTTATTATTATTTTGCTGATAATTATGGTCTATAACATGAACTATGATTCTTTACTTCCATTTCATGGACTAGGAATCTGGAGCTCCGATAACTTAGAAGATTTGTGCCAAGTTCTTCTTGGCAACCGAAGTGTGTGACTCATTACTATTTGGAGGTAATAACAGAAACAACATCATAGAGGTCTTCTTATGGATTAAATTAATTAATCCATGTGAACTGCTTAAAATAGTATCTGGCATCACTATGAAAACAAAAGAAGTATTAAGGATCACAACTGTTAGTATTATCAAGCCGTCGGTGCTACATAAGTTGTTGTGATAGATATGGGGAGAAAGAGGCAATGAGGGCCTTTTTGATATTCTCCCTGTCTTATCAGTGTTCACATCCATGAAGGGAAAAAGGTTTTCTGGTCCTTTAGATTTGAGAGGTACTCACCTTCGGGATGGTTCTCTGGAGCCTGCCAAAAGTCACCTGAAGATGTTCAACTGAAAGAGAATACATCAGAATTTTTCTTTGTTGGTAAAGATTTCCAAACTCTAGAGAGACTTCTGTAGCATCAGGGCATTCTGCAGCAGAGGGTTATGAGTCCACTCATTTTTGAGGAGTTATTTGAGATTTGCTTCTGAATTATGTTTAGTCATGGTTGGTTCATTTACCTGTGGCACCAATTCAGAATTTTCCACCTCATGGTTTCTCAAATGGGGGTTAAATCCCATCACAGTCTCATCTTATTCCATTACATATCTTTTACTTTTTCCCAAATAATTAAGTTGATTGGTTGGGAATCTGAACTGTATCCACTCAAGATGTGCAACAACTAAAAATCACTGTACACTTCAAATGGGTGAATCTTATGGTATGTGAATTAAGCTGTTAAATGTGTGATGAACCATGGATGATTTAGTCCAGTGGCTCTGAAATATTTTCAGTATAAAGACACTCCTTTAATGTCAAAACTTGGCAGACACTCAAGCACTGGATTTTCAGATCTCTTATAGTGATTGTGGGAGATGATTGATTCTGGCCTGTTTAGTTGGGGAGTAATGGGTATATTGAAGACAGTTTAGACACTCTGATCTTGTCTTATGATTGTATTGTCAGAGCAGAAGAGCAAGTAAACACATACGTCCCCTTTATATTCCTGAAATGCACAAAGATCTCTACCCAAGAACCTGTCTTCTTTTCATCCTACGTTATCTCCGCTCACTGACAATTGGGAAAGCTCTCTGTGTGTTGGATGAGGGATCACTCTTTCAAACTCACTTCCAAGCTCATCACAGAGAATTGGGGTTGTTTGGGAATCAGAAGACTATTTGGTTTTAATAAAGTATGGAGAAACAGCGATCTTTATTACATAATGTGTTCATCACCCTCTCTCTTGAGATATTTATCCAATATCTACATGCTGTTAATGAAACAATCTCTGGAAGTTTTTGGCGGATCTACACTTTTAATATTTTCTTTTTATTTTTCACTTTTAAAATTGTCTTAACTGTCCTTTGATTGATTAACAGTGTTTAGGAAGAACAACATGTCCTTTAAAAAAGAAATGTTTCAAACACACAGAAAAGTATGGGGAATAATATTGAGCTCAGTCGCATCTCAACATTACCCCATGACTATGTTAGATCTGATTTATTTATTCAGAATGTTAGAAACACTAGCAACGGCCTGGGTGCAGTAGCTCACACCTGTAATCCCAGCACTTTGGAGGCTGAGGTGGGTGGAACACCTGAGGTCAGGAGTTTGAGAACAGCCTGGACAACCTGGTGAAACCCCGTCTCTACTAAAAATACAAAAATTAGGTGGGCATGGTGGCAGACGCCTGTAATCCCATCTACTCAGGAGGCTGAAGCAGGAGAATCGCTTGAACCCGGGAGGCAGAGGTTGTAGTGGGCTGAGACTGTGCCATCGCACTCCAGCCTGGGCGACAAGAGCAAATCTCCAGTTCAAAACAAAAACAAAAACAAAACAAAACAAAACACACTATCAGCAAGTCATGACTGAAGCTGTGCAGCACTCACCAATCCCTGCCCCCGCTCCTTCTCCATTTACAGCCAGTCTTCTCAATTTGATGCCTTTTTATTCGCATTTATGTTTTTATGCATTTAGCATTTACTTATTATCCACGAAAATACATATTACTGTTTTGCATGTTTTAGAATTTTATGAATGGCCTCTGTAGTTAACTTTCTGTATGCAATTTTTTTTTCACTCAACCCTGATGTGTATGAGGGAACAAATGCCAGAGGATCTTTCCCAGGTAGCTGAGCTGAAAAGCAACTGGGCTTCAGGAGACCTTTCCAGCCACTTCCCATCTACTCACCCTGAATCCTGCGGTTATGGTCATTATCAAAATCATTCCCCTGGAAGTCTGTGGCCTGTTTATTATGCATGAAAGGTGGGAGGGTGACGTTGAAACCTAGAAAGAAGCAAAATGTTTATTCCTTAAGGGACAAACTTAGGCCTGGCACAGTGGCTCATGTCTGTCGTACCAGCACTTTGGGAGGCTGAGGCGGGAGGATTGTTTGAGGCCAGGATTTCAAGATGAGCCTGTGTAACATAGAGAGACCTCCATATCTACAAAATATAAAATAAAATTAGTTGGGCATGGTGGCATGTGCCCATAGCCTCAGCTACTCCATAGGCTGGGCAGAAGGATTGCTTGAGCCCAGGAGTTCGAGGCTGCATTGAGCTATGATTGCACTGCTACACTCTAGCCTAGGTGACAGAGTGAGACTCTGACTCAAAAAAAAAAAAAAAAAAAAAAAAAAAGGGAGAGAGAGAGAAAGAGACAAGCCGAGAGGAGGAAGGTAGGGTGGGAGGTGTGCTGCAATGCCACAGAGACAGTTGGGCTCATCAGAACAGACGCCGAAGGGAGAGAAAAGTGCAGGGTCCAGGTACAAGCTCCACTACGGCCAGTCCCTGCCCTCTGCTCTGACAGGATACAGAAGAGCAGAACACCCAGAAGCTGTCTTGCGATTTTTCCCTGCACAAAAGGAAAATGTGGGGTACTTTCTGCAGCCTAAGAAGTAGCCAAAGCAGGAAAAGGGATGCTCATGTGTCCCCAGACTTGTCTGTACCTAGAACTTTCTGTTACCTAGTTTAGTCATGGTCTCATAGTTTCTCTTCATATACACATAGTTGATTTTCTCCGAGTATTTCATCTTTTCCCACTCTTTCTTAGAGAAGTATGTGGCAATATCATCGAAGGCCTGAAAAAAAAAAATAAATTTTGGCAGTGACTCAGCTAGGTATGTCTGCCATTCAGCTGGAGCCACTTCCTGTGTGCTGGATCTGGGAAGTGAGGATGATAATCCGTCCTGGTTGATGCCATGGCTAACTGACAGAACATGGGGACCTTCCCTAGCTTCTCCCCTGCCACACAGTAGGGCTTTAATGCTGCTGGCTGGCTCTCTTCCCACCTTCCAGAATGCACTGAGAGTCACCAAATGTAGTGCACGGTCACAGACTTGTCTCCAGGGATGCTAGGTGATGACAGAACTCAGGTGGGAGGCTCCCAAGGGTCCAGATATCCCCTGAGACCCTGCTCCTTGTCCCCAGTACCTCTGTCCTCCCCTCCTCAGAAACCTGGTCACCCTACTCTGTCCCCTGGACCACTGCTATGCCCCCTCCAGGTCACCTTACCTTGCTTCTCTTCTCTGATGTTTTAGCATCATCCCTGGGTCTCTTGGCAAATGCGTCGTCTCCGTTCATGGCACCAGGAGCAGTCTGACCTGCAAGAGAAACAGCCTGAGACTTTCTAGCCACAGGACCCTTGGTCCTATGGAGGGAAAAATCAGTGAAGGCTGGCCACACTCAGTCACCTGGAATTAGGTGTTGCATTTCTCCATTCGGGGCTTATCTGTCCGTGGGTAAGGACATGGAGAGAAGTCAGATGAAAACAGGGAGCCTGGAGTCTCCGGGAGAAGTATTGCTTGGGGATGACAGGTTTCCTAGTAGCCTTGAGTCTTTGGGAGGGGGTTGGCTAATGTTGTTAGTAGTTTCCCTGGGGCTAGGCTTACCCTTAAAGATGTGCATACCCTTGCTGGGGAGGCAGGGATGTGACTGTGTAATTTTATTGAGTGGGGGTGTTCTGACACCCCCACTCAATAAATAAAGGGAGGGAAGGGAGTCCCAGACATAACGTGGTCTCTCTGGTGATGGATCTGATCAGGCAGAGGGATGGGGGGGTTCTGTTCTGTTGAAGAGAAATGACCTTCACTAATATGAGCAGATTTAGAAGCTATTACTGGGTTATTTGTAAATTATTAGAAGGAAGAGAGCTAGAATCTCTGAGACTACAAGAGCCTGCCATCACTTAGAGAAAATGTGGGGTGTTTAAATTTGCAGCAATTGGCCAGGCGCAGTGGCTCATGCCTGTAATGCCAGCATTTTGGGAGGCCGAGGCGTGCAGATCTCTTGAGCCCAGGAGGTTGAGACCAGCCTGGGAAACATAACAAACCCCTCATCTCCGCAAAACAAAACAAAACAAAACAAAACAAAACAAAACACACACACACACACACACACACACACACACAAAATTAGCTGGGGGCAGTGGTGCAGCCCTGTAACATCTCAGCACTTTGGCCAAGGGGGGCAGATCGCTTGAGCCCACGAGGTCGATACCAGCCTAGCCAACCTAGAAAAACCCTCTGCTAAAAAAAATAAAATAAAATAAAAAGTATTAGTGGGGGTGGAGTGGTGCTCGCCTGTAGTCCCGAGGCCGAGGCAAGAGGATCTCTTGAGCCTAGGAGGTCGAGGCCAGCCTGGCCAACATAACAAAACCCCATTTCTACTACTAATAATAACAACAAAAATAATAACATCAGCGAGGTGGTTCTTGCCTGTAGTTCTGAGGCCGAGGTGGGAGGATCACTTGAGCCTAGGAGGTCAAGCACAGTTCGGCCAACATAAGGAAACCTTGTCTCTACTAAAAAGAACAACAACAACAAAACTAGCAGGGGCGGAATGGCACACATCTGTAGTCCTGAGGCCAAGGTGCGAGGATCGCTTGAGCCCAGGAGGTTGAGGCCAGCCTGGCCAACATAGTGAAACCCGGTTTCTACTTAAAAAAAAAAAAAAAAAAAAAAAAAGCACGGGCAGGATGGTGCACTTCTGTAGTCCCGGGGCCGAGGCGGAAGGATTGCTTAAACCCAGGCAGCAGAGGCCAGCCTGGCCAACATAGCGAAACCGTCTGTACTAAAAAAATAAAAAATAAAAAAAATTAGTGAGGGTGGGGTGGTGCGTGCCTGTAGTCCCAAGGCTGAGGTGGGAGGATTGCTTGAGCCCAGACAGTTGAGGCCAGCCTGGTCAACATAACGAATCCCCGTCTCTATTAAAATAAACAAAAAAAAATACCAGGGGCGGGATGATACAGGCCTGTAGACCTGAGGCCTAGGTGGGAGGATCCTCCATGATGATCGTCCTGAAAGGTATTAGTTGTCTTTCAGTCCTCAAGATTTTCGGAACCCCAAGCACTTGATGGCCCTACAGAGGCTTCCTCCTTTTCTATCTGCCCCGATTAGCCCATCTAGGGTGTCCCTTAAAGAGAACCTACTTCAGAGACAAAGCAGTGGTGGCGAGGTCGGCAGCAGTGGTGGCGAGTTGGCAGCAGTTGGTGACAAAGTGTGGCTGGAGGAGAAGAAAATATTCTGCAATGTCACTGCGCCAGGATGATGGACCAATCAGGGCAGTTAGTGAACTCCATCTGGCCAATCAGAAGTCAGAACAGTAGGCGGGATAAGCCAAGCTGATGTGGGGTCTATCAGTCCAGGCTCCAGGGACAGAACCTTCTAAAAATGGAGGCAGAAACTCTGACTTTCCCGCCTAAAGCATCCCCTGGGATTGGCTACTCCAAGTTCAGAGTACGCATGCGCTGATTTTCTCTCTTCATTTTTCCTATCCCTCCTCACCTCCCCGGTGGTGCATTGTTATCCAGTTTTAATAAGGAGTGTATATGAAGCAGGTCAGCATCTCAAATCCTTCCTGTCAGTTTCTATCTTTTTCAGGTATGGGATTTTTCCTAGGAACTCTGGTGACTTAAGAAATTTGGGCCGGCGCGGTGGCTCACGGTTGTAATCCCAGCACTTTGGGAGGCCACAGCTGGAGGATCGCTTGAACCTGGGAGGCAGAGGTTGCAGTGAGCCATGATCATGCCACTGCACCCCAGCCTGGGCAACAGAGCAATACTCTGTCTCTTTTCTCTACAAAAAAAAAAAATAATAACTAAAATTAGCGATGTGGGGTGGTGTGCCTGTAGTCCGTTACTCGGGAGACTGAGGTAGGAGGATCGCTTGAGCCCAGGAGTACGAGGTTGCAGTGAGCCATGATCCGGCTACTCCTGCCTACCTGGGCCACAGAGCGAGATCTTGTCTTTAAAAAGAGAGAGAGAGAGAAAGAGAAAGAAAGAAAAATTTCAATGAGCCAGTCCCAGTGGCTCATGCCTGTAATCCTAACACTTTGAGAGGCTGAGGCAGGAGGTGGAAGGATCACTTGAGGCCAGGAGTTCCAGAACAATCTGGGATACATAGCGAGACCCCCATCTCTATAAAAAATTTTTTAAAAAGAAATTTAAACAACAACAAAAAAAACTTCTACCCTTCCACATATGTTTTTTTCTAAAAGACCAAAGAAGCAGAAATATATTTTACCCATTGATATTAATAATATTTATAATAGTATTAAAAAGAGTATGTAATTAGGGCCCACTGTGTTCATCAGGGCTCTCATAAGTCAATTTGTCTAAGAAGTTTCCCCTACCCCCATCCCTAGTACCTCCAGCAAGTCCCCGTTCCTCTCTGGGCTTTCCATCTACAGCCCTGATCTCTCTAAGATCCTCCCAGGATGACAGCAAGCTCTCTTAGGGTAGGGACAGGGCAATGGCCCTTGAGTCCAGCACAAAGCCTTTTATGTGCATCTTCCCATTAATTTTCACAACCTTCTCTTGAGTTAAATACTATTATCATCCCCAGTGTGCAGATGTTGAGACTGAGGCTCAAGAGAATTAAGCAGTCTGCTCGAGGTCACATAGTCAGTGGGTGACAGAGCTGGGATTCACCCCCAAGATAGAATTGAGTCCAAAGTCTGTGCTTTTATTTACGTATTTATTTATTTTTAATTAAAATATTTTTTTTTAGAGATGGGGCCTTGCTATGTTGTCCCCGCTGATCTGGAAGGAACTGCTGGCCTCAAGCAATCCTCCTGCCTTGGCTTCCCAAAACACTGGGATTACAGGAGTGAACCACTCCACGCCCGGCCTCAAAGTCTGTGCTTTTAATTACTCTTCTATATTGCCTCGACTATTTGTTGAATGAATGAATGCATCTTACAACTGCAAAGGTTCTTTAACATAATTTACATAACTCCTTACAATCACCCCAAATTCCCTCTGGCTGCTGTAACAAATTACCACAAACTTTGTGGCATAAACAACATCAATTTATTCTCTCACAATTCTGGAGCCCAGAAATCTGAAATCAGTTTCACTGAGTTGAAATCAAGTTGTCAGCAGGGCTGTAGTCCTCCAGAGGCTGTAGGAGAGAATCTGTTCCTTGGCTCTTCCAGCTTCCCGTGATTGCCAGCATTTCTTGGCTTGTGGCTTGACATGGGTTGGCTCTGTGTCCCTACCCAAATCTCATCTCGAATTGTAATCCCCACAGATTACAAATCCCCATGGGGGTGGTTTTCCCCATGCCGTTTTTGTGACAGTGAGTTCTCATGAGGTCTGATGGTTTTATAAGCGTCTGGCATTTCCCCTGATTGCACTTCTGTCTCCTGCTACCATGTGAAGAAAGTCTTTGCTTCCTCTTCGCCTTTGGCCATGATTGTTTCCTGAGGCCTCCCCAGCCATGCAGAACTGTGAGTCAGTTAAATCTCTTTCTTTTATAAATTACCCAGTCTCAGGCAGTTCTTTATAGCAGTGTGAGAACAGACTAATACATGGCTGCATCACCCTAATCTCTGTCTCCATGGTCATTGCCTTCGTTTGTTTTCTGTTACTGTAATTGAATACCACAAACTGGGTAATTTATAAAGGATAGAAGTTTATTTGGTATACAGTTCTAGAGGCTAGGAGCTCAAGAACATGGCGCTGGCATCTGGTGAGGGTTGTGCCACGGTGGAACGATGAAAGGCAAAAGCAAGTGCAGGAGACAGACAGAGAAAATGTAGCTAAGCTCTCTTTTATAACAAACCCAGTCTCGTGATAACTAATCCGCTCTTATGATAGTGGCATTAATCACTTCCTAACAGCCCCACCTCTTAATATTGTTACAATGGCAATTAAATTTCAACACAAGTTTTGGTGGGGACGTTCAAACCATGGCAGGCGTACTACCTTCTTCTCTTCTGTCTGTGTCAGATCTCCCTGCCTTAATCTGATAAGGACACTCATTATTACATTTAGGGCCCACCCAGATAATCCAGGAGAATCTCCCCATCTCAAGAGCTTTAACATAATTACTTTTTTTTTTTTTTTGAGACGGAGTCTCACTCTGTGGCCCGGGCTAGAGTGCAGTGGCGTGATCTCGGCTCACTGCAACCTCTGCCTCCCGGATTCAAGCAATTCTGTGCCTCAGGCTCCTGAGTAGCTGGGATTACAGGTGCCGGCCACCATACCCAGCTAATTTTTATATTTTTTTTAGTAGAGACGGGGTTTCACCATCTTGGCCAGGCTGGTCTTGAACTCCTGACCTCGTGACCCACCCGCCTCGGCCTCCCAAAGTGCTGGGATTATAGGTGTGAGCCACCATACCTGGCCAACATAATCACTTTTTTCGTTGTAAGCTAACACTCACAGGTTCCAGGGGTTACTGTGTCGCTATATTTTGGAGGGGCGTTGTTCAGTCTACCACAGCCTGCCCTCTGGCCCCCAAGGATTCACATCTCTCCCACATGCAAAATACATGCGCCCCATCCCCAAATCCTCAAATGTCTCAAACTGTGCAACATTAGCTGAAGTCCAACATCTTATCCATATAAGATCGCTCAAAAGTACCAAATCTCCTCATCTAAAACAGATAAGGGTGAGACTCTGGTTATGAAACATCCTGGGGCAAAATTCTCCTGCTGTGAACTTGTGACACTGGAAAACAAGTTATCTGTTCCAAAAATACAGTGGCGGGACAGGTGTAGGATAATAGTTACAGATATTTCCATTTCAAATGAGAGAAAATGGAAGGAAGGAGTTGCCACTTCCAACCATTTTGAAATCTATCAGGACAAATTCCATTTGGTTTCAAGGACTCAGAATAATCCTCTGTAGCTTGAAGCTCTCCCCTCTGGTCCCATAGCCCTCCTCTCAGAATGTATGTCATAGTGATTCACACCTTTAGACCAGCAGGTCCTTTTGTATCTTTCCCAGATAATATCATTTCTATTACCAGCTATGGCTGAGCATAGTGGAAGAAGAGCTCCTTGAGTCACGTGCCTAATCTCTTCAGCACTAGCAAACACGGCCACATTCTTGACTTTCTCTCTAGAGCATACCTTCCTGACAGTGCCTCTCCTAATTTTAGTGTCTTTTGCAGTCTTGATAGGCTGAGAATTTCCCTGGATCCTTTTTGCTTAACAGTCCTTTCCTCAGTTTATCCCTTTCCTCTAACATTTTACTAGAACTTGAATTGGAGTCCAATAGAAAAATGAAAAATTATGGGATTAAGACTGGGGATAAAAAAATGGTTGAATCTCTAGGCAAGTTGCTGAGGGTTTATGAAGGATGAGCCTAGGGAAGGGAGTCTTATATATGATCAGACTGGTTGTGATTGAAAAGAAATTTTTTATCAGTTTATCTAAAAATTGACCATTAGTGTCAGGGGTGCACTGAAGCAGGGCGAGTCTACTCCTCTCGTTTTGAAATAGGTTTTCTTAAGATGTTGATCGTTTTTCTTTATCTTTTAAACAATCAGTCTAAAAAAACGGGGATTTTGTGCTTTAAGGTAGTTTCCTAACTGCATTTATTAGGTTTTTGTTTTCGTTTTCTGAGATGGAGTCTTCCTCTGTCGCCCAGGCTGGAGTGCAGTGGTGCGATCCACCCACTGTAGTAAGCAAGGTTGCTCACTGCAACCTCCACCTCCCAGGTTCAAGTGATTCTTGTGCCTCAGCCTCCCAAGTAGCTGGGATTACAGGTGCCCACCACCACGCCCGGCTAATTTTTGTCTTTTTAGCAGAGACGGGGTTTCACCATGTTGGCCAGGCTGGTCTCGAACTCCTGACCTCAGGTGAGCCGCCTGCTTCAGCCTCCCAAGGTGCTGGAATTACATGCGTGAGCCACCATGCCCGGCCTTTTGTTGTTGTTGTTGTTGTTAAGACAGTTTCACTATTGTTGCCCAGGCTGAAGTGCAATGGTGTGGTCTCACCTCACTGCAACCTCTGCCTCCCAGGTTCAAGTGATTCTCCTGCCCCAACCTCCTGAGTAGCTGGGCTTACAGGCGTGCACCACTATGCACAGCTAATTTTGTATTTTTAGTAGAGATGGGGTTTCGCCATGTTGGCCAGGCTGGTCTCAAACTCCTGACCTCAGGTGATCGTCCCACCTCGGCCTTCCAAAGTACTGGGATTACAGGCGTGAGCCACCGCACCAGGCCTATCTGATAGTTTTTCTATATAACTCTTTGTTACTGGGAAGATGTGTCAGCCCAGACACTCCATATGAGTTTCAGGGTTTCTGGATTGATAGGTCGTAGGATATAGAGCCTCTAGAGCTGAGCTGAGCCAATTCTTCTTTCCAGTTCCTAGCCTATTAGCCCCCAGAGATGCTTACAGGACTTCTGCCTTACAGAGTGGAGGGAGTCTACGGGTGGGTGATATTGGTTGTAATTGCCTAGCTCAGAGGGCAGAGGAAGAGGTAGGAAAGGAATGCTCAGTTACTGGCCAGCTTTGATGAGTCTGCACTTTTTCTAGGAGCTTTCCAAGCCCCCTATTCCTTAATGTTATCACGCCACTTTCGGCTGCCACTGGGCCAGCCCTGCCAAGTGTCTGCTCCATATGTTTACAGAACAGGTAATAAGCCATCCAGAAAACAAGGAGAAAACAAGAATGCAACTTAGAAAGCTCCACTTGGGCTGATGCTCCATCTGTAGCCTCTGACCTTTTCCCACTCGAAGACATCTCATTCCGCAGTGGGGCCAAACCATCAAGGGTTTTGTTACTGGGAACTGTTCTGAACTCCCAAATAGCTGGGATTTCAGGCGCCCACCATCAAACCCTAGTAGAGACGGGGTTTCACCCTGTTAATCAGGCTGGTCTCAAACTCCTGACCTCAGGTGATCTGCCTGCCTCGGCCTCCCAAAATGCTGGGATTACAGGCATGAGCCATGGCGCCTGGCCCAGTCTTTCTATTCTCTACCTCTGAAACTTTTTTTTTTTTTTTTTTTAAGACGGAGTCTTGCTCTGTTGCCCAGGTTGGAATGCAGTGGCATGATCTCAGCTCACTGCAACCTCTGCCTCCCAGGTCCAAGTGATCCTCCTGCCTCATCACTGCTAGCAGCTAGTATTACAGGCATGTGCCACCATGCCCAGCTAATTTTTGTATTTTTAGTAGAGATGGGGTTTCACCATGTTGGCCAGGCTGGTCTCAAACTTGTGACCTCAGGTGATCCGCCCACCTCGGCCTCCCAAAGTGCTGGGATTACAGGCGTGAGCCACTGCGCCTGGCCTATCTCTGGAACTTCTACTGGCTGAACGTTGAAATTTCTGGGATCTATTCTCCATTTCCTTTATTATTTTTCTTCCATACTTTCTATTTCGTAATCCTTTTCTGCTATACGGTGAAGTAGTGCCATGCCTGAACACATTTTTTCATTGAGTTGTTCCAGTTTCTCTTATTGATATGCAAAAGCTTTGTTGTATATTAGAGATGGTTACTGTTAATTTATTGGGGATGCTTCACCAATTTCCCCAACATTTGCCCTTTTAAACAGTTGTTTATGGTGTCTTTTGAATTAGATGATACTTTAATTTTTACGTCTTTAACTATGTCAGATTCATTGTCTATAGCCTTGGAGTAATGTCAGGAAGTGCCTATGCCAACTCAAGATGTCTTACACTGTAATATTTTCCTAAATTGTCATCCAGTTCTTTATGATTTCACGTTTTCACATTTAAGTCACTGAATTTTTAGAATTTATTATTTTATGTGCTTCAAAGTAAGGATTTAATCTTTAGTTTTTGAAATGGATAGACACTTGTCAAGCAATCATTTATTTTACAACCCATCATCTGTTGCCCACTGTTTGGAAATGCATGCTGAAGTTTGCATATAGATTAGTCTGTTTCTTGACTTTCTATTTTGTTTCACTAGTAAATGTTTCCGTGTGTTTTCATTTTTGATTGCTGCTGTAACAAATTTTCAATAGCTTAGACAACGCTGGGCGCAGTGGCTCAGGCCTGTAATCACAGCACTTTGGGAGGCCGAGACAGGCGGATCACTTGAGGTCAGGAGTTCAAGACCAGCCTGGTCAACATGGCGAAACCCCCTATCTACTAAAAATAAAAAAATTAGCCGTGTGTGGTGGCCCATGCTTGTAATCCCAGCTACTCGGGAAGGTGAGACAGGAGAATCACTTGAACCCGGGAGAAGGAAGTTGCAGTGAGCCGAGATCACCCCACTGTGCTCCAGCTTGGGCAACACAAGTCAGACTGCATCTCAAAATATATATATGTAGCTAAGACAATTTTTGGAAAAGAAGAATAAGGTGGGAGGAATGGCTATACCATGTTTCAATACTTCTTATATAGCTACAGGAATCAAGTCTGTGTAGTACTGGGAGAAGAATAGACACATAGATCACTGGAACAAAATAGAGAACCTAGAAATAGCCCCACACTGATTTTTTACAAAGAGACGAAAAGAAGGAAGGATCGTCTGCTTAACAAATGGTGCTAGAGCAGTTGCAGAGCCATAGGCTAAAAAAAAAAAAAAGAAAAGAAAAGACCTAATCTTCATATTTTTATACAAAAAATAACCCTAGTGGATCATAGATTTAAATCTAAAATATAAAACTAAAAAAAATCTTTTACAAGAAAGCATAGGACAAACGTCTGAGATCTAGGGCATAGTGAAGTGTTCAAAAAGCATAATCCGTAAGGAAAACAAATAAATTAGATTTCATCCAATTTAAAACTTGTGCTCTGCAAGATACCCTGTTAAAAGGATGAAAAAACAAAGTATGGACTGGGAGAAAATGTTTGCAAACCACGTACCCAAGAAAGGACTCACATCCAGAATATATAATGGATATGTATAGTACTCTCAAAACTCAATGGTAGGCTGAGCGTGGTGGCTCACGCTTGTAATCCCAGCACTTTGAAAGGTCGAGGTGGATGGAAGGCAAATCCCTTGAGGCCTGGAGTTCGAGACCAGTCTGGGCAACATGGCAAAAACCCATCTCTACTAAAAATACAAAAATTAGACAGGCATGATGATGCGTGCCCGTAATCCCAGCTACTCAGGAGGCTGAGACATGAGAATTGCTAGAAGCTGGGAGGCGGAAATTGGAGTGAGCCAAGATCACGCCACTGCACTGCAGCCTGGGTAACAGAGCGAGACTCTGTCTCAATAATAATAATAATAATAATAATAATAATAAACCTCAACGGTAAAAAATACAAACAAATAGTCCAATTAGAAAATCATGAAAAGATGTGAATATATATTTCACTGAAGAGGAAATAAGCAAATAAGCACATGAAAAGATGTTCAACCCTCATTTCCTTCACTAGATGCAAGTTAAGGCCATGATGAGGTATCACTACACACTTATTAAAATAGCTAAAATAAAAGACACAGTGACAACACCAAATGGTGACAAGGAGGCAGAGAAAGTGGACACCTCATTAAGTGCTGCTGGAAAGGTAAAATCTTACAGCCACTCTGGAAAGCAGTTTGGTAGTTTCTTATAAAACTAAATATGCAATGACCATACAATTCAACAATTACACTTCAGAGAAGTTAAAATGTATGCCCATCCAGAAACTTGTACACAGTTGTTCATAGAAGCTTTACTCGTAACAGCCAAAAGCTGGAAATAATCAATACGTTCTACAATAAGCGAATGGTTGAACTGTGGTACATCCATCCCATGGAATACTACTCAGTAATAGAAATGAGCTATTGGCCAGACACAGTGGCTTACCTTGTTATCCCAGCACTTTGGGAGGTTGAGGCAGGCAGATCATGACGTCAAGAGTTCAAGACCAGCCTTGCCAACATGTTGAAACCCCATCTCTATGACTAATACAAAAATTACCAGGGTGTGGTGGCGCACGCCTGTAGTCACAGCTACTCGGGAGGCTGAGGTAGGAAAATCACTTGAAACAGGGAGGCAGAGGTTTCAGTGAGCCGAGATCATGCCACTGCACTCCAGCCTGAGCGACAGAGTGGGACTCTGTCTCAACAACAGCAACAGCAACAATGAACTATTGATACACAGATATTAATATCTTGGATGAATCTCCAGGGAATTATGCTGAGTGGAATAAGCCCTTAAAACGTGATATACTATAAGATTTCATTTGTACAGCATTCTAGAAAAGACAAAATTGTAGAAGTGGAAAACAGATTAGTGGTTGCCAGGGGTTAGGAATGGTGGATGGGAGGAGAGTGAGTGTTACGAAAAATGAGTAGGACAAGGAATAGCATTGTGGTGATGGAAATGTTCTGTACCTTTTGTTTGTTTGTTTGTTTTCCAAAGGGATTCTCACTCTGACCGAGGCTTGAGTGCAGTGGCACGATCTCGGCTCACTGCAACATCTGCCTCTCGGGTTCGAGGGATTCTCCTGTCTCAACTTCCCATGTAGCTAGGACTACAGGCACCCACCACCTCACCTAGCTAATTTTTGTATTTTTAGTAGAGACGGGGTTTCTCTGTGTTGGCCAGGCTGGTCTCAAACTCCTGACCTCAAGTGATCTGCCCACCTCGCCCTCCCAAAATGCTGGGATTACAAGCATGAACCACTGCACCTGGCCATGTTCTGCACATCAAAACACTTTCACTGAATATAGATGCCATTACATTCTCTCACTTATGTTACAAAGCAAAAGGCAGCTTCATAAACACTATTCTATTATGTATCAACTGAAAAAACACATATATTCCAGAAAAAGGTTTTGAAGACACATGGGAGTGGAATGTGCCTGCATTAAGAGCAGAGCTTTTACAGGACCACCTGTCTCTAGTCGGCTCCCAGGGACCACTGGAAACAGCTGCTACACTCAGAACGACAAGATGGTCTTGTTATTGATTTCAATGGACTCTCAAATCTCATCCTCCTTGACCACCAGCAGAGGCAAAAACTGATGATGGCACCATGGATTGGCTGGGCCAGAAATCCATAATCTCGAAGTCATAGACACACCTTCCAAGCATCACAATCTTTGTTGTCTTGAATAACAATAGCATTTAATAATTCTTTTCCTCCTGGGCAGAGTGACTGACGCCTGTAACCCCAACGTTTTGGGAGGCCGAGGCAGGTGCATCACCTGAGGTCAGGAGTTCAATACCAGCTTGGCCAACATGGCGAAACCCCATCTCTACTAAAAATACAAAAATTAGCCGGGCATAGGGGCACCTGCCTGTAATCTCAGCTACTCAGGAGGCTGAGGCAGGAGAATCCCTTTAACCCGGGAGGCAGAGGTTGCATCGAGCCAAGATCGTGGCATTGCACTCCAGCCTGGGCAACCAGAGTGAACCTCTGACTCAAAAAAATAACTAAATGAATAAATAAAACAATCATTTTCCTCTTACGGCAGTTACAACATCAGAAGGTAGCTTCATGGGTTCATTTCTCAAGAGAATACCCATTTTTTCTGCATTTTCAGCAAGGTTTTCTTCTTCTAAAACCTCAAGGGCTGCAATGGCCACTTGGCAGCCTAGTGGATTGCCACCGTATGTGGACCCATGTTCCCCTGGCTTAATGCTCAGCATTATGTCATCGTCCCACAGCACTGCAGACACAGAGTATCAACCCCTAGAAAGGGCCTTTCCAAGGAGGACTATATCAGGTCTGACATTTTCATGATCAACAGCCAGCCATCTACCAGTTCTGGCCAATCCTATCTGTATTTCATCAGCAATGAACAGAACCAAGCTGGGAACATGAGATGGGATGAGGGTAAGTAAAAATACCAAAAAGCTTACTGTTCTTATGGAGAGTCAGCTGGTCTTTCTCTCTCTATTTCTTTCTTTCTTTCTTTCTTTCTTTCTTTCTTTCTTTCTTTCTTTCTTTCTTTCTTTCTTCTTTCTTTCTCTCTTTCTTTCTTTCTTCCTTCCTTTCTCTCTCTCTCTTTCTTTCTCTTTCTTTCTTTCTCTCTCTCTCTTTCTTTCTTTCTTCCTTCCTTCCTCTCTCTCTCTTTCTTTCCCTTCCTTCCTTCCTTCCTTCCTTCCTTCCTTCCTTTCTTTCTTTCTTTCTTTCTTTCTTTCTTTCTTTCTTTCTTTCTTCCTTTCTTTCTTCCTTTCTTTCTTTCATTTATTTATCTATTTATTTGACAATCTTGCTCTGTCTGCTAAGCTGGAGTGCAGTGGTGTGATGTCAGCTCAATGCAACCTCTGCTTCCCAGGTTCAAATCATTGAGTGAGCCCAGGAGGTCAAGACCAGCCTGGGAAACATAGCAAAAGGCAGGGTGGTGCATGCCTGTAGTCCTGAAGCTGAGGCGGGAGTATCGCTTGAGCCCAAGAGGTTGAGACCAACTTGGTCAACATAGCAAAACCGTCTCTACTAAAAAAACAAAACTAAAAATATTAGTGAGGGCTGGGTGGTGCATGCCTGTACTGTAGTCCTGAGATCGAGGTGGGAGGATTGGCCAATGTGCTGGGATTACAGGTGTGAACCACCGCTCCTGGCTGATTGCTGCATCTTGAAATGCCCCATATTCTGTCTAAGTGTTGATGGGCTCTTGTAGTCTCAGAAATTCTAGCTCACTTCCTTCTAATGATTTACAAATCACCCAGTAATAGCCTCTAAATCCGTTCACAGTAGCCATGCTCATTTCTCTTCAACAGAACAGAACCCCCCAACACTCTGCCTGATCAGATCCATCACCAGAGAGACCATATTATCTCTGGGACTCACTTCCCTTCCTTTTTTTATTGAGTGAGGGTGTCAGAACGCCCTCACTCAATACAATTACATAGTCATGTCCTTTCCTCCCCAACAAGGGTCTGTACATCTTTCAGGGTAAGCCTAGATCCAGGGAAACTACTAACAAGAGTAGCCAACCCCCTCCTAAAGACTCAAGGCTGCTTTGCCCATAGGAAACCTGTCATCCCCAATCAATACTTCTCCCAGAGACCCCTGGTTCCCTGTTTTCATCTGACTTCTCCTCATGGCCTTACTCAGGGACAGATAAGCCCCGGATGGAGAAATGCAGCACCTGATTCCAGGTGACTGAGTGTGGCCAGCCTTCACAGCTTTCTCCCTCCACAAGACCAAAGGTCCTGTGGCTGGAAAGTCTCAATCTGTTTCACTTGCAGGTCAGACTACTCCCGGTGCCATGAACGGAGACAATGACTGTGCAAAGAGAGCTAGGGATGATGCTCAAATACCAGAGAAGACACAAAAGGTGAGGTGACCTGGAGGGGGCATAGGAGTGGCCCAGGGGACAGTGTGGGGTGACCAGGTTTCTGAGGAGGGGAGGACAGAGATACTGGAGACAAGGAGCAGGGTCTCGGGGGAGATCTGGACCCTTGGGAGCCTCCCACCCTCGCTCTGTCATCACCTAGCATCCCTGGAGACAAGTCTGTGACCTTGCACTACGTTTGGTGACTCTCAGTCCATTCTGGAAGGTGGGAAGAGAGCCAGCCAGCAGCATTAAAGCCCTACTGTGTGGCAGGGGTGAAGCTAGGGAAGGTCCCACGTGTTCTGTCAGTTAGCCATGGCATCAACCAGGACTGATTATCATCCCCACTTCCCAGATCCAGCACACAGGAAGTGGCTCCAGCTGAATGGCAGACATGCCTAGCTCAGTACTGCCAGAATTCCTTTTTTTTTTCCCCTAGGCCTTCGATGATATTGCCAAATACTTCTCTAAGAAAGAGTGGGAAAGATGAAAGCCTCAGAGAAAATCAACTATGTGTATATGAAGAGAAAGTATGAGGCCATGACTAAACTAGGTAACAGAAAGTTCTAGGTACAGACAAGTCTGGGGACACATGAGCATCCCTTTTCCTGCTTTGGCTACTTCTTAGGCTGCAGAAAGTACCCCACATTTTCCTTTTGTGCAGGGAAAAATCGCAAAGCAGCTTCTGGGTGTTCTGTGCTTCTGTATTCTGTCAGGGCTGAGGGCAGGGACTGGCCACAGTGGGGCTCATACCTGGATCCTGCACGTTTCTGTGCCTTAGGCCTCTGTTCTGATGAGTCCAACTGTCTCTGTGGCATCCTGGCACCCCCCGACTGACACTACCTTCCTTCTCTCAGCTTGTCTGTCTTTTGAGTCAGACTCTCACCGTGTCACCTAGCCTAGAGTGCAGTAGTGCAATCATAGCTCACTGAAGCCTCGAATTGCTGGCCTCAAGCAATCCTCCCGCTTCAGCCTCCCAAAGTGCTGGTACTATAGATGTGAGCCACCGTGCCAGGCCTAAGCTTCTCTCTTAGGGAATAAACATTTTGCATCTTTCTAGGTTTCAAGGTTGCCCTCTCACCTTTCATGCATAATAAACGGTCCGCAGATTTCCAGGGGAATGATTTTGATAATGACCGTAACCACGGGAATCAGGGTGAGTAGATGGGAAGGGGCTGGAAGGGGTGTCCTCAAGCCCAACTGCTTTTCAGCTCAGCTACCTGGGAAAGATCCTCAGGCATTTGTTCCCTCATACACATCGGGGCTGAGTGAAAAAAAAATTGCGTGCAGAAAGTTAACTACAGAGGCCATTCATATAAAATTTTAAAACACGCAAAACAAGAATATATATTTTTATAGACAATAAGTAAATGGTAAATGTATGCAAATATGAATGTGAATAAAAAGCCATCAAATTAAGGTGACTGGCTGTAAGTGGGGGAGGGAGGGAAGGCAGGGATTGCTGAGTGCTGCACAGACAGCTTCAGCTGTGACTTGTGGATAGTGTGTTTTCTTTGTTTGTTTGTTTGTTTTTGAGATGGAGTTGTGCTCTTGTCGCCCGGGCTGGAGTGCAATAAGGCAATCTCAGCTCACTCTGACTTTCAACTCCCGAGTTCAAGTGATTCTCCTGCCTCAGCCTCCAGAGTAGCTGGGGTTACAGGCGCCTGCCCTCACACCCAGCTAATTTTTGTATTTTTGGTAGAGACGGGGTTTCACCATGTTGGCCAGGCTGGTCTCAAACTTCCTGACCTCAGGTGATCCACCCGCCTCAGCCTCCCAAAGTGCTGGGATTACAAGTGTGAGCTACCACGCCCGGCCTGTTTGTAGTATTTCTAATATTCTGAATAAATAAATCAGACCTAACATAGCTGTGGGGTAATATTGAGATCCGACTGGACTCAATACTATTCCCCATACTTTTCTGTGTGTTTGAAATATTTCTTTTTAAAGGACTTGTTGTTCTTCCTAAGCACTGTTAATGAATCAAAAGACAGTTAAGAAAATGTTAAAAGTGATAAAAAAAAAAAAAAGAAACTATGAAAACTGTGGATCCGCCAAAAACTTCCAGAGTTTGTTTCATTAACAGCATGTAGGTATTGGATAAGTATCTTAGGAGTGAGGGTGATGAACACATTATGTAATAAGCATCGCTGTTTCTCTGTATTTTATCAAAACCAAATAGTCTTCTCATTCCCAAACAGCCCCAATTCTCCGTGATGAGCTTGGAAGAGAGTTTGAAAGAGTGATCCCTCATCCAACACAAAGACAGCTTTCCCAACTTGTCAGTGAGCAGAGATAACACAGAGTGAAAAAAAAGACAAGTTTTTGCGTAGAGATTTTTGATCATTTCAAGAATATAAAGGGGACATATGTGTTTACTTGCTCTTCTGCTCTAACAACACAATTATAAGACAAGGTCAGAAAGTCCAAACTGTCTCCAATAGACCTGTTACTCCCCAACTAAACAGGGCAGATTCTACAATCTCCCACAATCATTACAAGAGGCCTGAAAAGCCAGTGCTTGAGTATCTGCCAAGTTTTTGACATTAAAGGAGTGTCTTTATACTGAAAATATTTCAGAGCCACTGGACTAAATCATCCATGGTTCATCACACATTTAACAGCTTAATTCACATACCATAAGATTCACTCATTTGAAGTGTACAATGATTTTTAGTTGCACATCTTGAGTGGATACAGTTCAGATTCCCAACCAATCAATTTAATTATTTGGGAAAAAGTAAAAGATATGTAATGGAATAAGATGAGACTGTGATGGGGTTTAGTCCCCATTTGATAAACCATAAGACAGTAAATTCTGAATTGATGCCACAGATAAATGAACCAACTATGACTAAACATAATTTAGAAGCAAATCTCAAATAACTCCTCAACAATGAGTGGACTCATAACCCTCTGCTGCAGAGTGCCCTCATGCAACAGAAGCCTCTCTAGAGTTTGGAAACCTTTACCAACAAAGAAAAATTCTGATGTATTCTCTTTCAGTTGAACGTCCTCAGATGACTTTCGGCAGGCTCCAGGGAATCATCCCGAAGGTGAGTGTCTCTCAAATCTAAGGGACCAGAGAACCTTTGTCCCTCCACGGATATGAACACTGGTAAGAGTGGGAGAATATCAAAAATACCCTCACTGCCTCCTCCCCATGTCTATCACAACACCTGATGTAGCATCAATGGCTTGATAATACTAACAGTTGTGATCCTTAATATTTCTCTCGTTTTCATAGAGATGCCATATATTCTAAACAGTTTACATGGATTAATTTATTTAATCCTTAAGAATACCTCTACGACGACGTTTCTATTACTATCTCCAAATAATAATGAGTCACACACTTCAGTTATCATCCATATAAAAGCCATGTGACTTGGCACAAATCTTCTAAGTTCTCTGAGATCCAGACTTCTGGTCAATGAAATGGCAGTAAAGAATCATAGTTCATGTTTTAGATCATAGTTATCAGCAAAATAATAATGAAATGAGGCTCTCGTTGTACAGAGATTTTAAAGAATTTTCCTGAGGCGCAGTGGCAGTGGTAGTCTAATCCAGAGCTCCAAGCCATTTAAAGCTCATTCACGTTTGCATTTGTTTATGAAGTTCAGATGTTGCTCACTAGGGCTTCACCCCATAGGGCCTGCTGGTGCTTCCATTGAGACACCCACTCTTGCAACAGGAAGGACCAACTGGCCTCTGCTCCGTTACCAGGGCCACTCGCATGGCTTAGGAATCAGTTTGACTGTTGGTCCCTCCCTACTGTGAGCTCCTTGAGGGCCTTGTCTGCAAGTGGGGCATCCGGGAAGCCCTCGTCCCAGCCCAGGGGATCTCTCGGAGTCCCCTGAATGAGTGATCCCACAAGTGCAGATTCAACTCTGGTTTACAGCGTAAAGGGATCTGGGAGTTGGGTTGCCATTGTGGAGACCAAATTCAAAGAAGGATCATGAAAAGTATTGTTTTTTATTATTACTACATTTAAACAGTGTTTGCAAGCTCAGAGAGGACTTTCCTTTAGCTTGTTTTACATGTATTTTTCACTATTTCATAAGTGAAAAAGCTGTATAAATGTAGTTTAACAATGTTGGTCAGTGACACATCCCAATGCAACCAGAATTGGTATGGTGCCACCTCACTGAATTCCACATTCAATGTTGGTGCCTCGGTAGGGTGGTATGCCAGATCTGGTACTGCTTTCTTTGCTGCCTGGATTAATTTCAGCAAACCATTTCTTTCCCTCTCCCTTCCCTGTATTCATCTCCCCGCACCATCTTTCCCAGCAGTGTTTTGTTCCCTCTCTATGTTTTTATATTTACTCTCTGAGCAGCTGTCTACAAGCTTATATGGGATCCCTTGTATTTTATAGAAGGTCTTCCTTTTGTGGACCTTGGGAATTCTTAGAATGCTATGCTCCAAATCTTCTGTATACCAGACTCTCAATTACATGGAGATTTTTGCTGTTTGCAAGAATGTCAATCTTAAAACAGTGTGAAGATAAGCATTCTAACCCTGGAAACCCCAGTCATTTAGGCCATTCCTTTCCCTTTTAACCTCCCAAGTTTCTCCTAATTTAGGCATGTGTAACTCTCCCAGCGTTGTTGAGCACATTGATTAAGGTAATGCATGTGAAGACGCTTTGTAAGCTCTAGAGCATTATAGAAATGTCACTGATACAGTTTATCTGTCACCTTCACATTATACAGATCATGCCCGAGAACCTAGCAGAGGAAGGAAATGATTCGAAGGGAGTGCCAGAAGCATCTGGCCCACAAAACGATGGGAAACAGCTGTGCCGCCTGGGAAAAGCAAGTAGCTCTGAGAAGATTCACGAGAGATCTGGTAAGAGGAAACGATTTGGGAACAACCCCTCTGGCTTCCCTGGCTATGTTCAGGTGTGTGGACTGGGTGTGTGGCATGGATCCCAGACAAGCCTGGGTCCAGGCTGGGCTGAGGAGCTCGCCCAGCTCCCGATGAGATGTTAGGCATGACTTCCAGAGACACACACTTGAGTTGTCGTCCATATAAATGTGCTCAA
This sequence comes from Pongo abelii, assembly GCF_028885655.2. Taxonomy (NCBI): domain Eukaryota; kingdom Metazoa; phylum Chordata; class Mammalia; order Primates; family Hominidae; genus Pongo; species Pongo abelii. The sequence goes on from NC_072008.2 coordinate 48,626,993, forward strand.
GCAATTCTATCTGTGATAACCTGGGATCATATCATACTCAGCTCAATGCCTGATACCCAATACAGGTGTACTTCAGAGATATTGCAGGTTCAGTTCCAGACTGCAATAAAGTGAGTCACACACATTGTGTTTCGTTTGTTTCGCAGTGCATAAAAACATTATGTTTGCACTATTCTATAGTCTGCTAAGTTTGCAATAGCATTATGTCTAAAAATGTACATACCCTAATTTTAAAATAATTCATTGTATAAAAATGCTAACAATCTTCTGAGCCTTCAGTGAGTCACACTCTTTTTGCTGATGGAGGATCTTGCCTCGGTGTTGATGGTTGCTGGCTGATCTAGGTGGTGGTTCCTGAAGGGTGGAGTGGCTGTGGCAGTTTCTTAAAACAACACAACAGTGAAATTTGCCACATCGATTAGCTCTTCCTTTTATGAAAGATTTCTCTGTAGTATGTGATGCTATTGGATAGCATTGTATCCATAGCAGAGTTTCTTTCAAAATTGGAGTCAATCCGCTCCAGCTATGAAAGTCCTAGATGGCGTCTTCTTCAATATAGAAGGCTATTTTATCCATATTGAAAATCTGTTGTTTAGTGTAGCCACCTTCACAGTGATCTTAGCCAGATCTTCTCGATAAGTTGCTGCAGCTTCTCCAACAGGGTTTGCTGCTTCACCTTGAACTTTTATGTTATGGAGATGGCTTCTTTCCTTAAACCTCATGAACCACCCTTTGCTAGCTTCACACGTTTCTCTTGCAGCTTGTTCACCTCTCTCAGCATTCATGGACTTGCAGAGAGTTCGGGCCTTGCTCTGAATTAGACTTCGGCTTAAGTCAGTGTTGTGGCTGGTTTCATCTTCTGTCCAGACCACACAAACTTTCTCTATTTCAGCAGTAAGTCTGTTTTGCTTTCTTATTTGTGTGTTCACTGGAATATTAGTATTATTATTTCCTTCAAAAACTTTTCCTTTGCATTATATACTATTATTTCCTTCAAGAACTTTTCCTTTGCATTCACAGCTTGGCGGTTTGGTGCAAGAGGCCTGACTTTCAGCCTATCTTGGCTTTCAGCATGCCTTCCTCACTAAGCTTAGCCATTTCTAGCTTCTGATTTAAAGTGAGAGACATGCAACTCTTCCTTTCATTTCAACACTTAGTGGCCATTCTAGGGTTGTTAATTGTCTTAATTTCAATGTTGCTATGTCTCAGGAAATAGGGAGGCCCAACAAAAGGAAGAGAGATGGGGAACAGCTCATCCGTGGAGCAGTCAGAACACACACAGCATTGATCGATTAAGTTTGTCATCTTCGGTGGGTACAGTTCCCGTTACCCCCAAAACAATTACCCATAACAGGGTGATTACAGTCAATAATAACTTAATTGTACATTTTAAAAAACTAAAAGAAGTGAAATGGATTGTTTGTAACACAAGGATAAATGGTTGAGGGGATGGATACCCTATTTTCCGTGATGTGATTATTACACATTCCATGCGTGTATCAAAACATCTCATGTACCCCATAAGTAGATATACCTATTGCGTATAAAAATAAAAAACAGAAAGTATTTTAAAAGACAAAAAAACAACTACAATAATAACATCAAAACTCACTGATCACAGATCACTATAAGAGATATAATAGTTAATGGGTGCAGCACACCAACATGGCACATGTATACATATGTAACAAACCTGCACGTTGTGCACATGTACCCTAAAACTTAAAGTATAATAATAATACAATTTAAAAAAAACACAAATATATTTGAACCTAATTATATACATTCAGAACTTCATACAAATTTGGACTGGAGTTGTATACAAATTTATTCAAGTAGTAAAATTAAAAATAATAATAATAATAATGGGTTAAGGTCTCAGCCTCTCTAAGCCAGAGAATGTGAAAAACTGGATAAAGAAGGCCCATGGGCACTTGGGATGGGGAGGCATCTCCTTTTTTTTGAGAAAACAGAGCCTAACACTCTCCAACCTACCCAACTCTTATCTTCCAACTCTTCTCCATCACAGGACCCAAAAGGGGGAAACATGCCTGGACCCACAGACTGTGCGAGAGAAAGCAGCTGGTGATTTATGAAGAGATCAGCGACCCTGAGGAAGATGACGAGTAACTCCGTAAGTGAACCTTTGGCTCATCCCCCACATCCCTGCAGATGTGCTATTCTGTTATGGTACCGGTATCCCATCTTGTCACTTATTCCCCCAATCATTCCCTTCTCATAATTTTCTAGGGTACAGCATTGAGGCTGAGTGATGAGATTTTCCATGCTCTTTCTACTCCCTGCCCTATATATCCAGGGATCCTCCCTACCCAGGATGCTGTGGGTTCCCAAACCCCAGGTCAGCCCTGATATGCCGGCCACACCTTCCTCTAGCCTGGGAATAGATAACCCAGGCAAGGAAGTCACTGTGGCATGAGCAGAGGGTTCACTTCAAGGAACCGTGGAAGGCGTGTGCAGGTCCTGGGGTAGGGCAGAATCAGAGTGTGCGGGGTCTGCAGGTCAGGAGGAGTTGAGATTGAGTTGTCACACAGTGGGAACTCACTGCCACTTACTTTCCTTCTCTCTTCTTGCCTCAGCCTGAGGGATATGACACATGCCCATGAAGAGAAGCAGAACGTGGTGACCTTTCATGAACATGGGCATGGCTGCGGACCCCTCATCATCAGGTGTATAGCAAGTGAAAGCAAGTGTTCACAACAGTGAAAAGTTGAGCGTCATTTTTCTTCGTGTGCCAAGAGTTCGATGTTAGTGTTTCCGTTGTATTTTCTTACAGTGTGCCATTCTGCTAGATATTAGTGTTTTCATTGATGAGCAAGACATACTTAATGCATATTTCGGTCTGTGTATCCATGCACCTACCTCAGGAAACAAGTATTGTCAGGTATTCTCTGCATAGAACAGCACTACCCTCCTCTCTCCCCAGATGTGACTACTGAGGGCAGATCTGAGTGTTTAATTTCAGATTTTTTCCTCTGCATTTACACACCACACACACACACACACACACACACACACACACACACACACACCAAGTACCACTATAAGCATCTCCCATCTGCTTTTCCCATTGCCATGCATCCCGGTCAAGCTCCCCTCACTCTGTTTCCTGTTCTGCATGTACTCCCCTCATCTGATTCTTCTGTATCAGTCACTGACAGTTAATAAACCTTTGCAAACATTCCCCAGTTGTTTGCTCCTCTCGTTATTGTGCACACAGCTCTGTGCATGTGTGTGAATATTTCTTTAGGAAAGATTCTTAGAAGTGGAATTGCTGTGTCAAAGGAGTCATTTATTTAACAAAACCCTCATGAGTGTGTCCTCGTGCTGAGCACTGTTCTAGGTGCTGGAGAGACATCGGGGAACAAGGCAGACAGATGTTCCTGACCACCATTCTAGAGGAGGATGTTTCCAGTTGTTTGTTTGTTTTTTTGTTTGTTTCTAGAGACAGGGTCTTGCTCTGTCCAGGCTGGAGTGCAGGAGGATGATCATAGCTCAATGCAGCCTTGAACTCCTGGGCTCAAGCGATCCTCTCACCTTGGCCTCCTAAAGTGTTGTGATTACAGGCGTGAGCCACCACACCTGGCCTCCAGTTTTTATTTTGATAGAGACTATACACTTCAGTCCTGGAGCAGGATTCTGCAGCAGGTGTTTGGGCATCTTGGCCTTCGCTCTCTGAACGATTTTTGCATTCTAGGGCTGGGACGGTCCATTTGGGAGTATGTGGGAGGAGACACAGATGAAATCGTCATCTGGGGAACGTGGAAGAATCAGGCAGATGCGTGCACTGTAGACCCTGTGATGCACAGGGAATAGAAGAGTCCACTTAGTCTCCATGCAGGGGATCAGTGGTGGGAAAGTCCCCTGGACAGAAGCATGAGACTGCCCATCAAGGGTCTCACCAACCAAGGGCCTGGGGGCTGGGGTGGGAACGATGATTTGGGAATGGGACCGTTCTTTCTCACAGATACCACTGCACGGTGCGGAGGTGAAACAATTGTGGGGAAGGAAGGGCAGAGGGGAGTCCATTTTAGAACAAACCAGTGTGTGTGAATGGAGACATTAAAGCTCCATTCACACACAACAAACTTGAAACACCAGCCCCAGGTGGAGGCAGGATTGGAGCTGTTTTGACCATTCATACCCCATCACCTTGGCCTCCTGGTTCTCCCCAGCCTTAGAAGGAGGACACTATCATCATTATGGCTATATAATAGATGAGAGATGAAGTCCCAGACAGATGGTAGGTGTCTTGTCACAGGTCCTACAGCTGGCAGGTGCAGGAGGAGCTAAGTTTGGAGCTCACTGACTTCAGAAACATTAAGGAGGAAAGGTGTGTGTGGTGGAGGGAGGGAGAATTGAACAAGCCCCGGGCTCTGTTTCCAATCACAATGTAAAGGCTGTGGGTTCATTTACCCAAGACAAGGAGCCCTAGGGGAGACAGAGAGCAGGGAGGGAGAGGCAGTCGTGGTCATAGTGGGGACAGTGGGAGACAGAGATGTGCAGCGTGGGCAGAAGAGGGGCAGACAAAGAAGCAGTGGATACCCAAGGCCACGTGTGGGCTGTCACAGCCACCAGAGGGAGAGGGTGCCAGGAAGGAGTTGTGGGGCTCCAGGAGCAACAGAGTTTCCCCAGATCTGTGAGCATGCCCTGCCTGGCACTGCAGGAAGAGGTGGCTGCCACCCAGGTCAGTGTGGACGTACCTCTACCTGTGTCTTGGAGGAAACAAATTCTATTTTATCCCAATGTAGTTCTATATTACACAAATGTAGCATTCAGCTACTGGATATCGAGTGCCTTATCTTCCGTGTAAATACAGCAGAGGATACTCTAAAAGAGATACTGAAGGATTTGATTTTTCTTTCTCCCTGGGAAGATGGAATCCATAAGTTGTGTCCCCCAGCCCACAAGACAGGTGCAAGGAAGGGTGGCTGGAAGATTGTGAGTCATGACAGGGAACATTTTTCCTTAGGTTCCTTGGGTATGTAAAGTTCCCAACTATCTGTCTATTATGGATAGATAAAGAGTGAACATGGTCCCATCTCCCCAAAGGTGTTTCTCTCCTTCATTATTACTGTGAAGGGGTAAAGTTACAGCAAGTTGTGATACATTACTTGTTGGGAGCAAGCCCCCCAAAATCTGGCCATAAACTGGCCCCAAAACTAGCCATATAGAAAATCTCTGCATCACTGTAACATGTTCATAATGGCCCTAACGCCCAAGCTGGAAGGTTGTGGATTTACGGGAATGAGGGCAAGGAACACCTGGCCTGCCCAGGGCGGAAAAGCGCTTAAAGGCATTCTTAAGCCACAAACAATAGCATGAGTGTTCTGTGCCTTAAGGACATGCTCCTGCTGCAGTTAATTAGCCAAATCTATTCCTTTCATTCGGCCCATCCCTCGGTTTCCCATAAGGGATAATTTTAGTTAATCATATATCTATAGAAACAATGCTAATGACTGCTTTACTGTTAATAAATACGTGGGTAAATCTCTGTTTGGGGCTCTCAGCTCTGAAGGCTGTGAGATCCCTGATTTCCCACTTCACACCTCTATATTTCTGTGTGTGTGTCTTTAATTCCTCTAGTGCCACTGGGTTAGTTATGGTCTCCCCAACCGAGCTGGTCTTGGCAATTAATTTTTTGGGTTTTTGTGAGACAAGATAGTGCTCTGTCGCCCAGGCTGGAGTACAGTGATGCAATTACAGCTCACTGCAGCCTCGATCTCCCAAGCTCAAGGGATGCTCCCACTTCTGCTTCCTAACTAGCTGGGATTACAGGCACATGCCACCACACCCAGCTAATTTTTGTATTTTTTGTGGAGATGGGATCCCACTATGTTGCCCAGGCTTGTCTCGATCTCCTGGCCTCAGCAATCTTCCTGCCTCAGCCTCCCAAAGTGCTGGGATGACAAGTGTGAGCCACCTCGCCAGGCCTTCACTTTCTTTAATGAACAATTATAGAGTTTCATCTTAGAGACAAAAGTGGCTACTGCCAGCCAATCTGTCTGTGGTGTTGGAGGGGAATCTCGCTGATTCAGATGTTTCTAATGAACTTTTAAATACCTGATGATTATCCTAAGGCCCTTTCCAGCTCCGTGTTTTTTTGATTCAGAGTTTGGAGTTTTTCAGAGGCTTTGTTACAAAGAGCATCTCCTGACTGGGCGCAGTGACCCATGCTGTAATCCCAGCACTTTGGGAGGCCGAGGCAGGCAGATCACTTGTCAGGAGTTCGAGAACAGCCTGGCCTACATGGCGAAACCCCCGTCTCTACTAAAAATATAAAAATTAGCCAGCCTTGGTGGCGGGTGCCTGTGAATCCCAGTTACTGTGGGGACTGAGGCAAGAGAATCACTTGAACCTCGGAGACAGACCCTGCAGTGAGCTGAGATCAAGCCACTGCACTCCAGCCTGGGCAACAGAGTAAGTCTCTGTCTCAAAAAGCAAACAGCATCTCTTTACTACAGTGATTTGAGCCTGTGGTCTTGTCTCCTTGGGTTTCTCTATCAGTCTGATCCCATCTACTCTATCTCCCAGGAATGCCTCAATATTTCTGGTGGACCACTGACACGTTTTCCTATTTTCCTCTACTGTTAAGAATTGATGGCCAGGCACGGTGGCTCATATCTGTAATCGCAGCACTTTTGGGAGGCCGAGGTGGGCGGATCACGAGGTCAGGAGATCAAGACCATCCCGGCTAACACGCTGAAACCCTGTCTCTACTAAAAAGTACAAAAAAAAAAAATTAGGTGGGTGTGGTGGTGGGCACCTGTAATCCTAGCTACTGAGGAGGCTGAGGCGGGAGAATGGCATGAACCCGGGAGGCGGAGCTTGCAGTGAGCCGAGATTGCACCACTGCTCTCCAGCCTGGGTGACAGAGCAAGACTCTGTCTCAAAAAAAAAAAAAAAAAAAAAAAAAAAAAAGAATTGACCCTTGAAAACATTTTCTTCCCAGTTCAATGGAATGTTGAGTGGGGCACGGGATCTATCTGCCATATTGCTCCAGTCATTTGGTTTTAGATATTTCATGTACTTTTGTCACAATATAAGTGTAATTTTTCTCAATTTGGTTTTGTGATTGGTTATTACAGGTATGTAGAAAACCTGTCTATGATTGTATATAATATTTTTCTATGGCCATACCACCCTGAATGTGCCCGATCTCGTCTGATTGTATATAATATTTTGCTACCTGTCTGGGTGCAGCTTCCCCTGCATTTTGGCACAAGACTCAGTCTGTTTTATTCTGCAAAAGAAAACTGACAGCAGTGGCTTACGCCTGTAATCCCAGCACTTTGGTAGGCCAAGGCGGGTGGATCCCCTTAGGACAGGAGTTCAAGACCAGCCTGGCCAAGATGGTGAAACCCCATCTGTACTAAAAATACACACAAAAAAATTAGCTGGGCATTGGTGGTGCACGCCTGTATTCCCAGCTACTAGGGCAGCTGAGGCGGGAGGATCACTTGAACTCGGGAGGTGGAGATTGAAGTGAGCCGAGATCGCCCCAGTGCACTCCAGCCCGGGAGACAGGGATTCTATCTCTAAACAAAAAAAGAAAAAGAAAAAGAAAAAGAAAAAAAGAAAATTCACTTCACAGGCAATAGATAGTTTTATAAAAGGATAATCTGTGGAAGATTTCATAGGGGAGACTGATGGAAAGAAAGGAAGTATATATTTTACAGAGCTGAGCAGTTCGCTGCAAAAATCAACAGAATTGCCTTTTTCTCCAAAAATTTTACCCCTAAGCTATTCTACTACTGGTTCTTCTAGTCCTTTCCTCTATTCCAAATCCTCAAATTGTCCATTTCCTTATTGGGATAATTTTCCTCTGCCCAGATCTGGGTCCTCCACAACACTTAGCACTCTCTTCGAGTGTTTGAATGCCCATTGTTTTAGCTCAGGTTCCCAAGGAAACAGAATTTGGGCCATGCAGGACACCTCTAGACAGACTATGCTGAGAAACCATGACTGGAACGGTGCAGGGGGAGAGGAGAGGAGAGGCAATTTATGGACCTGGCTCTCACTCCTGGTTCTTTTTCTTATTGGTCAAAATTTACCCCACAGTCAGGCACTCTCCTACACTTCTAGATTGCATCATCTGCCCCTTTCACAGCTGTTTGGAAAGCCAGATCCCACACTTTGAAGTGTAGTGTTTCATACAATACAAAAATGGTAGCAGAGGCCAGGCGCAGTGGCTCACGCCTATAGTCCCAGCACTTTGGGAGGCCGAGGCAGGCAGATCATGAAGTCAGGAGTTCGAGATCATCCTGGCCAGCATGGTGAAACCCGTCTCTACTAAAAATACAAAAATTAGCTGGGCATAGTGGTGCACACCTGTAATCCCAGCTACTCGGGAGGCTGAGGTAGGAGAATCGCTTGACCCTGGGGGGCTGAGTCTGCAGTGAGCTGAGATCCCACCGCTGCCCTTCAGCCGGGGTGACAGAGCAAGACTCCATCTCCAAAACAAACAAACAAACAAAAGTGGTAGCAGAAGTCAGAAAGTCCAGATATGTAGCTAATTGGCCTGCTCGTACAGCAGCAGCCAAGGGTGAAAACTGAATACTCCCAGTCAAATCCTAAGTTCACCGAGTAATTGGAGTACCCATCTGTGTTAATTAATTGCTTTTATCTGAAAGAAAAATAAAACTCGTGTCTCTATGACAAGCAGGTGCTTACAGCTTGGAGCGAGGCACCTAGGCTAAACTCGCCTGCTGACAAAGAGACAAGGACATCATCTTCCTCAATGTTCACATTTCAAAGAGATGGCTCCAAGGCCCTGAAGAAAGACATTCCTAGGGGACGGGCGTGGTGGCTCACGCCTGTAATCCCAACACTTTGGGAGGCTGAGGCTGGAGGATCACTCGAGGCCTGGAGTTCAAGTTCAAGACATTCCTGGGTTCTAGGATGGCCAGAGGCTTACAGATCAGAGGAAGAATTTACAAATACAAATTTTCTCAAGGAAACGCTCTAAGGAAAGTGAAATGGGGAAAGGTCTCTTCTTGCCCTTTTGGCAACAGGAAAAACTCAATTTATGTTTCGTTACCCTTACAATTTCCCCCTTTTGTTATTGTTTTATTGGAACACTACAATTTTCTAATTATCTCCACTGCTGTTTCTATCTTTCTCTGGGTAGTTTACGGCCACCTAGATATCCAACAAGTCCATAGTAAGATGCAAAGCAAAGCAATTATCAGGATTATAATAGAATGATTTTTTTTTTTTTTCAGGACGGAGTTTCACTCTTGTTGCCCAGGCTGGAGTGCAATGGTGCGATGTTGGCTCACTGCAACCTCCGTCTCCTGAGTTCAAGCTACTCTCCTGCCCCAGCCTCCTGAGTAGCTGAGATTACAGGCATGTGCCACAATGCCCAGCTAATTTTGTATTTTTTGTAGAGATGGAGTTTCACCATGTCAGCCAGGCTGGTCTTGAACTCCTCACCCCAGGTGATCGGCCCACCTCGGTCTCCCAAGGTGTTGGGATTACAGACATGAGCCACCACTCCCAGTCTAGAAAGAGTTTTTAAATTCATTATAGTACTCACCTTCTCGGGGCGGGGCACCTTTAAACACATCATACTGGTTAAATGCATCAAAGTCAAAATAAATTATAGAGAGAAATCCCTAAATCAAACGCTTTATTTGGGAATCACAAAATTGCAATTCAGGGCATACACACGGACTGCGGTGGTCTTCAGTATGTCCAACGAACAAACAGAAGTTGGAAACTTTATCAGAAAGAAAAATATTACACATTGTTTTGAAATGAGGCTCATTGGCACTGGAGAAGCTGGTTTGTTCGCACAATCAGCCTTCACATTCCCTCTTTTGATGAAGATCTTTCTTTGAAAACCTCACTGATCAGCCATCTTAAAGTGAGGCTTCATTGTCACTGCATGCCAGGATGGACCTGTGCCAGTTGTCTTTGTCCCATGTCAAGGGAAAGGTAAGGGAGTCTATATCAGAGACATGGGCCACATTTGAGCAAAAAAGAGGTCAGAAGGAAAAAAAATTCAGGCAGATTTGTCTGGAGTTCAGCAACAAGTTCCATCTTATTAGTCCCATCTGCATTAGCAATCATCTTGAAGCACTAGGCCAACATTATCCTGTTGGGAGAACTGGCTTAACAAATATTACACAGACAAAATAATGGAGCTCAGAGATCATAATACAAAACTACTTAACAATTGTTGTATTGTGTCGTATCGTATCGTATCGTATCGTATCGTATCGTATCGTATCGTATCGTATCGTATTGTATTGTATTGCATTGCGTTGTATTGTATTGAGATAGAATCTTGCTCTGTCACCCAGGCTGGAGGTCAGTGGCACAATCCCGGCTCACAGAAACCTCCACCTCCTGGGTTTAAGCGATTCTCCTGCTTCAGCCTCCGAGTAGCTGGGATTACAGGTGCCCACCACCACTCCAGGCTAATTTTTGTATTTTCAGTAGAGACAGGATTTTACCAAGTTGGCACTCACTGCAACCTTTGTCTTCTGGGTTCAAGCAATTCTCGTGTCTCAGCCTCCTGAGTAGCTGGGATTACAGGCACCCGCCACCACACCTGGCTAATTTTTTTGTAATTTTCATAGACACCAGGTTTCACCATGTTGGCGAGGCTTGTCTCGAACTCCTGACCTCAGGTGATCTACCTGCCTCGGCCTCCCAAAGTGCTGGGATTACAGGCGTGAGCCACCATGCCTGGCCCAACCTAGGTTTTTAGATAAACCCAACCAATTGCCAACCAGAAAATTTTTAAATCTACCCATAAGCTGGAAGCTCCTGCTTCGAGTTGTCCTGCCTTTCTGGACCAAACCAATGTACTTCTTAAATGTATTTGATTGAGTCTCCATAAAAATCTATAAAACCAAGCTGCACCCCAACCTCCTTGGGCAACTCAGGACCTCCTGAGGCTGTGTCATGGGCCATGGTCACTCCTATTTGACTCAGAATAAGTCTCTTCAAGTGTTTTCCAGAGTTTGACTTTTTTCATCAGCAGACTTCAGGAACAGAGAAGAATCTGTTTTTAGTCATTTTATGGGAAAAAGTTGGAACTAGTCTATTCTATATGTAGATAACAAGAACTCAGCTGGGCGCAGTGGCTCACACCTGTAATTGCAGTACTTTGGGAGGCTGAGGTGAGTGGACCACGAGGTAAAAAGATCGAGACCATCCTGGCTAACATGGTGAAACCCCATTTCTACTAAAAATACAAAAATTAGCTAGGCGTGGTGGCATGCACCTGTAGTCCCAGCTACTCGGGAGGCTGAGGCAGGAGAATCGCTTGAACAGGGGAGGTGCAGGTTGCAGTGAGCCAAGATCGCGCCACTGCACTCCAGCCTGGTGACAGAGCGAGATTCCATCTCAAATACAAACAAACAAAACACCAAGACCTCGAAACAATGCACAGAGCTACAATCTAATAACGGATCTATTAGAACTTTTCTTTAGCAACATAATTTTTCTCTATATATTGATCACTTAGGAATCTCAGATTTAAAAACCTCTTGAGGATAGAAAGTCAAACCAAGGCAGACCTTAGATTTCACCTACATTCTTAAGGTTCCTGAGCCTGTCAGAAAGTGACCATTTTTATTTACTCACTGTAAAGCTAAAAACACTTGAAGTTAGCCATTCCATGCATTTTGATGAAAGCCTTGGTAATATAGCCAATGTTTTATTTATTTTTTTTCTTTTTGAGACAGGGTCTTGCTCTGTTGCCCAGGCTGGTGTGCAGTGATGAGATCTCAGCTCGCTGCAGCCTGCACCTCCTGGGTTCAACCAATTCTCCTGCCTCAGCCTCCTGAGTAGCCGGGATTACAGGCGTGTGACACCATGCCTGGCTAAATATTTTTGTATTTTTAGTAGATATGTGATTTCACCGTGTTGGCCAGGTTGCTCTGAAACTCCTGACCTCGGGTGATCCACCCGCCTCAGCCTCCCACAGTGCTGGGATTATAGGCGCAAGCTACTGAGCTCTGCCCTATAACCAATGTTTTTAATTGTATCCCTCTATAAAAAGAGAGCAGAGATTTTTTTATTTGGTTTTTTGTTTGCTTGTTTGTGCTGAAAAAAAAAAAAAAAGTGGGCTAGGTTCAATGCCTCACACCTGTATTCCCAGAACTTTGGGAGGCTACTTGAGCCCAGGTGTTCAAGACCAACTTGGCCAACATAATGAGACAAAAAAAAAAAAAAAAAAAAAAAAACAAGGAAAAGAGAAAAGAAGAGAAGTATGGTTTTATTACTACCTGCAGATAGGGCCTGCATGAGGTGGTAGATGTGCTGGGCTCAGGGGATGTGTGGGCTGTGAGGAGATGGTGGGTGAGGCTGGAAGGAAACAGGGTGGCTTGGAAACCAGGCCCAAGGGATCCTCAGATCCGCTTCTTGGAATGGGCAGCCTTTAAAAAAGAGTCATGGTAAGCCACAGTCATGCCATCCATCAGATGCATCAGATTCTTGGAAATCTAGCTGCCCATCACTAGTGAGGTCCAGTTTCTTCATCATGTGGTCAAAGGCACTGGTGCCCTCTGGTTCTTCATGAAGGCATCCAGTTCTCTATTCATGAAGCTTGGGAACTTCATCTTGGAGTGAATGCTATTGTAATCATCCTTTCCAGCCTATTTCTGGAAAACAGCAATCAGGGACTCTGTAGGGCTGGAGATTTTTGCCATGTTGGAGTTGAATGAGGCACCAAGGGCAGGTTTTTACTGGACCTGTGTAAATAACCATATTGTCATAAGAATATTTCCAAATAGTTTTCAAATTCTGGAGGAATCAAGTAGAAAGAAAAAGCAAACATTTCCATCTTAGTTTACAAAAGTATACTTTACAAAATTGTTATAAACTATAGATAATTTAACAGAGAACATTTTCTCTTTTTTTTCTTCATTTTTTTGAGAAAGGGTTGCACTCTGTTGCACAGGCTGAGTGCAGTGGTGCAAACACAGCTCCCTGCAACCTCTGCCTTTTGGATCAAGTGTTCCTCCCACCTCGGCCTCCCAAGTAGCTGGGACCACCATGCCACCATGCCCAGCTAATTTTTTTGTATTTTTTTGTATTTTTTTTAGAGACAGGGTTTTGCCATGTTGCCCAGACTGGTCTTGAACTCCTGGGATCAAGCGATCTTCCCACCTTGGCCTTCCAAAGTGAGCCACCACGTCCCACCAGAAAATTTTCTTATATGTGGAAAACAAAACATTTAAGTAAAAAACAAAGTTTTTATTTTCTTAATTTTTTTTTTAGAATCCAGGTCTCCTATGTTTCCCAGGTTGGTCTTGAACTCCTGCACTCAAGGGATCCTCCTGTCTCGGCCTCCCAAATTGCTGGGATTACAGGTGTGAGCCACCGTGCCCAGCCCAAGAACAAATAAAGTTTTAAATAAAGGTCAAAAATACGTTAACTTTATCAGTTATTTAGCCTTATGTAATTAATTTTTGTTCTGCTTGATCTTGATGATCAGTTGCATGAACCCATCAGTTTCTGTTAGAGTTTTGAAAAAAAAATTATTTAGTTCATTAATCTGAAAGTTATTAGAAATCTATATTCAACAGTACTTGTTAGAATCTTTTTCATGAATCTGATTCTAGATGCCTTTAGAGAAGAATCAGCACTGTAGGTGAAAAAACTTAGAATAGTGATGATTAAAATCTGATGAAAGTTCAATATTTGACAAGAAAGTTCAGCTATCTCTATTACATAGAGCATTTTAAGATAACAACCAGAATCATGACTGATAGCATCACACCAGGACCATCAGACCACTGTAAATTTTGTATGATCTTCAGATCTATAAACATTAACATCAGTAACATATCTATGTAAGTGTAAACATATAATATTAACATCAATATCATATCTATATAAATGTAAACAGCAATTAGTATTATTTTATTATTTGACATTGCTTTTCATATAATCTAACATATCAAATAAGTCTAATGAGAGACACATTCTTTGAAGCTCTACAGGGGCCTCACTGGTAAAGCTCAAAGTCAATTTCAGGTTAAAAAGATTTAAAGGCCAGGCGTGGTGGCTCACGCCTGTAATCCCAGCACTTTGGGAGGCCGAGGTGGGTGGATCACAAGTTCAGGAGATCGAGACCATCCTGGCCAACATGGTGAAAACCCATTTCTACTAAAAATACAAAAAAAAAAATTAGCCAGGCGTGGTGGCGGGCGCCTGTAGTCCCAGCTACTCGGGAGGCTGAGGCAGAGAATGGCGTGAACCCAGGAGGTGGAGCTTACAGTGAGTGGAGCTCATGCCACTGCACTCCAGCCAGGGTGACAGAGCGAGATGCTGTCTCAAAAAAAAATACTTAAATTAGAATTTGATTAGTTTGTTCAACAACAACAGATGAAACATAATTGGATATTGGGGAAGTTTGTCAAAGAGGTTAAAAAGCTCAAAACATTTGCTTAAAACAGGATCATGGGTCACTGTGAAATAATAGTCACTCATTTAGGGGCACATGTTCTCAGGACCTCCTGAGGGCTGTGTCACAGGCCAAAAATAAATTCTAAAAAAAAAGAAAAGAAAAAGGAAAAAAAGAAAATAGTCACTCATTTAACCAGAGTGATAGTCAACAGACTTCAACAGCAATACAGGAAGTTACTTAAAAACATAACCTTTCCAAAGCTCAGTTTTCCTAAGCAATCAGAAACCTAATTAATAGGCTGGGCGTGTCAGCTCACATCTGGAATCCCAGCACTTTGGGAGGTCGAGGCAGGTGGATAACTTGAGGCCAGGAGTTCAAGATCAGCCTGAGCAACACGGTAAAACCCCGTCTCTATTAAAAGGACAAAAAATTATCTGTGTGCTGTGGCCTGCACCTGTGGTCCCAGCTACTCTGAGGCAGGAGAATTGCTTGAACCTGGGAGATGGAGATCGCAGTGAGCCGAGATCGCGCCATTGCACTCCAGCCTGGGCAACAAAGAGAGACTTCGTCTCAAAACAAAAAGAAAACAAAACCTTAGGATCAACAGAAAGGAATGCCAGGGTTGAGAAAAAGGATGGTAGAGACCCAAGTTGTTATTTCCAGAGGAAGCCTTCAGGTACTAGGCTATAGAAAGAATAGATCGTAACATGTTTCTTTTTTTTTTTTTTCTTCTTCACATGGAGTCTCACTCTGTTGCCTAGGCCGGAGTGCTCACTGAAACCTCCGCCTCCCGGTTTCAAGTGATTCTCCTGTCTCAGCCTCCTAAGTAGCTGGAATTACAGGCGCCTGCCACCATGCCCAGCTAATTTTTGTATTTTCAGTAGGGACGGGGTGTCACCATATTGATCAGGCTGGTCTCAAACTCCTGACCTCAGGTGATCCACCCACTTCAGACTCCCAAAGTGCTAGGATTACAGTTGTGAGCCACCGCACCCGGCTGTAACATGTTTCTTATCAGACTTCAAGTCTGTATTAATGTTGATGCCAGAGACGTATAATGAGGCATGTCTGACCCCCACTTCCTGTCATGGCCTGAAACCGTCTCTAGGGTCAAATTTTAAAAGAGCCCTGGCTGAGGAGGATGTTCATTCAGATGGTTGGGGGCAGGGGGCTTAAGATTTTATTTTTGATTTACAAGTCCTGTAAGGTGAAACTGCATAAATTTTAAAGAACAAGTCTCATGCCTGATGTATGGACCACATAAAAAGTTCACCAAACTGTCCAATGCCATAACCAGAGACATTCGAATGGCAAATCAGGAAGAGAAGTTCATGTTTCCACACTGTAGACAGCTTTTCCCAAGACGTCAGAATGTCTTCGTATCATAATGAGACTCTTACCCGCTTAATGTCTACATTTTTCACTTGACAGAACCTGACCCCCAAATGCTTTCCTTCACCTAGTGGTCCCTTTTATAGAGTCGGCACTCTGCTTTAATTCAACCCTGTTGCGGGAAGTCAGGGACCCTGAATGGAGGGACTGGCTGAAGCCATGGCAGAAGAACATAAATTGTGAAGGTTTCATGGACATTTATTAGTTCCCCAAATGAATACTTTTATAATTTCTCATGCCTGTCTTTACTGCAATCTCTGAACATAAATTGTGAAGATTTCATGGACATTCATCAGTTCCCCAATCAATACTTTTGTGATTTCCTATGCCTATCTTTACTTTCATCTCTTAATCCCATCATCTGAGTAAGCTGAGGATGTATGTCACCTCAGGACCCTGTGATGATTGCACATTGTTTAAACAATATGAAATCTGGGCATCTTGAAAAAAAGAACAGGATAACAGCGATGTTCAGGGAACAAGGGAGACAACCATTAGGTCTGGCTGCCTGAGAGCCGGGTGGAACAGGGCCATATTTCTCTTCTTTCAAAAGCAAATAGGAGAAATATCACTGAATTCTTTTTCTCAGCAAGGAACAGCCCTGAGAAAGAGAATGCGTTCCTAGGGGTAGGTCTCTGAAATGGCTGCTCTGGGAACATCTGTCTTTTACAGTTGTAGATAAGGGATGAAATAAGCCCCAGTCTCCCGTAGCGCTCCCAGGCCTACTAGGAAGAGGAAATTCCCACCTAATAAATTTTGGTCAGACTGGTTGTCTGCTCTCAAACCCTGTCTGCTGATAAGATGTTACCAATGACAATGTGTGCCCGAAACTTCATTAGCAATTTTAATTTCACCCCAGCGCTGTGATCTCGCCCTGCCTCCATTTGCCTTGTAGTATTTTATTACCTTGTGAAGCATGTGATCTCTGTGAACCACACCCTATTTGTACACTCCCTCCCCTTTTGAAAATCACTAATAAAAACTTGCTGGTTTTGCGGCTTGCGGGGGCATCACAGAACCTGCTGACATGTGATGTCTCTCCCAGACGCCCAGCTTTAAAATTTCTCTCTTTCGTACGTACTCTTTCCCTTTATTTCTCAGACTGGCCGACACTTAGGGAAAATAGAAAAGGACCCACAAAGAATTATCGGGGGTGGGTTCCCCCAATACAACCCAGTCCTAAAATGCTACTCAAAGACTACAAGAGGTCTCATTCACTTCCCCAATAGTCTTTTGATTTGTTTGGCTGGTAGCCCCTAGGCTTGGGATCTTGGTTCAAAACCATTGTACAAACTAAATTTATTATACTATTGCTAATTATAGCTGGGTGCAGTGGCTCACGCCTGTAATCCCAGCACTTTGGGATGCCAAGGAGGGCGGATCACTTGAGGTCAGGAGTTCAAGACCAGCCTGGCCAACATGGTGAAACCCTGTCTCTACTAAAAAGACAAAAATTAGCAGGGCGTGGTGGTGGGTCCCTGTAATCCCAGCTACTGGGGAGGCTGAGACAGGAGAATCACTTGAACTCAGGAGGTGGAGGTTGCATCGAGCAACCTTGCTCACCGCACTGGCTGGATCGCACCACTGCACTCCAGCCCGGGCGACAGAGCGAGACTCCATCTCAGAAAACAAAAATAAAAACAAAAACTTAATAAATACATTAAGAAACTTTCTTAAAATGCGAAATCCATTTTTATAGACTGATTATTTAAAAGGTAAAGAAAAACAGATCAACATGTTAAGAACACCTATTTCAAACTTAGAGGAGCAGACTCGCTCTGCTTCAGTGCACCCTTGACACTAATGTTCAATTTTTAGAAAAACTGATAAACAATTTCTTTTCAATCCCAACATATCTGATGATATATAAGACTCCCTTCCCAAGGCTCATCCTTCATAAACCCTCAGCAGCTTGCCTAGACACTCCATCATTTTTTTACCCTCAGTCTTAGCTGTATAAATTTTTATTTTTATATTGGACTCCATTCCAAGTACTAACCAAGCCCAACCCTGTTTAACTCCTGAGATGAGACAAGATTTGGCGCATTCTGGGTGGTATGGCCATAGACTATTCTTTATATTAAAACAACCAATCATTTTATTTTAAGATAAAAATGTATTGTCACTCAGACCACACAAAATTTTGTCATATAAAAATTATTTTTTGTACATTTTGTATATAGAATTACATATACTAAGAACTTTTAATTTTTAGTAACCTTAATTTTTGGTAAAAACCTAGGAAGAAGTTTGGAATTGTTATATATTAACATCTCATGAATACATATTTTATAATCTTTAAAAATATTTTTATAGAACAATTTTCAGTGTGGAACAGGGCATTTTATTAACAGATTCAAATACTTTTTGTCTTTTATAAAACATAAGGGTCAAGAACAAACTTGTATTTATGTTCAGCGATTTGTATCCCATGTTTTCTTAGTTGGAAACGATCCCGGCATTTAGCGAGTACCTATTACTTAATCTAACATAACATAACTTTAATATTTCGTCTTCAAATGGTAAGAGCAAGAGAAAAAAATATTTCAAATTACATGAAAAGTTCACTTATAAACATGTATCTCACATTTACCTCATTTATTCATTTTAACAATTATACCTAGATTACTTATGAAAACTGACATATTAAACAAACCCAGTTGGCCAGGCGCAGTGGCTCACACCTGTAATCCCAGCACTTTGGGAGGCCGAGGTGGGCAGATCGCTCAAGCTCAGGAGTTCAAGACCAGCCTGGCTAACAGGGTGAAACCCCATGTCTACTAAAAACTACAAAAATTATCCAGGCATAGTGGCTCATGCCTGTAATCCCAGTTACTTGGGAGGACGATGCATGAGAATCACTTGAGCCTGGGAGGTGAAGGTTGCAGTGAGCCCAGGTCACACCACTGCACTGCAGCCTGGGTGACAGAGTGAAACACTGTCTCAAAAAAAGAAGAAAAGAGAAAAGACAAGAGAAAAAAGGCAAGACAAGAAAAGAAAGGAAAAGAAAAGAAAAAAGGAGGTTTCATAACCAGGAGAGAGAGAAAGACCCTTCCTAACAAATTCCCAAATAAAACTGAACTCAACTCCCCAACAAATGGCAGTTTGATCCAAGACAGACTCACCAGGGGGAAAACAGGCAACCAGAAAAACAAAAGGCTCAAGGGGGCCAAGTGTGCAGACCTCACGCCATAGTTCCAGAGGTCATTGATACCTCCAAGATGAGTCAGCTTCAGACTCCATTTCTGACACCACAAATATCAAAGTCAAAGACTATGGAGACGAGTCTCCTTTTTAACTACAATATTAAGGATGTTATATTATGTTTGTTTTTGTTTTAAGACAGGGTATTGCTCTGTCGCCTACCCTGGAGTGCAGTGGCACAATCTCACCTCACTGCAACCTCTACCTCCCCGACTCAGCCTCTGGAATAGCTGGGATTACAGGCATGCACCACCACATCCAGCTAATTTTTTGTGTTTTTTGTAAAGACAGGGTTTCATCACATTTTCCAGGCTGGTCACGAACCCCTGGGCTGAAGCGATCTGCCGGCCTTAGCCTTCCAAACGGCTGGGATTACAGGTTGTGAGCCACCATGCCCGGCCATGAATCTCTAAACATTTTATTTGAGAATCATAGAATTGTAATCTGAGGCATACACCCAAACTGGCTAGTCTTTGGTTTGTCCAAAGAACAAGGAGAAAGTTGAGAGTTTTATTAGAAACAGAAATGTTACCTATATTTTTCAAAGCAAGTCCATTGGCACCAGAGAGGCTTTCAGGAGCTGGAAGCTCTGATTGGTGAGTGCGGACAATAGGTAAAACAAGCCTTAGAGTCATTGCAGGTTGTTTCAGCAGTTACTAGGTAAAAGTGGTCTTAGGGTGGCAGCAGGCCATTTCAGCCACCAGCCTTATGGAAAATTCAATTATTGGGGCAGGTGCAATGTGCCCTGAGTGCTTTTTCTCCTGGCCACTCAACTCTGACATAGTTATGGATGTCGAAAATGACTCAATTCTGGTGGGTTGTGGTGGAGCACACCTGTAATCCCAGCACGCTGGGAGGCCAAAGCGGACAGTTGGCTTGAGGTCAGGAGTTCGAGACCAGCCTGGTCAACATGGCAAGACCCTTACTCTAGTAAAAATACAAAATTAGTCGGGTGTGGTGGCACATGACTGTAGTCTCAGCTACTCGGGAGGCTGAGGCAGGAGAATAGTTTCAACCCAGGAAGCTGAGGTTTCAGTGAGCCGAGATCATGCACTGCACTCCAGCCTAGGTGACACGGGGGGAAAAAAAAAAAGAATGACTCAAGTCACATAATCAGCTTTCACAATGGTTAAAGCAGAGTCCTGCTTAGCAATGCACAAAAGTACTCCTTTGTGAGCCATTCATTTTACTGCTGTTGACTTTCTTGCTTATGCTTTCCGACAGAGACACTCTCCTTTGACCAAGCTTGAGTCGGGCTCCTCTGAGTCCTGTTTCTGACTAGGTCCCAACCTCGGGCTCTGTCCTTCATCCAGGAACTCTGCCCATTTAGCCTGTTTCAGCAAAAATCCTGTTAAGTCAGTTTAGCCAGAATCCCCCTGCACCTGAGTTTTCCTCTAAAGAATTTCCCATCTTCTGACCCCCGGCTCCTACTCCCTGACTACAAATCCCCACTTGTCCTTGGTGGAGTTGAAGTCGATCCCAATATCACTCTCCCACTGCAAGACCCCATTGCGGCGGTCCCTGTGCCTATCACAGTAGTCCCCCCTCTGAGTAAAATCGTCCTTACGATCTTTTTTTTTATTTTCAGAGACAAAGTCTCACTCTGTAACTCAGGCTGGCGTGCAGTGACACAATCCTAGCTCACTGCAGCCTCAAACTCCAGGGCCCAAGTAATCTTCCTGCCCCAGCCTCCCGAGTAGCTGGGACTACAGGTACGCACCACCAAATCCAGCTATCTTTTCTTTAATTCTCTGCAGACCCAGGAACTTGATATGCCCGTCTACATTTTTGTACTTTTTGTAGAGACAGGGTTTCGCTATGTTGCCCAGGCTGGTCTTGAATTCCTGGGCTCAACCAATCCTCTTGCCTCTGGCTCCCAAAGTACTGGGATTACAGGCATCAGCCACTGCAGCTGGCCCTTCCTTACAGTCTTCAATAAGTGCAATAAATACTTGTTTGCTTTAACATTTCCCTGTGTCTTCAGTCTCCTGAAGTGTTATATGCCTGACATTTCCTTACTCCACCCGATATAAAAAAATCCTTTCTTTTGCAGGGCGCAGTGGATTACCCTTACAATCCCAGCATATTGGGAGGCCAAGGCAGGCAGATCACTTCAGGTCAGGAGTTCAAGATCTGCCTGGCCAACATGGCAAAACCCCATCTCTACTAAAAGTACAAAAATTAGCCGGATGTGGTGCTGTGTGCCTGAAGCCCTAGCTACTCAGGTGGCTGAGGAGGAGAATCGCTTGAAACTGGGAGGCAGAAGTTGCAGTGAGCCGAGATCATGCCACTGCACTCCAGCCTAAGTAACAAAGCGAGACTCTGTCTCAAAAAAAGAAAAAAAATTCCTTTTGTTCAACACTTTGGAGTTATTACACCTTTGTATCCTTGCCTCCAGTGTGGTGTTTGAGAGATCCGATGAAGGTTTAAATATTTTTCCTTTTTATGTAACCCGCTATTTCTCTCTGATCATTTTAAAAATATTTTTCTTTGTCTTTCACAATTTTTCATTTCACTGTTCCTGTGTGTGTGTATGCGTGTGTGTATGATGATCCCTTTAAATGTTAAGACGTTCGTCTAAATCTGAGAAATTCTCATTCATTACTTTTTTAAGTACACTCTCCTTTTTAATGACTATATTCTCTTCTTATAAGGCTACTATTAGATGTGTTTTGACATTTATTTTTCTATCCTCCCTATTAATTAACTTTTTTTCATTTACTTTATCTCTATCCATTACAGATTACTTTTATGATTTCTATACACTCATTTCCTCAGCTCAGTAATTGCTTTTTCAACTATATCAGTTTTAATACCCAACCTATTCCACTGAATTATTTATTTGAGCAGTTAATGTCTTCATATCCAATCTATCCAATAGGTTTTCTTTTTATTTATTTATTTGAGACAGAGTCCTGCTCTTTCGCCCAGGCTGGAGTGCAGTGACTCGATCTTGGCTCACTGCAGCTCTGCCTCCTAAGTCCAAGCAACTCTACTGCCTCAGCCCCTTGAGTAGCTGGGACCACAGGCATGTGACACTTTGCCAGGCGAATTTTTGTATTTTTAGTAGAGATGGGGTTTCACCACGTTGGCCAGGCTGGTCTTGAACTCCTGACCTCAGGTGAGCTGCCCGCCTCAGCCTCTCAAAGTGCTGGGATTACAGGTGTGAGCCACAGTGCCCGGCCATTTTTTTTAAAAGCCAGTTTCACTATTGTTGCCCAGGCTGAAGTAGAATAGTGTGATCTCACCTCACTGCAACCTCTGCCTTCCAGGTTCAAGTGATTCTCCTGCCCCAGCCTCCTGAGTAGCTGGGGTTACAGGCGTGCACCACCACACTGGGCTAATTTTTGTATTTTCAGTAGAGACGGGGTTTCACCATGTTGGCCAGGCTGGTCTCAAACTCCTGACCTCAGGTGATCTGCCTGCCTTGGCCTCCCAAAGTGCTGGGATTAAAGGTGTGAGCCATGGCACCAGGCCCATTCTTTCTATTCTCTACCTCTGGAACTTCCTTCTTTTTTTTTTTTTTTTTTTTGAGACAGAGTCTCGCTCTGTTGCCCAGGTTGGAGTGCAGTGGTACAATCTCGGCTCACTGCAACCTCCGCCTCCCAGGTCCTAGTGATCCTCCTGCCTCAGCACCACTAGTAGCTAGGATTACAGACATGCACAATCCTGCCTGGCTAATTTTTGTATTTTTAGTAGAGACGGGGTTTCACCACATTGGCCTGGCTGGTCTCAGGCTCGTGACCTCAGGTGATCCGCCCACCTCGGCCTCCCAAAGTGCTGGGATTACAGGCGTGAGCCACTGCGCCTGGCCTATGTTTGGAACTTCTATTGGATGAACGTTGAAACTTCTGGGATCTATTCTCCATTTCCTTTATTATTTTCATTTCATACTTTCTATTTTGTAATCCTTTCCTGCTATATGGTGAAGTAGTGCCATGCCTGGACACATTTTTTCAATGGGTTGTTCCAGTTTCTCTTACTGATATGCAAAAGCTTTGTTGTATATTAGAGATGGTTACTGTTAACTTATTGCGGATGCTTCACCATTTTCCCCAAAATTTGCCTTTTTAAACAGCTGTTTATGGTGTCTTTTGACTTAGATGATACTTTAATTTTTACATCTTTAACTATGTCAGATTCACTGTTCATAGCCTTGGGGTAATGTCAGGAAGTGCCTATGCCAACTCAAGATGTTTTACACTGTAATATTTTCCTAAATTGTCATCTAGTTCTTTACGACTTCACGTTTTCACATTTAAGTCACTGAATTTTCAGAAGTTATTATTTTAAGTGGTTTAAAGTAAGGATTTAATCTTTATTTTTTGAAATGGATACACACTTGTCAAGCAATCATTTATTATACAACTCATCTGTTGCCCACTGTTTGGAAATGCATGCTGAAGTTTACATATAAATTAGTCTGTTTCTTGACTTTCTACTTTGTTTCACTAATAAATGTTTTTGTGTCTATTCATCTTTGATTGCTGCTGTAACAAATTTTCAATAGCTTAGACAACACTGGGTGCGGTTGCTCACTCCTGTAATCCCAGCACTTTCGGGAGGCTGAGACAGGCGGATCACTTGAGGTCAGGAGTGGAGACCAGCCTGGCCAACATGACGAAACCCCATCTCTACTTAAAATACAAAAATTAGCCAGGTGTGGTGGCACACAGCTGAAATCCCAGCTACTCGGGAGGCTGAGACAGGAGAATCACTTGAACCCGGGAGGCAGAGGCTGCGGTGAGCCGAGATCACCCAACTGTGCTCCAGCTTGGGCAACACAAGTCAGACTGCATCTGAAAATACATATATGTAGCTATGACAATTTTTGGAATAGAAGAATAAGGTGGGAGGAATGGCTCTACCATATTTCAATACTTCTTATATAGCTACAGGAATCAGACCGTGTAGTACTGGGAGAAGAATAAACACATAGATCACTGGAACAAAATAGAGAAACTAGAAATAGCCCCACACTGATTTTTTACAAAGAGACAAAAAGAAGGAAGGATCGTCTGCTTAACAAATGGTGCTAGAGCAGTTGCAGAGCCATAAGCCAATAAAAACATGACCAAATCTTCATACTTTATACAAAAAAAAACTCAAGTGGATAATAGATTTAAATCTAAAATATAAAACTAAGAAAAAAACTTTTACAAGAAAGCATCGGAGAAACATCTGAGATCTAGGGCATAGTGAAGGGTTCAAAAAGCATAATCCATAAGGAAAACAAATAAATTAGATTTCACCCAATTTAAAACTTGTGCTCTGCAAGATACCCTGTTAAAAGGATGGAAAAACAGGATCTTGACTAGGAGAAAATATTTGCAAACCACATATCTAAGAAAGGACTCACATCCAGAATATATAATGGATATGTATAGTACTCTCGAAACTCAACGGTAGGCTGAGCGTGGTGGCTCAGGCTTGTAACCCCAGCATTTTGAAAGGTTGAGGTGGATGGAGGGCAGATCCCTTGAGGCCAGGAGTTCAAGAACAGCCTGGGCAATGTGGCAAAACCCCATCTCTACTAAAAATACAAAACTTAGACAGGCATGATGACGCGTGCCCGTAATCCCAGCAACTCAGGAGGCTGAGGCATGAGAATTGCTTGAATCTGGGAGGCAGAAGTTGGAGTGAGCCAAGATCGTGCCACTGCACTCCAGCCTGGGTAACAGAGCGAGACTCTGTCTCAAAAAAAATAATTAAAAAAACCCTCAATGGTAAAAATTACAAACAAATAGTCCAATTAGAAAATCATGAAAAGATATGAACATACATTTCACTGAAGAGGAAATAAGCAAATAAGCACATGAAAAGATGTTCAGCACTAATTTGCTTCACTAGATGCAAATTAAGACCACGATGAGGTATCACTACACACTTATTACAACAGCTAAAATAAAAGGCATAGTGACAACACCAAATGGTGACAAGGAGGCAAAGAAACTGGACACTTCATTTAGTGCTGCTGGGAAGGTAAAATCTTACAGCCACTCTGGAAAGCAGTTTGGTAGTTTCTTATAAAACTAAACATGCAATGACCATACAATTCAACAATTACACTTCAGATAAGTTAAAATGTATGCCCATCCAGAAACTTGTACACAATTGTTCATAGCAGCTTTACTTGTAATAGCCAAAAGCTGGAAATAATCAATATGTCCTACAATAAGCGAATGGTAGAACTGTGGTACATCCATACCATGGAATACTACTCAGTAATAAAAATGAACTATTTACTGGGCCCAGTGGCTCCCATAGGTAATCTCAGCACTTTGGGAGGCCGAGGCAGGCGGATCACGACATCAGGAGTTCGAAACCAGACTTGCCAATATGTTGAAACCCCGTCTCTACGACTAATACAAAAATTACCAGGGTGTGGTGGCGCACGCCTGTAGTCACAGCTACTTGGGAGGCTGAGGCAGGAAAATCACTTGAACCCAGGAGGCAGAGGTGGCAGTGAGCTGAGATCATGCCACTGGACTCCAGCCTGGGCAACAGAACGAGACTCTTGTCTCAACAACAACAACAACAACAATGAACTATTGATACACAAATATTAATATCTTGGAGGAATCTCCATGGAATTATGCTGAGTGAAATAAGCCCCTAAAATGTTATATACTACAAGATTTCATTTGTACAGCATTCTAGAAAAGACAAAATTGTGGAAATGAAAAACAGATTAGTGGTTGCCAGGGGTTAGGGATGGTGGATGGGAGGAGAGTGAGTATTACTAAAAATGAGTAGCACAAGGGATAGTATTGTGGTGATGGAAAGGTTCTGTACCTTTTTTTTTTTCCCAAGAGGGATTCTCGGTCTGTCACCTAGGCTGGAATGCAGTGGCACAACCTCGGCTCACTGCAACATCTGCCTCCCAGGTTCAAGTGATTCTCCTGTCTCGGCCTCCCATGTAGCTAGGACTACAGGCACCCACCACCTCACCTAGCTAATTTTTGTATTTTTAGTAGAGACCGGGTTTCTCCATGTTGGCCAGGCTGGGCTTGAACTCCTGACCTCAAGTGATCTGCCCACCTCACCCTCCCAAAATGCTGGGATTACAAGCATGAACCACTGCACCTGGCCATGTTCTGCACATCAAAACACTTTCACTGAATATAGATGCCATTACATTCTCTTACGTCACAAAGCAAAAGGCAGCTTCATAAACGTTGTTCAATTATGTATCTACTGAAAAAAGAAACATATATTCCAGAAAAAGGTTTTGAAGACACATGGGAGTGGAATGTGCCTGCATTAAGAGCAGAGCTTTTACAGGACTACCTGTCTCCAGCCTGCTCCCAGGGACCACTGAAAACAGCTGCTACACTCAGAACGACAAGATGGTCTTGTTAATGATTTCAATGGACTCTCGAATCTCATCGTCCTTGACCATGATCAGAGGCAAAACCTGATGATGGCACCATGGGTTGGCTTGGCCAGAAGTCCATAATCTCAAAGTCATAGACACATCTTCCAAGCATCACAATCTTTGGATTCTTTAATAACAAAAGCATTTAATAGTTCTTTTCCTCCTGGGCACAGTGGCTCACACCTGTAATCCCAACATTTTGGGAGGCCAAGGCAGATGCATCACCTGAGGTCAGGAGTTTGAGACCAGCCTGGCCAATATGGTCTAACCCTGTCTCTACTAAAAATACAAAAATTAGTTGGGAATAGGGGCATGTGCCTGTAATCCCAGCTACTCAGGAGGCTGAGGCAGGAGAATCGCTTGAACCCAGAAGGCAGATGTTGCAGTGAGCCAAGATCGTGCCATTGCACTCCAGCCTGGGCAACTAGAGTGAACCTCTGACTCAAATAAATAAATAAATTAATTAAATAATTATTTTCCTCTTACAGCAATTACAACATCAGAAGGTAGCTTTATACATTCATTTCTCAAGATAACACCCATTTTTTTTTCTGAATTTTCACCAAGGTTTTCTTCTTCTAAACCCTCAAGGGCTGTGATGGCCACTCGGCAGCCTAGTGGATTGCCACCATATGTGGACCCATGTTCCCCTGGCTTAATGGTCAGTATTATGTCATCGTCCCACAGCACCGCAAACACAGAGTATCAGCCCCCAGAAAAGGCCTTTCCAAGGAGGGCTATACCAGATCTGACATTTTCATGATCAACAGCCAGCCATCTACCAGTTCTGGCCTATCCTATCTGCATTTCATCAGCAATGAACAGAACCAAGCTGGGAGCACGAGATGTGATAAGGGTAAGTTAAAGTACCAGAAAGCTTACTGTTCTTATGGAGATTCAGCTGGTCTTTCTGTATGTATGTATGTATGTGTATATGTGTTTATTTATTTATTTATTGACAGTCTTCCTCTGTCGCCCAAGCTGTAGTGCAGTGGTGTGATCTCAGATCAATGCAACCTCTGCTTCCCGGGTTCAAGTCATTGAGTGAGCCCAGGAGGTCAAGACCAGCCTGGGAAACATAGCAAAGGCAGGGTGGTGCATGCCTGTAGTCCCAAAGCCGAGGCGGGAGTATTGCTTGAGCCCAGGAGGTAGAGAACAGCCTGGACAACATAGCAAAACTGTCTCTACTAGAAAAATTAAAAATATTAGTGGGGGCGGGGTGGTGTGAGCCTGTAGTCCCGAGGCCAAGTCCAGAGGATTGCTTGAGCCCGGGAGGTCGAGGCCAGCCTGGCCAACAGAGCAAAACCCCATTTCTACTAACAATGAAAATGACAAAAAAATAGCGTTGGCGGGGTGGCTCACAGCTGTAGTTCTGAGGCCGAGGTGGGAGGATTGCTTGAGCCCAGGACGTCAATACCAGCCTGGCCAACATAGCAAAAGCCTATCTCTCCTCAAAAATAAATAAATAAATAAATAAATAAAAATGAGCAGGGCAGAATGGCACACGCCTGTAGTCCTGAGTCCAAGGTGGAAGCATCACTTTAGCCCAGGAGGTTGAGGCCAGCCTGGGCAACATAGTGAAACCTAGTTTCTACTAAAAAAAAAAAAAAAAAAAAAAAGGGATAGCCTCGGCAGGGTGGTGCATGCCGGTAGTCCCAAGGCTGTGACAGGAGGATCCCTTGAGCCCAGAGGTTGCGGCCAGCCTTGCCAACATATTGAAACCGTCTCTATTAATAAATCAAAAAACAAAAAGTATTACTGGGGGTGGGGTGGTTCGCGCCTATAGTCCCGAGACCAAGGTGGGAGGATTGGCTAAGGCGGATGTAACCAATACCACAATCACATCCCATAAGTAAATACATTTTCCTCTCTCCAGGGCTACAGGTAAAGGATGGTAATTGTGCGCATCATACTTAGATTCCCTTTCAAAAATATAATCAGAGGTTGGAGGGCCTTGGACTGTTTTTTCAGTTGCAACAGATATAGAAGCCACTGAAGAATGAATGCCACGACTAAGTACAGCAAAGCTCTGCAAATGTGCTAGTTTGGAAAACATTGTGTCTTTCAAGTAGAAAAATCACAGATCGACTATATTTTTCTTCTCACTGTTCAGACTAGAATACAGACGTTTAACTCAAGATCCAGGGACAGTCTTCAGAGACATCAAAATCTCCTGACGGCACCTAAAGACCACCCACTTTAAAGTGTGGCTGGAGGAGGAGACAATAGTCTGAAACGTCACTGCAGATGATAAACCAATCAGGGCAGTTAGTGAACGGCATCTGGCCAATCAGAAGTCAGAAGAGTAGGTGGAACAAGCGAAGCTGATGTCGCTTCTCTCAGTCCAGGCTCCAGGAACAGAACTTTCTCAAAGTGTGGGCGGAGACTCTGATTTTCCCGCCTAAAGCATCCCCTGGGATTGGCTACTTTAAGTTCAGAGTACGCATGCTCTTTCTCTCTCTTTTGATTCTTCCACAATCAGTACGCATGCTCTGATTTTCTCTTTTGATTCTTCCAAAATCAGAGTAAGCATGCACTGATTTTCTTTTTTCATTCTTCCTACCCCTCCCCTCCTCCGCGGTGTATTTGTTATCTAGTTTTTATAAGGAGTGTATATGAAGCAGGTCGCCATCTGAAATCCTTCCTGTCAGTTTCTAACTTTTTCAGATATGGGATTTTTCCTAGAAACTCTGTAGTAACTTAAGAAATTTGGGCCGGGCATGGTGGCTCATGCTTCTATTTCCAGCAGTTTTGGAGGCCACAGCTGGTGGATCACTTCAACCCGCGAGGCAGAGGTTGCAGTGAGCCGTAATCATGCGGCTGCATCCCAGCCTGGGCAACACAGCAAGACCCTGTCTCAAAAAAAAAAAAAAAAAAAAAAAAAAGCTCAATCAAATCTCTCCTCCTGGGCTCAAGCGATCCTCTCGCCTAGGCCTTGGGAGGACAGGTGCGCACAACCCAGCTTCTGCTAATTTTTGTTGTTGTTGTTGTTTTGTTTCGTTTTTTAGTAGAGATGGTTTCCCTGTGTTGGCCAGGCTGGTCTGAACCTCTTGGGCTCAAGCAATCCGCCCAACTTGGCCTCCCAAAGTGCTGGGATGGCACAGGCCTGCGCCACCAACCCCAGCTAATTTTTTGTATTTTTGGTAGACACGGGGGTTCTGCTGTCTTTCCCAGACTGGTCTCGACCTCCTGGGCTCAAGTCCAGGCTGGGCTGGGCACGCCTCAGCCGCCCAATGTGCTGGGATTACAGGCGTGAGCCACCGCTCCTGGCTGAATGCTGCCTCTTGAAAGGTCCCACATTCTCTCTAAGTGTTGGCAGGCTCGTAGTCTCAGAAATTCTAGCTCACTTCCTTCTAAAAATTTACAAATCACCCAGTAATAGCCTCTGAATCCATTCATAGTAGCCATGCTCATTTCTCTTCAACAGAACAGAACCCCCTATCCCTCTGCCTGATCAGATCCATCACCAGAGAGACCGTGTTATCTCTGGGACTCGCCACCCTTCATTTATTGAGTGGGGGTGTCAGAATGCCCCGACTGAATAAAATTACAGTCACGTTCCTGCCTCCCCAACAAGGGTCTGTACATCTTTCAGGGTAAGCCTGGCTCCAGGGAAACTACTAACAAGAGTAGCCAACCCCCTCCTAAAGACTCAAGGCTGCTTTGCCCGTAGGAAATCTGTTATCCCCAATCAATACTTCTCCCAGAGACCCCTGGTTCCCTGTTTTAATCTGACTTCTCCCCATGGCCTTACTCAGGAACAGATAAGCCCTGGATAGAGAAATGCAGCACCTGATTCCAGGTGAGTGAGTGTGGCCGGCCTTCACTGATTTCTCCCTCCACAAGACCAAAGGTCCTGTGGCTGGAAAGTCTCAATCTGTTTCTCTTGCAGGTCAGACTACTCCCGGTGCCATGAACGGAGACAACGACTGTGCAAAGAGAGCTAGGGATGATGCTCAAATACCAGAGAAAATACAAAAGGTGAGGTGACCTGGAGGGGGCATAGTAGTGACCCAGGGGACAGTGTGGGGTGACCAGATTTCTGAGGAGGGGAGGACAGAGATACTGGAGACAAGGAGCAGGGTCTTGGGGGAGATCTGGACCCTTGGGAGTCTCCCACCCTCGCTCTGTCATCACCTGGCATCCCTGGAGACAAGTCTGTGACCGTGCACTACATTTGGTGACTCTCAGTCCATTCTGGAAGGTGGGAAGAGAGCCAGCCAGCAGCATTAAAGCCCTACTGTGTGGCAGGGGAGAAGCTAGGGAAGGTCCCTCGTGTTCTGTCAGTTAGCCATGACATCAACCAGGATGGAATATCATCCCCACTTCCCAGATCCAGCACACAGGAAGTGGCTCCAGCAGAATGGCAGACATGCCTACCTGAGTACTGCCAGAATTCCTTTTTTATCTTTTCCTAGGCCTTCAATGATATTGCCAAATACTTCTCTAAGAAAGAGTGGGAAAAGATGAAAGCCTCAGAGAAAATCATCTATGTGTATATGAAGGGAAAGTATGAGGCCATGACTAAACTAGGTAACAGAAAGTTCTAGGTACAGACAAGTCTGGGGACACATGAGCATCCCTTTTCCTGCTTTGGCTACTTCTTAGGCTGCAGAAAGTACCCCACATTTTCCTTTTGTGCAGGGAAAAATCACAAGGCAGCTTCTGGGTGCTCTGCTCTTCTGTATTCTGTCAGGGCTGAGGGCAGGGACTGGCCACAGTGGAGCTCATACCTGGATCCTGCACGTTTCTGTCCCTTAGGAGTCTGTTCTGATGAGCCGAACTGTCTCTGTGGCATCCCGGGCCTCCCCCACCCAACCGTCCCCCCCACACACCCACCCTACCTTCCTTCTCTCGGCTTGTCTCTCTCTCTCTGTCTTTTTTTTTTTTTTTTTTTTTTTTTTGAGTCTGAGTCTCACTCTGTCACCTAGGATACAGTGCAGTAGTGCAATCATAGCTCACTGCAGCCTTGAATTCCTGGCCTCAAGCAATCCTCCAGCCTCAACCTCCCAAAGTGCTGGTACTACAGACATGAGCCACCATGGCAGGCCTAAGCTTGTCTCTTAAGGAATAAACATTTTGCTTCTTACTAGGTTTCAAGGTTACCATTCCAACTTTCATGGGTGACAAAGGGGCCGCAGACTTCCAGGGGAATGATTTTGTTAATGACCGTAACCGTGGGAATCAGGGTGAGTAGATGGGAAGGGGCTGGAAAGGGTCTCCTCAAGCCCAACTACTTTTCAGCTCAGCTACCTGGGAAAGATCCTCAGGCATTTGTTCCCTCATACACATCAGGGCTGAGTGAAAAGAAATTGGATGCAGAAAGTTAACTATGGAGGTCATTCATATAAAATTTTAAAACATGCAAAAGAAGAATACATATTTTTATGGATAATAAGTAAATGGTAAATGTATACAAACATGAATGTGAATAAAAAGCCATCAAATTAAGGTGACTGGCTGTAAGTGGGGGAGGGAGGGAGGGCAGGGATTGCTGAGTGCTGCACACACAGCTTCAGCTGTGACTTGTCGATAGTGTGTTTTGTTTGTTTTTGTTTTTGAGATGAAATTTCTCTCTTGTCGCCCAGGCTGGAGTGCAATAAGGCAATCTCAGCTCACTCCGACTTTCAACTTCCAGGTTCAAGTGATTCTCCTGCCTCAGCCTCCAGAGTAGCTGGGGTTACAGGTGCCCGCCCCCACACCCAGCTAATTTTTTAATTTTTGGTAGAGATGGGGTTTCACCATGTTGGCCAGGCTGGTCTCAAACTTCCTGACCTCAGGTGATCCACCCGCCTCAGCCTCCCAAAGTGCTGGGATTACAAGTATCAGCTACCATGCCCGGCATATTTGTAGTATTTCTCATATTCTGAATAAATAAATCAGACCTAACATAGCTGTGGGGTAATGTTGAGATCCGACTGGACTCAATATTATTCCCCATACTTTTCTGTGTGTTTGAAATATTTCTTTTTAAAGGACTTGTTGTTCTTCCTAAGCACTGTTAATGAATCAAAAGACAGTTAAGAAAATGTTAAAAGTGACAAAAAAAGAAAGAAACTATTAAAACTGTGGATCCGCCAAAAACTTCCAGAGTTTGTTTCATTAACAGCATGTAGGTATTGGATAGGTATCTTAGGAGTGAGGGTGATGAACACATTATGTAATAAAGATCGCTGTTTTTCTGTATTTTATCAAAACCAAATAGTCTTCTCATTCCCAAACAACCCCAATTCTCCATGATGAGCTTGGAAGTGACTTTGAAAGAGTGATCCCTCATCCAACACACAGAGAGCTTTCCCACTTGTCAGTGAGCAGAGATAACATGAGGTGAAAGAAAGACAGGTTCTTGGCTAGACATCTTTGTACATTTCAGGAATATAAAGGGGACATATGTGTTTACTGGCTCTCTTCTACTCTGACAACACAATTATAAGACAAGATCAGAATGTCCAAACCGTCTCCAATAGACCTATAACTCCCCAACTAAACAGGCCAGATTCTTCCAACTCCCACAATAACTGTAAGAGATCTGAAAATCCAGTGCTTAAGTATCTGCCAAGTTTTTGACATTAAAGGAGTGTCTTTATACTGAAAATATTTCAGAGCCACTGGGCTAAATCATCCACCGTGCATCACACATTTAACAGCTTAATTCACATACCATAAGATTCACCCATTTGAAGTGTACAATGACTTTTAGTTGTTGTACATCTTGAGTGAATACAGTTCAGATTCCCAACCAATCAATTTAATTATCTGGGAAAAAGTAAAAGATACGTAATGGAATAAGATGAGACTGTGATGAGGTTTAGACCCCATGTGATAAAACATGAGATGGAAAATTCTGAATTGATGCCACCGATAAATGAACCAACCATGACCAAACATAATTCAGAAGCGAATCTCAAATAACTCCTCAACAATGAGTGGACTCATAACCTCTGCTGCAGAATGCCCTCATGCAACAGAAGTCTCTCTAGAGTTTGGAAATCTTTACCAACAAAGAAAAATTCTAATGTATTCTCTTTCAGTTGAACGTCCTCAGATGACTTTCGGCAGGCTCCAGGGAATCATCCCGAAGGTGAGTATCTCTCAAATCTAAAGGACCAGAGAACCTTCATCCTTTCATGGATGTGAACACTGGTAAGAGTGGGAGAATACCAAAAATGCCCTCATTGCCTCCTTCTCCCCATATCTATCACAAAATCTGATGTAGCACCAACGGCTTGATAATACTAACAGTTGTGATCCTTATTACTTCTTTGTCTTCATAGTGATGCCAGATACTATTTTAAGCAGTTCACATGGATGAATTTATTTAATCCTTAAGAAGACCTCTGTGACATTGTGTGTGTTATTGTCTCCAAATAATAACGAGTCACACACTTCAGTTGTCATCCATGTAAAAGCCATGTGACTTGGCACAAATCTTCTACGTTCTCTGAGCTCCAGATTCCTGGTCCATGAAACGGGAGTAAAGAATCATAGTTCATGTTTTAGATCATAGTCATCAGCAACATAATAATAAAATGAGGCTATCGGGGTACAGAGATGTTAAAGAATTTTCCTGAGGTGCAGTGGCAGTGATAGTCTAATCCAGAGCTCCAAGCCATTTAAAGCTCATTCATGTTTGCATTTGTTATGAAGTTCGGATGTTGCTCACTAGGGCTTTACCCCATAGGGCCTTCTGGTGCTTCCGTTGACACACCCACTCTCACAACAGGAAGGACCAGCTGGCCTCAGCTCTGTTACTGGGGCCACTCGCATGGCTTAAGAATCGCTTTGACTGAGTGGGCTTCATCCCTGGGATGCAAGGCTGGTTCAATATATGCAAATCAATAAGTGTAATCCAGCATATAAACAGAACCAAAGACAAAAACCACATGATTATCTCAATAGATGCAGAAAAGGCCTTTGACAAAATTCAACAACACTTCATGCTAAAAACTCTCAATAAATTAGGTATTGATGGGATGTATCTCAAAATAATAAGAGCTATCTATGACAAACCCACAGCCAATATCATACTGAATGGGCGAGAACTGGAAGCATTCCCTTTGAAAACTGGAACAAGACAGGGATGCCCTCTCTCACCACTCCTATTCAACATAGTGTTGGAAGTTCTGGCCAGGGCAATTAGGCAGGAGAAGGAAATAAAGGGCATTCAATTAGGAAAAGAGGAAGTCAAATTGTCCCTGTTTGCAGATGACATGATTGTATATCTAGAAAACCCCATTGTCTCAACCCAAAATCTCCTTCAGCTGATAAGCAACTTCAGCAAAGTCTCAGGATACAAAATCAATGTACAAAAATCACAAGCATTCTTATACACCAATAACAGACAAACAGAGAGCCAAATCATGAGTGAACTCCCATTCACAATTGCTTCAAAGAGAATAAAATACCTAGGAATCCAACTTACAAGGGATGTGAAGGACCTCTTCAAGGAGAACTACAAACCACTGCTCAATGAAATAAAAGAGGATACAAAGAAATGGAAGAACATTCCATGCTCATGGGTAGGAAGAATCAATATCGTGAAAATGGCCATACTGCCCAAGGTAATTTATAGATTCAATGCCATCCCCATCAAGCTACCAATGACTTTCTTCACAGAATTGGAAAAAACTACTTTAAAGTTCATATGGAACCAAAAAAGAGCCCGCATCGCCAAGTCAATCCTAAGCCAAAAGAACAAAGCTGGAGGCATCACGCTACCTGACTTCAAACTATACTACAAGGCTACAGTAACCAAAACAGCATGGTACTGGTACCAAAACAGAGATATAGATCAATGGAACAGAACAGAGCCCTCAGAAATAATGCCGCATATCTACAACTATCTGTTCTTTGACAAACCTGACAAAAACAAGCAATGGGGAAATGATTCCCTATTTAATAAATGGTGCTGGGAAATCTGGCTAGCCATATGTAGAAAGCTGAAACTGGATCCCTTCCTTATACCTTATAAAAAATTTAATTCAAGATGGATTAAAGACTTAAACGTTAGACCTAAAACCATAAAAACCCTAGAAGAAAACCTAGGCATTACCATTCAGGACATAGGCATGGGCAAGGACTTCATGTCTAAAACACCAAAAGCAATGGCAACAGAAGCCAAAATTGACAAATGGGATCTAATTAAACTAAAGAGCTTCTGCACAGCAAAAGAAACTACCATCAGAGTGAACAGGCAACCTACAAAATGGGAGAAAATTTTCGCAACCTACTCATCTGACAAAGGGCTAATATCAAGAATCTACAATGAACTCAAACAAATTTACAAGAAAAAAACAAACAACCCCATCAAAAAGTGGGTGAAGGATATGAACAGACACTTCTCAAAAGAAGACATTTATGCAGCCAAAAGACACATGAAAAAATGCTCATCATCACTGGCCATCAGAGAAATGCAAATCAAAACCACAATGAGATACCATCTCACACCAGTTAGAATGGCAATCATTAAAAAGTCAGGAAACAACAGGTGCTGGAGAGGATGTGGAGAAATAGGAACACTTTTACACTGTTGGTGGGACTGTAAACTAGTTCAACCATCGTGGAAGTCAGTGTGGCGATTCCTCAGGGATCTAGAACTAGAAATACCATTTGACCCAGCCATCCCATTACTGGGTATATACCCAAAGGACTATAAATCATGCTGCTATAAAGACACATGTACACGTATGTTTACTGCGGCACTATTCACAATAGCAAAGACTTGGAACCAACCCAAATGTCCAACAGTGATAGACTGGATTAAGAAAATGTGGCACATATACACCATGGAATACTATGCAGCCATAAAAAATGATGAGTTCATGTCCTTTGTAGGGACATGGATGAAACCGGAAATCAACATTCTCAGTAAACTATCGCAAGAACAAAAAACCAAACACCGCACGTTCTCACTCATAGGTGGGAATTGAACAATGAGAACACATGGACACAGGAAGGGGAACATCACACTCTGGGGACTGTTGTGGGGTGAGGGGAGGGGGGAGGGATAGCTTTAGGAGATATACCTAATGCTAAATGATGAGTTAATGGGTGCAACACACCAGCATGGCACATGTGTACATATGTAACTAACCTGCACATTGTGCACATGTACCCTAAAACTTAAAGCATAATAATAATAAAATTTAAAAAAAAAGAAATAGGGATAATCATACAGGCCCTAACCATTTCATAGGGTTATTGTGGCCCTTAGCCAAGTGACTTTGTGGACTTTCAAGTTGTTCATAAATTGTAAAGTTTTGCTCATAGTCAAAGTAATCCCTTTTGCTTGTAAAATATTTGGCATTTCCAAGCACTGCAAAAACCTCAAAGACATAATCACTATTCCCAAAGAGCTTACCCTGTAGTAGGAGTAATATGAGCATACCCAAGGAACTGTAAATCAAGACATAAGAGAGATGCAAAGCAAGATGCAGGAAGTGATACCATTAGTGTCATTTCTCATTGTAATTATTGCTGTACTCATTTATTTCCCATAGAGATAATAAATTCCTGAATGGTAGAGACCAAAAAAAAAAAAAAAAAAAAAAAAAAGAATCGCTTTGACTGTTGGCCCCTCCCTACTGTGAGCTCCCTGAGGGCTTTGTCTGCACCTGGGGCATCCGGGAAGCCCCCGTCTTAGCCCAGGGGATACCTTGGAGGCCCCTGAATGAGTGACCCCACAACAGCAGATTCAACTCTTGTTTAGAGGGTAAAGGGATCTGGGAGTTGGGTTGCCAGTATGGAGACCGAATTCAAAGAAGGATCATGAAAGGTGTTAATTGTTATTACTACTACATTTAAACAGTGTTTACAAGCTGAGAGAGGGCTTTCCCTTAGCCTATTTTACATGTATTGTTCACTATTTCATAAGTGAGGGGGCTGAATAAAAAGTAGCTTAATGACTGGGCACGGTGGCTCACGACTGTAATCCCAGCAATTTAGGAGGCCGAGGCGGGCAGATCACGAGGTCAAGAGATCAAGACAAACCTGTCCAACATGGTGAAACCTCATCTCTACTAAAAATACAAAACTTAGCGGGGCGTGATAGCACCTGCCTGTAGTCCCAGACACTAGGGAGGCTGAGGCAGGAGGATCGCTTGAATGCGGGAGTTGCATGTTGCAGTGAGCCGAGATTGCGCCACTGCACTCCAGCCTGGCCACAGAGCAAGACTGCATCAAAAAAAAAAAAAAAAAAAAAAAAAAAATAGCTTTGTCAGTGACACATCCCAATGCAACCAGAATTGTTATGGGTACCACCTCACTGAATTCCACATTCAATGTTGGTGCCTCGGTAGGGTGGTATGTCATATCTGGTACTGCTTTCTTTGATGTCTAGATTAATTTCAGCCAACCATTTCTTTCCCTCTCCCTTCCCTGTATTCATCTCCCCACACCATCTTTCCCAGCAGTGTTTTGTCCCCTCTCTATGTCTTTACATTTACTCTCCCAGCAGCTGTCTACAAGCTTATATGGGATCCCTTGTATTTTACAGAACCTCTTCCCTTTGTAGACCTTGTGAATTCTTAGAATGCTACTCTTCTCCAAATCATCTGTATATCACACTCTCAATTGCATGGAGACTTTTGCTGTTTGCAAGAATGTCAGTCTTAAAAGAGTGTGAAGACAAGCATTCTAGCCCTGGAAACCCCATTCATTTCGGCCGTTCCTTTCCCTTCTGACCTCCCCTCCCAGGTTTCTCCTAATTTAGGCAAGTGTAACTCTCCCAGCGTTGTTGAGAACATTGATTAAGGTAATGCATGTGAAGACGCTTTGTAAGCTCTAAAGCACTATAGAAATGTCACTGATACTGTATATCTGTGACCTTCATATTATAAAGATCATGCCCAAGAAGCCAGCAGAGGAAGGAAATGATTCGAAGGGAGTGCCAGAAGCATCTGGCCCACAGAACGATGGGAAACAGCTGTGCCCCCTGGAAAAAGCAAGTACCTCTGAGAAGATTCACAAGAGATCTGGTAAGAGGAAAGAATTCGGGAACAACCCCTCTGGCTTCCCTGGCTATGTTCAGGTGTGTGGACTGGGTGTGTGGCATGGATCCCAGACAAGCCTGGGTCCAGGCTGGGCTGAGGAGCTCGCCCAGCTCCAGATGAGATGTTAGACATGACTTCCAGAGACACAGACTGGAGTTGTCATCCATATAAAAAAACCACGTGACTTGGGGCAAGTCTTCCAAATTTTCTCAGCTCCAGATTCCTAGTCCATAAGATGGAAATAAAGAATCATAGTTCATAAATTGTTTGGAGGCATTAAATTAAATCTAGAAGCCCTGATGACATGAAAGGTGCTCAAGCAATTCTATCTGTGGTAACCTGGGATAATATCTTACTCAGCTCAATGCCTGTTACCCAATACAGGTGTACCTCAGAGATATTGCAGGTTCAGTTCCAGACCACTGCAATAAAGAGAGTCACACACATTTTTTTTTGGTTTCCCAGTGCGTAAAAACACAATGTTTACACTATCCTGTAGTCTAGTAAGTGTGCAATAACATTATGTCTAAAAATGTACATACCTTAATTTTAAAATAATTCATTGTTGAAAAATGCTAACAATCTTCTGAGCTTTCAGTGAGTCACACTCTTTTTGCTGGTGGAGGATCTTGCCTCACTGTTGATGACTGCTGGCTGATCAAGGTGGTGATTGCTGAAGGCTGGAGTGGCCGTGGCAGTTCTTGAAAGAACACAGTGATATTTGCCACATCAATTAGCTCTCCCTTTCATGAAGCATATCTCTGTAATATGTGACGCTATTGGATAGCATTTTACCCACAGTAGAACTTCTTTCAAAGTTGGAGTCAATCCTCTCTAGCTATGAAAGTCCTAGATGGCATCACCTTCCATTAGAAGGCTAGTTTATTCATATTGAAAATCTGTTGCTTAGTGTAGCCACCTTCATTAGTGACCTTAGCTATGTCTTCCGGATAACTTGCTGCAGCTTCTCCATCAGGGTTTGCTGCTTCACCTTGCACTTTTATTTTATGGAGACGACTTCTTTCCTTAAACCTCATGAACAAACCTCCGCTAGCTTCACACGTTTCTTTTGCAGCTTCTTCACCTCTCTCAGCTTTCATGGACTTGAAGAGAGTTCTGGTCTTGCTCTGAATTAGACTTTGGCTTAAGGGAATGTTGTGGCTGGCTTCATCTTCTATCCTGACCACCCAAACTTCCTCTATTTGAGCAGTAAGGCAGTTTTGCTTTCTTATTCGTGTGTTCACTGGAGTATTAGTGTTGTTATTTCCCTCAAGAACTTTTCCTTTGCATTATATACTATTATTTCCTTCAAGAACTTTTTTTTTTTTTTTTTGCATTCACAGCTTGGCTGTTTGGTGCAAGAGGCCTAGCTTTCAGCCTCTCTTGGCTTTCAGCAGGTCTTCCT
The DNA here is from genome assembly GCF_028885655.2 of Pongo abelii. NCBI lineage: Eukaryota > Metazoa > Chordata > Mammalia > Primates > Hominidae > Pongo > Pongo abelii. Next base: position 48,666,748 of record NC_072008.2, read on the forward strand.
CACTAAGCTTAGCCATTTCTAGCTTCTGATTTAAAGTGAGAGACATGCGACTCTCTGCACACTCTGATTCTGCCCTACCTCAGGACCTGCACACGCCTTCCACGGTGCCTTGAAGTGAACCATCTGCTCATGCCACAGTGACTTCCTCGTCTGGTTTATGCATTCCTAGGCTAGAGGAAGGTGTGGCCACATATCAGGGCTGACCTGGGGTTTGGGAATCCACAGCATCCTGGGCAGGGAGCATCCCTGGATATACAAGGCAGGGAGTAGAAAGAGCATGGTAAATCGCCCGGGCACGGTGACTCATGCCTGCAAACCCAGCACTTTGAGAGGCCGAGGTGTGCGGATCACGAAGTCAGGAGTTCAAGAACAGCCTGACTAACATGGTGAAACCCCATCTCCACTAAAAATACAAAAATTAACCTGGTGTGGTGTTGCACACCTGTAATCCCAGTTACTCAGGGGACTGTGGCAGGAGAATCGCTTGAACCCAGGAGCTGGAGGTTGCAGTGAGCCCAGATCACGCCACTACACTCCAGCCTAGGCAACAGAGCAAGACTCCCTTGCAAAACAAAAGAAAAAGAAAGGAGCATGGGAAATCTCTTCATTCAACCTCAATGCTATACCCTAGAAAATTATGAGAAGGGAATGATTTGGGGAACAATTGACAAGATGGGATACCGGTACCATAACAGAATAGCACATCTGCAGGGATGTGGGGGGTGAGCCGAAATTTCACTTACGGAGGTACTCGTCATCTTCCTCAGGGTTGCTGATCTCTTCATAAATCACCAGCTGCTTTCTCTCACGCAGTCTGTGGGTCCAGGCATGTTTCCCCCTTTTGGGTCCTATGATGGAGAAGAGTTGGAAGATGAGGGTTGGGTAGGTTGGAGAGTGTTAGGCTCTGTTTTCTCACAAAAAGGAGATGGCCTCCCCCCTTCCAAGTGCCCATGGGCCTTCTTTATCCAGTTTTTCACATTCGCTGGCTTACAGAGGCTGACAGCTTAGACCCACACCAATACAGGCCAAATGCCAATGAAAGTTTTAGCTTCTGGCTCCTTCTGTTGTCAGGTTTAGATTTCCAACCTCTTCACTTACAGGAACATTCACCTATACCTCCTTTCATTCAGCACATATTTGTTAAGGCCACACAGGCATACCTTGTTTTATTGCACCTCATTTTCATAGTGCTTCACATATGCTGCAATATTTTTTTTGAAATTCTCACCAATTTTACACTTTTCCATTATTATTTTATCTGTTGTGGTGATCTGTCACCAGTGAGCTTTGATATTATGATTGCAATTATTTTGTTGTTCTTTAGTGTCATAAATTTTGGTTTTTTATTTTTGTGGGTACACGGTAGGTGTATATTCTTATGGGGTACGTGAGATGCTTTGATACAGGCATGCAATGCGTAATACATCATGGAACACAGGGTATCCATCCCCTCAACCATCTATCCTTGTGTTACAAACAATCCATTTACACTCTTTATTTTTTTTAAATGTACAATTAAGTTATTATTGACTATAATCACCCTGTTGTGTGTAATTGTTTTGGGGGAACCATGAACTGCACCCATAGAAGATGACAAACTTAATTGACCAATGTTGTGTGTGTTCTGACCGCTCCACCGATGACCTGTTTCCCTCAATCTTCCTTTTCTTGGGCCTTCCCATTTCCTGAGACACAGCAATACCAAAATTAGGGCAATGAATGACCCTACAATGGCCGCTAAGTGTTGAAACGAAAGGAAGAGTCGCATGTCTCTCACTTTAAATCAGAAGCTAGAAATGGCTAAGCTTAGTGAGGAAGACCTGCTGAAAGCCAAGAGAGGCTGAAAGCTAGGCCTCTTGCACCAAACAGCCAAGCTGTGAATGCAAAAAAAAAAAAAAAAAGTTCTTGAAGGAAATAATAGTATATAATGCAAAGGAAAAGTTCTTGAGGGAAATAACAACACTAATACTCCAGTGAACACACGAATAAGAAAGCAAAACTGCCTTACTGCTCAAATAGAGGAAGTTTGGGTGGTCAGGATAGAAGATGAAGCCAGCCACAACATTCCCTTAAGCCAAAGTCTAATTCAGAGCAAGACCAGAACTCTCTTCAAGTCCATGAAAGCTGAGAGAGGTGAAGAAGCTGCAAAAGAAACGTGTGAAGCTAGCGGAGGTTTGTTCATGAGGTTTAAGGAAAGAAGTCGTCTCCATAAAATAAAAGTGCAAGGTGAAGCAGCAAACCCTGATGGAGAAGCTGCAGCAAGTTATCCGGAAGACATAGCTAAGGTCACTAATGAAGGTGGCTACACTAAGCAACAGATTTTCAATATGAATAAACTAGCCTTCTAATGGAAGGTGATGCCATCTAGGACTTTCATAGCTAGAGAGGATTGACTCCAACTTTGAAAGAAGTTCTACTGTGGGTAAAATGCTATCCAATAGCGTCACATATTACAGAGATATGCTTCATGAAAGGGAGAGCTAATTGATGTGGCAAATATCACTGTGTTCTTTCAAGAACTGCCACGGCCACTCCAGCCTTCAGCAATCACCACCTTGATCAGCCAGCAGTCATCAACAGTGAGGCAAGATCCTCCACCAGCAAAAAGAGTGTGACTCACTGAAAGCTCAGAAGATTGTTAGCATTTTTCAACAATGAATTATTTTAAAATTAAGGTATGTACATTTTTAGACATAATGTTATTGCACACTTACTAGACTACAGGATAGTGTAAACATTGTGTTTTTACGCACTGGGAAACCAAAAAAAAATGTGTGTGACTCTCTTTATTGCAGTGGTCTGGAACTGAACCTGCAATATCTCTGAGGTACACCTGTATTGGGTAACAGGCATTGAGCTGAGTAAGATATTATCCCAGGTTACCACAGATAGAATTGCTTGAGCACCTTTCATGTCATCAGGGCTTCTAGATTTAATTTAATGCCTCCAAACAATTTATGAACTATGATTCTTTATTTCCATCTTATGGACTAGGAATCTGGAGCTGAGAAAATTTGGAAGACTTGCCCCAAGTCACGTGGTTTTTTTATATGGATGACAACTCCAGTCTGTGTCTCTGGAAGTCATGTCTAACATCTCATCTGGAGCTGGGCGAGCTCCTCAGCCCAGCCTGGACCCAGGCTTGTCTGGGATCCATGCCACACACCCAGTCCACACACCTGAACATAGCCAGGGAAGCCAGAGGGGTTGTTCCCGAATTCTTTCCTCTTACCAGATCTCTTGTGAATCTTCTCAGAGGTACTTGCTTTTTCCAGGGGGCACAGCTGTTTCCCATCGTTCTGTGGGCCAGATGCTTCTGGCACTCCCTTCGAATCATTTCCTTCCTCTGCTGGCTTCTTGGGCATGATCTTTATAATATGAAGGTCACAGATATACAGTATCAGTGACATTTCTATAGTGCTTTAGAGCTTACAAAGCGTCTTCACATGCATTACCTTAATCAATGTTCTCAACAACGCTGGGAGAGTTACACTTGCCTAAATTAGGAGAAACCTGGGAGGGGAGGTCAGAAGGGAAAGGAACGGCCGAAATGAATGGGGTTTCCAGGGCTAGAATGCTTGTCTTCACACTCTTTTAAGACTGACATTCTTGCAAACAGCAAAAGTCTCCATGCAATTGAGAGTGTGATATACAGATGATTTGGAGAAGAGTAGCATTCTAAGAATTCACAAGGTCTACAAAGGGAAGAGGTTCTGTAAAATACAAGGGATCCCATATAAGCTTGTAGACAGCTGCTGGGAGAGTAAATGTAAAGACATAGAGAGGGGACAAAACACTGCTGGGAAAGATGGTGTGGGGAGATGAATACAGGGAAGGGAGAGGGAAAGAAATGGTTGGCTGAAATTAATCTAGACATCAAAGAAAGCAGTACCAGATATGACATACCACCCTACCGAGGCACCAACATTGAATGTGGAATTCAGTGAGGTGGTACCCATAACAATTCTGGTTGCATTGGGATGTGTCACTGACAAAGCTATTTTTTTTTTTTTTTTTTTTTTTTTTTTGATGCAGTCTTGCTCTGTGGCCAGGCTGGAGTGCAGTGGCGCAATCTCGGCTCACTGCAACATGCAACTCCCGCATTCAAGCGATCCTCCTGCCTCAGCCTCCCTAGTGTCTGGGACTACAGGCAGGTGCTATCACGCCCCGCTAAGTTTTGTATTTTTAGTAGAGATGAGGTTTCACCATGTTGGACAGGTTTGTCTTGATCTCTTGACCTCGTGATCTGCCCGCCTCGGCCTCCTAAATTGCTGGGATTACAGTCGTGAGCCACCGTGCCCAGTCATTAAGCTACTTTTTATTCAGCCCCCTCACTTATGAAATAGTGAACAATACATGTAAAATAGGCTAAGGGAAAGCCCTCTCTCAGCTTGTAAACACTGTTTAAATGTAGTAGTAATAACAATTAACACCTTTCATGATCCTTCTTTGAATTCGGTCTCCATACTGGCAACCCAACTCCCAGATCCCTTTACCCTCTAAACAAGAGTTGAATCTGCTGTTGTGGGGTCACTCATTCAGGGGCCTCCAAGGTATCCCCTGGGCTAAGACGGGGGCTTCCCGGATGCCCCAGGTGCAGACAAAGCCCTCAGGGAGCTCACAGTAGGGAGGGGCCAACAGTCAAAGCGATTCTTTTTTTTTTTTTTTTTTTTTTTTTTGGTCTCTACCATTCAGGAATTTATTATCTCTATGGGAAATAAATGAGTACAGCAATAATTACAATGAGAAATGACACTAATGGTATCACTTCCTGCATCTTGCTTTGCATCTCTCTTATGTCTTGATTTACAGTTCCTTGGGTATGCTCATATTACTCCTACTACAGGGTAAGCTCTTTGGGAATAGTGATTATGTCTTTGAGGTTTTTGCAGTGCTTGGAAATGCCAAATATTTTACAAGCAAAAGGGATTACTTTGACTATGAGCAAAACTTTACAATTTATGAACAACTTGAAAGTCCACAAAGTCACTTGGCTAAGGGCCACAATAACCCTATGAAATGGTTAGGGCCTGTATGATTATCCCTATTTCTTTTTTTTTAAATTTTATTATTATTATGCTTTAAGTTTTAGGGTACATGTGCACAATGTGCAGGTTAGTTACATATGTACACATGTGCCATGCTGGTGTGTTGCACCCATTAACTCATCATTTAGCATTAGGTATATCTCCTAAAGCTATCCCTCCCCCCTCCCCTCACCCCACAACAGTCCCCAGAGTGTGATGTTCCCCTTCCTGTGTCCATGTGTTCTCATTGTTCAATTCCCACCTATGAGTGAGAACGTGCGGTGTTTGGTTTTTTGTTCTTGCGATAGTTTACTGAGAATGTTGATTTCCGGTTTCATCCATGTCCCTACAAAGGACATGAACTCATCATTTTTTATGGCTGCATAGTATTCCATGGTGTATATGTGCCACATTTTCTTAATCCAGTCTATCACTGTTGGACATTTGGGTTGGTTCCAAGTCTTTGCTATTGTGAATAGTGCCGCAGTAAACATACGTGTACATGTGTCTTTATAGCAGCATGATTTATAGTCCTTTGGGTATATACCCAGTAATGGGATGGCTGGGTCAAATGGTATTTCTAGTTCTAGATCCCTGAGGAATCGCCACACTGACTTCCACGATGGTTGAACTAGTTTACAGTCCCACCAACAGTGTAAAAGTGTTCCTATTTCTCCACATCCTCTCCAGCACCTGTTGTTTCCTGACTTTTTAATGATTGCCATTCTAACTGGTGTGAGATGGTATCTCATTGTGGTTTTGATTTGCATTTCTCTGATGGCCAGTGATGATGAGCATTTTTTCATGTGTCTTTTGGCTGCATAAATGTCTTCTTTTGAGAAGTGTCTGTTCATATCCTTCACCCACTTTTTGATGGGGTTGTTTGTTTTTTTCTTGTAAATTTGTTTGAGTTCATTGTAGATTCTTGATATTAGCCCTTTGTCAGATGAGTAGGTTGCGAAAATTTTCTCCCATTTTGTAGGTTGCCTGTTCACTCTGATGGTAGTTTCTTTTGCTGTGCAGAAGCTCTTTAGTTTAATTAGATCCCATTTGTCAATTTTGGCTTCTGTTGCCATTGCTTTTGGTGTTTTAGACATGAAGTCCTTGCCCATGCCTATGTCCTGAATGGTAATGCCTAGGTTTTCTTCTAGGGTTTTTATGGTTTTAGGTCTAACGTTTAAGTCTTTAATCCATCTTGAATTAAATTTTTTATAAGGTATAAGGAAGGGATCCAGTTTCAGCTTTCTACATATGGCTAGCCAGATTTCCCAGCACCATTTATTAAATAGGGAATCATTTCCCCATTGCTTGTTTTTGTCAGGTTTGTCAAAGAACAGATAGTTGTAGATATGCGGCATTATTTCTGAGGGCTCTGTTCTGTTCCATTGATCTATATCTCTGTTTTGGTACCAGTACCATGCTGTTTTGGTTACTGTAGCCTTGTAGTATAGTTTGAAGTCAGGTAGCGTGATGCCTCCAGCTTTGTTCTTTTGGCTTAGGATTGACTTGGCGATGCGGGCTCTTTTTTGGTTCCATATGAACTTTAAAGTAGTTTTTTCCAATTCTGTGAAGAAAGTCATTGGTAGCTTGATGGGGATGGCATTGAATCTATAAATTACCTTGGGCAGTATGGCCATTTTCACGATATTGATTCTTCCTACCCATGAGCATGGAATGTTCTTCCATTTCTTTGTATCCTCTTTTATTTCATTGAGCAGTGGTTTGTAGTTCTCCTTGAAGAGGTCCTTCACATCCCTTGTAAGTTGGATTCCTAGGTATTTTATTCTCTTTGAAGCAATTGTGAATGGGAGTTCACTCATGATTTGGCTCTCTGTTTGTCTGTTATTGGTGTATAAGAATGCTTGTGATTTTTGTACATTGATTTTGTATCCTGAGACTTTGCTGAAGTTGCTTATCAGCTGAAGGAGATTTTGGGTTGAGACAATGGGGTTTTCTAGATATACAATCATGTCATCTGCAAACAGGGACAATTTGACTTCCTCTTTTCCTAATTGAATGCCCTTTATTTCCTTCTCCTGCCTAATTGCCCTGGCCAGAACTTCCAACACTATGTTGAATAGGAGTGGTGAGAGAGGGCATCCCTGTCTTGTTCCAGTTTTCAAAGGGAATGCTTCCAGTTCTCGCCCATTCAGTATGATATTGGCTGTGGGTTTGTCATAGATAGCTCTTATTATTTTGAGATACATCCCATCAATACCTAATTTATTGAGAGTTTTTAGCATGAAGTGTTGTTGAATTTTGTCAAAGGCCTTTTCTGCATCTATTGAGATAATCATGTGGTTTTTGTCTTTGGTTCTGTTTATATGCTGGATTACACTTATTGATTTGCATATATTGAACCAGCCTTGCATCCCAGGGATGAAGCCCACTCAGTCAAAGCGATTCTTAAGCCATGCGAGTGGCCCCAGTAACAGAGCTGAGGCCAGCTGGTCCTTCCTGTTGTGAGAGTGGGTGTGTCAACGGAAGCACCAGAAGGCCCTATGGGGTAAAGCCCTAGTGAGCAACATCCGAACTTCATAACAAATGCAAACATGAATGAGCTTTAAATGGCTTGGAGCTCTGGATTAGACTATCACTGCCACTGCACCTCAGGAAAATTCTTTAACATCTCTGTACCCCGATAGCCTCATTTTATTATTATGTTGCTGATGACTATGATCTAAAACATGAACTATGATTCTTTACTCCCGTTTCATGGACCAGGAATCTGGAGCTCAGAGAACGTAGAAGATTTGTGCCAAGTCACATGGCTTTTACATGGATGACAACTGAAGTGTGTGACTCGTTATTATTTGGAGACAATAACACACACAATGTCACAGAGGTCTTCTTAAGGATTAAATAAATTCATCCATGTGAACTGCTTAAAATAGTATCTGGCATCACTATGAAGACAAAGAAGTAATAAGGATCACAACTGTTAGTATTATCAAGCCGTTGGTGCTACATCAGATTTTGTGATAGATATGGGGAGAAGGAGGCAATGAGGGCATTTTTGGTATTCTCCCACTCTTACCAGTGTTCACATCCATGAAAGGATGAAGGTTCTCTGGTCCTTTAGATTTGAGAGATACTCACCTTCGGGATGATTCCCTGGAGCCTGCCGAAAGTCATCTGAGGACGTTCAACTGAAAGAGAATACATTAGAATTTTTCTTTGTTGGTAAAGATTTCCAAACTCTAGAGAGACTTCTGTTGCATGAGGGCATTCTGCAGCAGAGGTTATGAGTCCACTCATTGTTGAGGAGTTATTTGAGATTCGCTTCTGAATTATGTTTGGTCATGGTTGGTTCATTTATCGGTGGCATCAATTCAGAATTTTCCATCTCATGTTTTATCACATGGGGTCTAAACCTCATCACAGTCTCATCTTATTCCATTACGTATCTTTTACTTTTTCCCAGATAATTAAATTGATTGGTTGGGAATCTGAACTGTATTCACTCAAGATGTACAACAACTAAAAGTCATTGTACACTTCAAATGGGTGAATCTTATGGTATGTGAATTAAGCTGTTAAATGTGTGATGCACGGTGGATGATTTAGCCCAGTGGCTCTGAAATATTTTCAGTATAAAGACACTCCTTTAATGTCAAAAACTTGGCAGATACTTAAGCACTGGATTTTCAGATCTCTTACAGTTATTGTGGGAGTTGGAAGAATCTGGCCTGTTTAGTTGGGGAGTTATAGGTCTATTGGAGACGGTTTGGACATTCTGATCTTGTCTTATAATTGTGTTGTCAGAGTAGAAGAGAGCCAGTAAACACATATGTCCCCTTTATATTCCTGAAATGTACAAAGATGTCTAGCCAAGAACCTGTCTTTCTTTCACCTCATGTTATCTCTGCTCACTGACAAGTGGGAAAGCTCTCTGTGTGTTGGATGAGGGATCACTCTTTCAAAGTCACTTCCAAGCTCATCATGGAGAATTGGGGTTGTTTGGGAATGAGAAGACTATTTGGTTTTGATAAAATACAGAAAAACAGCGATCTTTATTACATAATGTGTTCATCACCCTCACTCCTAAGATACCTATCCAATACCTACATGCTGTTAATGAAACAAACTCTGGAAGTTTTTGGCGGATCCACAGTTTTAATAGTTTCTTTCTTTTTTTGTCACTTTTAACATTTTCTTAACTGTCTTTTGATTCATTAACAGTGCTTAGGAAGAACAACAAGTCCTTTAAAAAGAAATATTTCAAACACACAGAAAAGTATGGGGAATAATATTGAGTCCAGTCGGATCTCAACATTACCCCACAGCTATGTTAGGTCTGATTTATTTATTCAGAATATGAGAAATACTACAAATATGCCGGGCATGGTAGCTGATACTTGTAATCCCAGCACTTTGGGAGGCTGAGGCGGGTGGATCACCTGAGGTCAGGAAGTTTGAGACCAGCCTGGCCAACATGGTGAAACCCCATCTCTACCAAAAATTAAAAAATTAGCTGGGTGTGGGGGCGGGCACCTGTAACCCCAGCTACTCTGGAGGCTGAGGCAGGAGAATCACTTGAACCTGGAAGTTGAAAGTCGGAGTGAGCTGAGATTGCCTTATTGCACTCCAGCCTGGGCGACAAGAGAGAAATTTCATCTCAAAAACAAAAACAAACAAAACACACTATCGACAAGTCACAGCTGAAGCTGTGTGTGCAGCACTCAGCAATCCCTGCCCTCCCTCCCTCCCCCACTTACAGCCAGTCACCTTAATTTGATGGCTTTTTATTCACATTCATGTTTGTATACATTTACCATTTACTTATTATCCATAAAAATATGTATTCTTCTTTTGCATGTTTTAAAATTTTATATGAATGACCTCCATAGTTAACTTTCTGCATCCAATTTCTTTTCACTCAGCCCTGATGTGTATGAGGGAACAAATGCCTGAGGATCTTTCCCAGGTAGCTGAGCTGAAAAGTAGTTGGGCTTGAGGAGACCCTTTCCAGCCCCTTCCCATCTACTCACCCTGATTCCCACGGTTACGGTCATTAACAAAATCATTCCCCTGGAAGTCTGCGGCCCCTTTGTCACCCATGAAAGTTGGAATGGTAACCTTGAAACCTAGTAAGAAGCAAAATGTTTATTCCTTAAGAGACAAGCTTAGGCCTGCCATGGTGGCTCATGTCTGTAGTACCAGCACTTTGGGAGGTTGAGGCTGGAGGATTGCTTGAGGCCAGGAATTCAAGGCTGCAGTGAGCTATGATTGCACTACTGCACTGTATCCTAGGTGACAGAGTGAGACTCAGACTCAAAAAAAAAAAAAAAAAAAAAAGACAGAGAGAGAGAGACAAGCCGAGAGAAGGAAGGTAGGGTGGGTGTGTGGGGGGGACGGTTGGGTGGGGGAGGCCCGGGATGCCACAGAGACAGTTCGGCTCATCAGAACAGACTCCTAAGGGACAGAAACGTGCAGGATCCAGGTATGAGCTCCACTGTGGCCAGTCCCTGCCCTCAGCCCTGACAGAATACAGAAGAGCAGAGCACCCAGAAGCTGCCTTGTGATTTTTCCCTGCACAAAAGGAAAATGTGGGGTACTTTCTGCAGCCTAAGAAGTAGCCAAAGCAGGAAAAGGGATGCTCATGTGTCCCCAGACTTGTCTGTACCTAGAACTTTCTGTTACCTAGTTTAGTCATGGCCTCATACTTTCCCTTCATATACACATAGATGATTTTCTCTGAGGCTTTCATCTTTTCCCACTCTTTCTTAGAGAAGTATTTGGCAATATCATTGAAGGCCTAGGAAAAGATAAAAAAGGAATTCTGGCAGTACTCAGGTAGGCATGTCTGCCATTCTGCTGGAGCCACTTCCTGTGTGCTGGATCTGGGAAGTGGGGATGATATTCCATCCTGGTTGATGTCATGGCTAACTGACAGAACACGAGGGACCTTCCCTAGCTTCTCCCCTGCCACACAGTAGGGCTTTAATGCTGCTGGCTGGCTCTCTTCCCACCTTCCAGAATGGACTGAGAGTCACCAAATGTAGTGCACGGTCACAGACTTGTCTCCAGGGATGCCAGGTGATGACAGAGCGAGGGTGGGAGACTCCCAAGGGTCCAGATCTCCCCCAAGACCCTGCTCCTTGTCTCCAGTATCTCTGTCCTCCCCTCCTCAGAAATCTGGTCACCCCACACTGTCCCCTGGGTCACTACTATGCCCCCTCCAGGTCACCTCACCTTTTGTATTTTCTCTGGTATTTGAGCATCATCCCTAGCTCTCTTTGCACAGTCGTTGTCTCCGTTCATGGCACCGGGAGTAGTCTGACCTGCAAGAGAAACAGATTGAGACTTTCCAGCCACAGGACCTTTGGTCTTGTGGAGGGAGAAATCAGTGAAGGCCGGCCACACTCACTCACCTGGAATCAGGTGCTGCATTTCTCTATCCAGGGCTTATCTGTTCCTGAGTAAGGCCATGGGGAGAAGTCAGATTAAAACAGGGAACCAGGGGTCTCTGGGAGAAGTATTGATTGGGGATAACAGATTTCCTACGGGCAAAGCAGCCTTGAGTCTTTAGGAGGGGGTTGGCTACTCTTGTTAGTAGTTTCCCTGGAGCCAGGCTTACCCTGAAAGATGTACAGACCCTTGTTGGGGAGGCAGGAACGTGACTGTAATTTTATTCAGTCGGGGCATTCTGACACCCCCACTCAATAAATGAAGGGTGGCGAGTCCCAGAGATAACACGGTCTCTCTGGTGATGGATCTGATCAGGCAGAGGGATAGGGGGTTCTGTTCTGTTGAAGAGAAATGAGCATGGCTACTATGAATGGATTCAGAGGCTATTACTGGGTGATTTGTAAATTTTTAGAAGGAAGTGAGCTAGAATTTCTGAGACTACGAGCCTGCCAACACTTAGAGAGAATGTGGGACCTTTCAAGAGGCAGCATTCAGCCAGGAGCGGTGGCTCACGCCTGTAATCCCAGCACATTGGGCGGCTGAGGCGTGCCCAGCCCAGCCTGGACTTGAGCCCAGGAGGTCGAGACCAGTCTGGGAAAGACAGCAGAACCCCCGTGTCTACCAAAAATACAAAGAATTAGCTGGGGTTGGTGGCGCAGGCCTGTGCCATCCCAGCACTTTGGGAGGCCAAGTTGGGCGGATTGCTTGAGCCCAAGAGGTTCAGACCAGCCTGGCCAACACAGGGAAACCATCTCTACTAAAAAACGAAACAAAACAACAACAACAACAAAAATTAGCAGAAGCTGGGTTGTGCGCACCTGTCCTCCCAAGGCCTAGGCGAGAGGATCGCTTGAGCCCAGGAGGAGAGATTTGATTGAGCTTTTTTTTTTTTTTTTTTTTTTTTTTGAGACAGGGTCTTGCTGTGTTGCCCAGGCTGGGATGCAGCCGCATGATTACGGCTCACTGCAACCTCTGCCTCGCGGGTTGAAGTGATCCACCAGCTGTGGCCTCCAAAACTGCTGGAAATAGAAGCATGAGCCACCATGCCCGGCCCAAATTTCTTAAGTTACTACAGAGTTTCTAGGAAAAATCCCATATCTGAAAAAGTTAGAAACTGACAGGAAGGATTTCAGATGGCGACCTGCTTCATATACACTCCTTATAAAAACTAGATAACAAATACACCGCGGAGGAGGGGAGGGGTAGGAAGAATGAAAAAAGAAAATCAGTGCATGCTTACTCTGATTTTGGAAGAATCAAAAGAGAAAATCAGAGCATGCGTACTGATTGTGGAAGAATCAAAAGAGAGAGAAAGAGCATGCGTACTCTGAACTTAAAGTAGCCAATCCCAGGGGATGCTTTAGGCGGGAAAATCAGAGTCTCCGCCCACACTTTGAGAAAGTTCTGTTCCTGGAGCCTGGACTGAGAGAAGCGACATCAGCTTCGCTTGTTCCACCTACTCTTCTGACTTCTGATTGGCCAGATGCCGTTCACTAACTGCCCTGATTGGTTTATCATCTGCAGTGACGTTTCAGACTATTGTCTCCTCCTCCAGCCACACTTTAAAGTGGGTGGTCTTTAGGTGCCGTCAGGAGATTTTGATGTCTCTGAAGACTGTCCCTGGATCTTGAGTTAAACGTCTGTATTCTAGTCTGAACAGTGAGAAGAAAAATATAGTCGATCTGTGATTTTTCTACTTGAAAGACACAATGTTTTCCAAACTAGCACATTTGCAGAGCTTTGCTGTACTTAGTCGTGGCATTCATTCTTCAGTGGCTTCTATATCTGTTGCAACTGAAAAAACAGTCCAAGGCCCTCCAACCTCTGATTATATTTTTGAAAGGGAATCTAAGTATGATGCGCACAATTACCATCCTTTACCTGTAGCCCTGGAGAGAGGAAAATGTATTTACTTATGGGATGTGATTGTGGTATTGGTTACATCCGCCTTAGCCAATCCTCCCACCTTGGTCTCGGGACTATAGGCGCGAACCACCCCACCCCCAGTAATACTTTTTGTTTTTTGATTTATTAATAGAGACGGTTTCAATATGTTGGCAAGGCTGGCCGCAACCTCTGGGCTCAAGGGATCCTCCTGTCACAGCCTTGGGACTACCGGCATGCACCACCCTGCCGAGGCTATCCCTTTTTTTTTTTTTTTTTTTTTTTAGTAGAAACTAGGTTTCACTATGTTGCCCAGGCTGGCCTCAACCTCCTGGGCTAAAGTGATGCTTCCACCTTGGACTCAGGACTACAGGCGTGTGCCATTCTGCCCTGCTCATTTTTATTTATTTATTTATTTATTTATTTTTGAGGAGAGATAGGCTTTTGCTATGTTGGCCAGGCTGGTATTGACGTCCTGGGCTCAAGCAATCCTCCCACCTCGGCCTCAGAACTACAGCTGTGAGCCACCCCGCCAACGCTATTTTTTTGTCATTTTCATTGTTAGTAGAAATGGGGTTTTGCTCTGTTGGCCAGGCTGGCCTCGACCTCCCGGGCTCAAGCAATCCTCTGGACTTGGCCTCGGGACTACAGGCTCACACCACCCCGCCCCCACTAATATTTTTAATTTTTCTAGTAGAGACAGTTTTGCTATGTTGTCCAGGCTGTTCTCTACCTCCTGGGCTCAAGCAATACTCCCGCCTCGGCTTTGGGACTACAGGCATGCACCACCCTGCCTTTGCTATGTTTCCCAGGCTGGTCTTGACCTCCTGGGCTCACTCAATGACTTGAACCCGGGAAGCAGAGGTTGCATTGATCTGAGATCACACCACTGCACTACAGCTTGGGCGACAGAGGAAGACTGTCAATAAATAAATAAATAAACACATATACACATACATACATACATACAGAAAGACCAGCTGAATCTCCATAAGAACAGTAAGCTTTCTGGTACTTTAACTTACCCTTATCACATCTCGTGCTCCCAGCTTGGTTCTGTTCATTGCTGATGAAATGCAGATAGGATAGGCCAGAACTGGTAGATGGCTGGCTGTTGATCATGAAAATGTCAGATCTGGTATAGCCCTCCTTGGAAAGGCCTTTTCTGGGGGCTGATACTCTGTGTTTGCGGTGCTGTGGGACGATGACATAATACTGACCATTAAGCCAGGGGAACATGGGTCCACATATGGTGGCAATCCACTAGGCTGCCGAGTGGCCATCACAGCCCTTGAGGGTTTAGAAGAAGAAAACCTTGGTGAAAATTCAGAAAAAAAAATGGGTGTTATCTTGAGAAATGAATGTATAAAGCTACCTTCTGATGTTGTAATTGCTGTAAGAGGAAAATAATTATTTAATTAATTTATTTATTTATTTGAGTCAGAGGTTCACTCTAGTTGCCCAGGCTGGAGTGCAATGGCACGATCTTGGCTCACTGCAACATCTGCCTTCTGGGTTCAAGCGATTCTCCTGCCTCAGCCTCCTGAGTAGCTGGGATTACAGGCACATGCCCCTATTCCCAACTAATTTTTGTATTTTTAGTAGAGACAGGGTTAGACCATATTGGCCAGGCTGGTCTCAAACTCCTGACCTCAGGTGATGCATCTGCCTTGGCCTCCCAAAATGTTGGGATTACAGGTGTGAGCCACTGTGCCCAGGAGGAAAAGAACTATTAAATGCTTTTGTTATTAAAGAATCCAAAGATTGTGATGCTTGGAAGATGTGTCTATGACTTTGAGATTATGGACTTCTGGCCAAGCCAACCCATGGTGCCATCATCAGGTTTTGCCTCTGATCATGGTCAAGGACGATGAGATTCGAGAGTCCATTGAAATCATTAACAAGACCATCTTGTCGTTCTGAGTGTAGCAGCTGTTTTCAGTGGTCCCTGGGAGCAGGCTGGAGACAGGTAGTCCTGTAAAAGCTCTGCTCTTAATGCAGGCACATTCCACTCCCATGTGTCTTCAAAACCTTTTTCTGGAATATATGTTTCTTTTTTCAGTAGATACATAATTGAACAACGTTTATGAAGCTGCCTTTTGCTTTGTGACGTAAGAGAATGTAATGGCATCTATATTCAGTGAAAGTGTTTTGATGTGCAGAACATGGCCAGGTGCAGTGGTTCATGCTTGTAATCCCAGCATTTTGGGAGGGTGAGGTGGGCAGATCACTTGAGGTCAGGAGTTCAAGCCCAGCCTGGCCAACATGGAGAAACCCGGTCTCTACTAAAAATACAAAAATTAGCTAGGTGAGGTGGTGGGTGCCTGTAGTCCTAGCTACATGGGAGGCCGAGACAGGAGAATCACTTGAACCTGGGAGGCAGATGTTGCAGTGAGCCGAGGTTGTGCCACTGCATTCCAGCCTAGGTGACAGACCGAGAATCCCTCTTGGGAAAAAAAAAAAGGTACAGAACCTTTCCATCACCACAATACTATCCCTTGTGCTACTCATTTTTAGTAATACTCACTCTCCTCCCATCCACCATCCCTAACCCCTGGCAACCACTAATCTGTTTTTCATTTCCACAATTTTGTCTTTTCTAGAATGCTGTACAAATGAAATCTTGTAGTATATAACATTTTAGGGGCTTATTTCACTCAGCATAATTCCATGGAGATTCCTCCAAGATATTAATATTTGTGTATCAATAGTTCATTGTTGTTGTTGTTGTTGTTGAGACAAGAGTCTCGTTCTGTTGCCCAGGCTGGAGTCCAGTGGCATGATCTCAGCTCACTGCCACCTCTGCCTCCTGGGTTCAAGTGATTTTCCTGCCTCAGCCTCCCAAGTAGCTGTGACTACAGGCGTGCGCCACCACACCCTGGTAATTTTTGTATTAGTCGTAGAGACGGGGTTTCAACATATTGGCAAGTCTGGTTTCGAACTCCTGATGTCGTGATCCGCCTGCCTCGGCCTCCCAAAGTGCTGAGATTACCTATGGGAGCCACTGGGCCCAGTAAATAGTTCATTTTTATTACTGAGTAGTATTCCATGGTATGGATGTACCACAGTTCTACCATTCGCTTATTGTAGGACATATTGATTATTTCCAGCTTTTGGCTATTACAAGTAAAGCTGCTATGAACAATTGTGTACAAGTTTCTGGATGGGCATACATTTTAACTTATCTGAAGTGTAATTGTTGAATTGTATGGTCATTGCATGTTTAGTTTTATAAGAAACTACCAAACTGCTTTCCAGAGTGGCTGTAAGATTTTACCTTCCCAGCAGCACTAAATGAAGTGTCCAGTTTCTTTGCCTCCTTGTCACCATTTGGTGTTGTCACTATGCCTTTTATTTTAGCTGTTGTAATAAGTGTGTAGTGATACCTCATCGTGGTCTTAATTTGCATCTAGTGAAGCAAATTAGTGCTGAACATCTTTTCATGTGCTTATTTGCTTATTTCCTCTTCAGTGAAATGTATGTTCATATCTTTTCATGATTTTCTAATTGGACTATTTGTTTGTAATTTTTACCATTGAGGGTTTTTTTAATTATTTTTTTTGAGACAGAGTCTCGCTCTGTTACCCAGGCTGGAGTGCAGTGGCACGATCTTGGCTCACTCCAACTTCTGCCTCCCAGATTCAAGCAATTCTCATGCCTCAGCCTCCTGAGTTGCTGGGATTACGGGCACGCGTCATCATGCCTGTCTAAGTTTTGTATTTTTAGTAGAGATGGGGTTTTGCCACATTGCCCAGGCTGTTCTTGAACTCCTGGCCTCAAGGGATCTGCCCTCCATCCACCTCAACCTTTCAAAATGCTGGGGTTACAAGCCTGAGCCACCACGCTCAGCCTACCGTTGAGTTTCGAGAGTACTATACATATCCATTATATATTCTGGATGTGAGTCCTTTCTTAGATATGTGGTTTGCAAATATTTTCTCCTAGTCAAGATCCTGTTTTTCCATCCTTTTAACAGGGTATCTTGCAGAGCACAAGTTTTAAATTGGGTGAAATCTAATTTATTTGTTTTCCTTATGGATTATGCTTTTTGAACCCTTCACTATGCCCTAGATCTCAGATGTTTCTCCGATGCTTTCTTGTAAAAGTTTTTTTCTTAGTTTTATATTTTAGATTTAAATCTATTATCCACTTGAGTTTTTTTTTGTATAAAGTATGAAGATTTGGTCATGTTTTTATTGGCTTATGGCTCTGCAACTGCTCTAGCACCATTTGTTAAGCAGACGATCCTTCCTTCTTTTTGTCTCTTTGTAAAAAATCAGTGTGGGGCTATTTCTAGTTTCTCTATTTTGTTCCAGTGATCTATGTGTTTATTCTTCTCCCAGTACTACACGGTCTGATTCCTGTAGCTATATAAGAAGTATTGAAATATGGTAGAGCCATTCCTCCCACCTTATTCTTCTATTCCAAAAATTGTCATAGCTACATATATGTATTTTCAGATGCAGTCTGACTTGTGTTGCCCAAGCTGGAGCACAGTTGGGTGATCTCGGCTCACCGCAGCCTCTGCCTCCCGGGTTCAAGTGATTCTCCTGTCTCAGCCTCCCGAGTAGCTGGGATTTCAGCTGTGTGCCACCACACCTGGCTAATTTTTGTATTTTAAGTAGAGATGGGGTTTCGTCATGTTGGCCAGGCTGGTCTCCACTCCTGACCTCAAGTGATCCGCCTGTCTCAGCCTCCCGAAAGTGCTGGGATTACAGGAGTGAGCAACCGCACCCAGTGTTGTCTAAGCTATTGAAAATTTGTTACAGCAGCAATCAAAGATGAATAGACACAAAAACATTTATTAGTGAAACAAAGTAGAAAGTCAAGAAACAGACTAATTTATATGTAAACTTCAGCATGCATTTCCAAACAGTGGGCAACAGATGAGTTGTATAATAAATGATTGCTTGACAAGTGTGTATCCATTTCAAAAAATAAAGATTAAATCCTTACTTTAAACCACTTAAAATAATAACTTCTGAAAATTCAGTGACTTAAATGTGAAAACGTGAAGTCATAAAGAACTAGATGACAATTTAGGAAAATATTACAGTGTAAAACATCTTGAGTTGGCATAGGCACTTCCTGACATTACCCCAAGGCTATGAACAGTGAATCTGACATAGTTAAAGATGTAAAAATTAAAGTATCATCTAAGTCAAAAGACACCATAAACAGCTGTTTAAAAAGGCAAATTTTGGGGAAAATGGTGAAGCATCCGCAATAAGTTAACAGTAACCATCTCTAATATACAACAAAGCTTTTGCATATCAGTAAGAGAAACTGGAACAACCCATTGAAAAAATGTGTCCAGGCATGGCACTACTTCACCATATAGCAGGAAAGGATTACAAAATAGAAAGTATGAAATGAAAATAATAAAGGAAATGGAGAATAGATCCCAGAAGTTTCAACGTTCATCCAATAGAAGTTCCAAACATAGGCCAGGCGCAGTGGCTCACGCCTGTAATCCCAGCACTTTGGGAGGCCGAGGTGGGCGGATCACCTGAGGTCACGAGCCTGAGACCAGCCAGGCCAATGTGGTGAAACCCCGTCTCTACTAAAAATACAAAAATTAGCCAGGCAGGATTGTGCATGTCTGTAATCCTAGCTACTAGTGGTGCTGAGGCAGGAGGATCACTAGGACCTGGGAGGCGGAGGTTGCAGTGAGCCGAGATTGTACCACTGCACTCCAACCTGGGCAACAGAGCGAGACTCTGTCTCAAAAAAAAAAAAAAAAAAAAGAAGGAAGTTCCAGAGGTAGAGAATAGAAAGAATGGGCCTGGTGCCATGGCTCACACCTTTAATCCCAGCACTTTGGGAGGCCAAGGCAGGCAGATCACCTGAGGTCAGGAGTTTGAGACCAGCCTGGCCAACATGGTGAAACCCCGTCTCTACTGAAAATACAAAAATTAGCCCAGTGTGGTGGTGCACGCCTGTAACCCCAGCTACTCAGGAGGCTGGGGCAGGAGAATCACTTGAACCTGGAAGGCAGAGGTTGCAGTGAGGTGAGATCACACTATTCTACTTCAGCCTGGGCAACAATAGTGAAACTGGCTTTTAAAAAAAATGGCCGGGCACTGTGGCTCACACCTGTAATCCCAGCACTTTGAGAGGCTGAGGCGGGCAGCTCACCTGAGGTCAGGAGTTCAAGACCAGCCTGGCCAACGTGGTGAAACCCCATCTCTACTAAAAATACAAAAATTCGCCTGGCAAAGTGTCACATGCCTGTGGTCCCAGCTACTCAAGGGGCTGAGGCAGTAGAGTTGCTTGGACTTAGGAGGCAGAGCTGCAGTGAGCCAAGATCGAGTCACTGCACTCCAGCCTGGGCGAAAGAGCAGGACTCTGTCTCAAATAAATAAATAAAAAGAAAACCTATTGGATAGATTGGATATGAAGACATTAACTGCTCAAATAAATAATTCAGTGGAATAGGTTGGGTATTAAAACTGATATAGTTGAAAAAGCAATTACTGAGCTGAGGAAATGAGTGTATAGAAATCATAAAAGTAATCTGTAATGGATAGAGATAAAGTAAATGAAAAAAAGTTAATTAATAGGGAGGATAGAAAAATAAATGTCAAAACACATCTAATAGTAGCCTTATAAGAAGAGAATATAGTCATTAAAAAGGAGAGTGTACTTAAAAAAGTAATGAATGAGAATTTCTCAGATTTAGACGAACGTCTTAACATTTAAAGGGATCATCATACACACACGCATACACACACACAGGAACAGTGAAATGAAAAATTGTGAAAGACAAAGAAAAATATTTTTAAAATGATCAGAGAGAAATAGCGGGTTACATAAAAAGGAAAAATATTTAAACCTTCATCGGATCTCTCAAACACCACACTGGAGGCAAGGATACAAAGGTGTAATAACTCCAAAGTGTTGAACAAAAGGAATTTTTTTTCTTTTTTTGAGACAGAGTCTCGCTTTGTTACTTAGGCTGGAGTGCAGTGGCATGATCTCGGCTCACTGCAACTTCTGCCTCCCAGTTTCAAGCGATTCTCCTCCTCAGCCACCTGAGTAGCTAGGGCTTCAGGCACACAGCACCACATCCGGCTAATTTTTGTACTTTTAGTAGAGATGGGGTTTTGCCATGTTGGCCAGGCAGATCTTGAACTCCTGACCTGAAGTGATCTGCCTGCCTTGGCCTCCCAATATGCTGGGATTGTAAGGGTAATCCACTGCGCCCTGCAAAAGAAAGGATTTTTTTATATCGGGTGGAGTAAGGAAATGTCAGGCATATAACACTTCAGGAGACTGAAGACACAGGGAAATGTTAAAGCAAACAAGTATTTATTGCACTTATTGAAGACTGTAAGGAAGGGCCAGCTGCAGTGGCTGATGCCTGTAATCCCAGTACTTTGGGAGCCAGAGGCAAGAGGATTGGTTGAGCCCAGGAATTCAAGACCAGCCTGGGCAACATAGCGAAACCCTGTCTCTACAAAAAGTACAAAAATGTAGACGGGCATATCAAGTTCCTGGGTCTGCAGAGAATTAAAGAAAAGATAGCTGGATTTGGTGGTGCGTACCTGTAGTCCCAGCTACTCGGGAGGCTGGGGCAGGAAGATTACTTGGGCCCTGGAGTTTGAGGCTGCAGTGAGCTAGGATTGTGTCACTGCACGCCAGCCTGAGTTACAGAGTGAGACTTTGTCTCTGAAAATAAAAAAAAAGATCGTAAGGACGATTTTACTCAGAGGGGGGACTACTGTGATAGGCACAGGGACCGCCGCAATGGGGTCTTGCAGTGGGAGAGTGATATTGGGATCGACTTCAACTCCACCAAGGACAAGTGGGGATTTGTAGTCAGGGAGTAGGAGCCGGGGGTCAGAAGATGGGAAATTCTTTAGAGGAAAACTCAGGTGCAGGGGGATTCTGGCTAAACTGACTTAACAGGATTTTTGCTGAAACAGGCTAAATGGGCAGAGTTCCTGGATGAAGGACAGAGCCCGAGGTTGGGACCTAGTCAGAAACAGGACTCAGAGGAGCCCGACTCAAGCTTGGTCAAAGGAGAGTGTCTCTGTCGGAAAGCATAAGCAAGAAAGTCAACAGCAGTAAAATGAATGGCTCACAAAGGAGTACTTTTGTGCATTGCTAAGCAGGACTCTGCTTTAACCATTGTGAAAGCTGATTATGTGACTTGAGTCATTCTTTTTTTTTTTTCCCCCCGTGTCACCTAGGCTGGAGTGCAGTGCATGATCTCGGCTCACTGAAACCTCAGCTTCCTGGGTTGAAACTATTCTCCTGCCTCAGCCTCCCGAGTAGCTGAGACTACAGTCATGTGCCACCACACCCGACTAATTTTGTATTTTTACTAGAGTAAGGGTCTTGCCATGTTGACCAGGCTGGTCTCGAACTCCTGACCTCAAGCCAACTGTCCGCTTTGGCCTCCCAGCGTGCTGGGATTACAGGTGTGCTCCACCACAACCCACCAGAATTGAGTCATTTTCGACATCCATAACTATGTCAGAGTTGAGTGGCCAGGAGAAAAAGCACTCAGGGCACATTGCACCTGCCCCAATAATTGAATTTTCCATAAGGCTGGTGGCTGAAATGGCCTGCTGCCACCCTAAGACCACTTTTACCTAGTAACTGCTGAAACAACCTGCAATGACTCTAAGGCTTGTTTTACCTATTGTCCGCACTCACCAATCAGAGCTTCCAGCTCCTGAAAGCCTCTCTGGTGCCAATGGACTTGCTTTGAAAAATATAGGTAACATTTCTGTTTCTAATAAAACTCTCAACTTTCTCCTTGTTCTTTGGACAAACCAAAGACTAGCCAGTTTGGGTGTATGCCTCAGATTACAATTCTATGATTCTCAAATAAAATGTTTAGAGATTCATGGCCGGGCATGGTGGCTCACAACCTGTAATCCCAGCCGTTTGGAAGGCTAAGGCCGGCAGATCGCTTCAGCCCAGGGGTTCGTGACCAGCCTGGAAAATGTGATGAAACCCTGTCTTTACAAAAAACACAAAAAATTAGCTGGATGTGGTGGTGCATGCCTGTAATCCCAGCTATTCCAGAGGCTGAGTCGGGGAGGTAGAGGTTGCAGTGAGGTGAGATTGTGCCACTGCACTCCAGGGTAGGCGACAGAGCAATACCCTGTCTTAAAACAAAAACAAACATAATATAACATCCTTAATATTGTAGTTAAAAAGGAGACTCGTCTCCATAGTCTTTGACTTTGATATTTGTGGTGTCAGAAATGGAGTCTGAAGCTGACTCATCTTGGAGGTATCAATGACCTCTGGAACTATGGCGTGAGGTCTGCACACTTGGCCCCCTTGAGCCTTTTGTTTTTCTGGTTGCCTGTTTTCCCCCTGGTGAGTCTGTCTTGGATCAAACTGCCATTTGTTGGGGAGTTGAGTTCAGTTTTATTTGGGAATTTGTTAGGAAGGGTCTTTCTCTCTCTCCTGGTTATGAAACCTCCTTTTTTCTTTTCTTTTCCTTTCTTTTCTTGTCTTGCCTTTTTTCTCTTGTCTTTTCTCTTTTCTTCTTTTTTTGAGACAGTGTTTCACTCTGTCACCCAGGCTGCAGTGCAGTGGTGTGACCTGGGCTCACTGCAACCTTCACCTCCCAGGCTCAAGTGATTCTCATGCATCGTCCTCCCAAGTAACTGGGATTACAGGCATGAGCCACTATGCCTGGATAATTTTTGTAGTTTTTAGTAGACATGGGGTTTCACCCTGTTAGCCAGGCTGGTCTTGAACTCCTGAGCTTGAGCGATCTGCCCACCTCGGCCTCCCAAAGTGCTGGGATTACAGGTGTGAGCCACTGCGCCTGGCCAACTGGGTTTGTTTAATATGTCAGTTTTCATAAGTAATCTAGGTATAATTGTTAAAATGAATAAATGAGGTAAATGTGAGATACATGTTTATAAGTGAACTTTTCATGTAATTTGAAATATTTTTTTCTCTTGCTCTTACCATTTGAAGACGAAATATTAAAGTTATGTTATGTTAGATTAAGTAATAGGTACTCGCTAAATGCCGGGATCGTTTCCAACTAAGAAAACATGGGATACAAATCGCTGAACATAAATACAAGTTTGTTCTTGACCCTTATGTTTTATAAAAGACAAAAAGTATTTGAATCTGTTAATAAAATGCCCTGTTCCACACTGAAAATTGTTCTATAAAAATATTTTTAAAGATTATAAAATATGTATTCATGAGATGTTAATATATAACAATTCCAAACTTCTTCCTAGGTTTTTACCAAAAATTAAGGTTACTAAAAATTAAAAGTTCTTAGTATATGTAATTCTATATACAAAATGTACAAAAAATAATTTTTATATGACAAAATTTTGTGTGGTCTGAGTGACAATACATTTTTATCTTAAAATAAAATGATTGGTTGTTTTAATATAAAGAATAGTCTATGGCCATACCACCCAGAATGCGCCAAATCTTGTCTCATCTCAGGAGTTAAACAGGGTTGGGCTTGGTTAGTACTTGGAATGGAGTCCAATATAAAAATAAAAATTTATACAGCTAAGACTGAGGGTAAAAAAATGATGGAGTGTCTAGGCAAGCTGCTGAGGGTTTATGAAGGATGAGCCTTGGGAAGGGAGTCTTATATATCATCAGATATGTTGGGATTGAAAAGAAATTGTTTATCAGTTTTTCTAAAAATTGAACATTAGTGTCAAGGGTGAACTGAAGCAGAGCGAGTCTGCTCCTCTAAGTTTGAAATAGGTGTTCTTAACATGTTGATCTGTTTTTCTTTACCTTTTAAATAATCAGTCTATAAAAATGGATTTCGCATTTTAAGAAAGTTTCTTAATGTATTTATTAAGTTTTTGTTTTTATTTTTGTTTTCTGAGATGGAGTCTCGCTCTGTCGCCCGGGCTGGAGTGCAGTGGTGCGATCCAGCCAGTGCGGTGAGCAAGGTTGCTCGATGCAACCTCCACCTCCTGAGTTCAAGTGATTCTCCTGTCTCAGCCTCCCCAGTAGCTGGGATTACAGGGACCCACCACCACGCCCTGCTAATTTTTGTCTTTTTAGTAGAGACAGGGTTTCACCATGTTGGCCAGGCTGGTCTTGAACTCCTGACCTCAAGTGATCCGCCCTCCTTGGCATCCCAAAGTGCTGGGATTACAGGCGTGAGCCACTGCACCCAGCTATAATTAGCAATAGTATAATAAATTTAGTTTGTACAATGGTTTTGAACCAAGATCCCAAGCCTAGGGGCTACCAGCCAAACAAATCAAAAGACTATTGGGGAAGTGAATGAGACCTCTTGTAGTCTTTGAGTAGCATTTTAGGACTGGGTTGTATTGGGGGAACCCACCCCCGATAATTCTTTGTGGGTCCTTTTCTATTTTCCCTAAGTGTCGGCCAGTCTGAGAAATAAAGGGAAAGAGTACGTACGAAAGAGAGAAATTTTAAAGCTGGGCGTCTGGGAGAGACATCACATGTCAGCAGGTTCTGTGATGCCCCCGCAAGCCGCAAAACCAGCAAGTTTTTATTAGTGATTTTCAAAAGGGGAGGGAGTGTACAAATAGGGTGTGGTTCACAGAGATCACATGCTTCACAAGGTAATAAAATACTACAAGGCAAATGGAGGCAGGGCGAGATCACAGCGCTGGGGTGAAATTAAAATTGCTAATGAAGTTTCGGGCACACATTGTCATTGGTAACATCTTATCAGCAGACAGGGTTTGAGAGCAGACAACCAGTCTGACCAAAATTTATTAGGTGGGAATTTCCTCTTCCTAGTAGGCCTGGGAGCGCTACGGGAGACTGGGGCTTATTTCATCCCTTATCTACAACTGTAAAAGACAGATGTTCCCAGAGCAGCCATTTCAGAGACCTACCCCTAGGAACGCATTCTCTTTCTCAGGGCTGTTCCTTGCTGAGAAAAAGAATTCAGTGATATTTCTCCTATTTGCTTTTGAAAGAAGAGAAATATGGCCCTGTTCCACCCGGCTCTCAGGCAGCCAGACCTAATGGTTGTCTCCCTTGTTCCCTGAACATCGCTGTTATCCTGTTCTTTTTTTCAAGATGCCCAGATTTCATATTGTTTAAACAATGTGCAATCATCACAGGGTCCTGAGGTGACATACATCCTCAGCTTACTCAGATGATGGGATTAAGAGATGAAAGTAAAGATAGGCATAGGAAATCACAAAAGTATTGATTGGGGAACTGATGAATGTCCATGAAATCTTCACAATTTATGTTCAGAGATTGCAGTAAAGACAGGCATGAGAAATTATAAAAGTATTCATTTGGGGAACTAATAAATGTCCATGAAACCTTCACAATTTATGTTCTTCTGCCATGGCTTCAGCCAGTCCCTCCATTCAGGGTCCCTGACTTCCCGCAACAGGGTTGAATTAAAGCAGAGTGCCGACTCTATAAAAGGGACCACTAGGTGAAGGAAAGCATTTGGGGGTCAGGTTCTGTCAAGTGAAAAATGTAGACATTAAGCGGGTAAGAGTCTCATTATGATACGAAGACATTCTGACGTCTTGGGAAAAGCTGTCTACAGTGTGGAAACATGAACTTCTCTTCCTGATTTGCCATTCGAATGTCTCTGGTTATGGCATTGGACAGTTTGGTGAACTTTTTATGTGGTCCATACATCAGGCATGAGACTTGTTCTTTAAAATTTATGCAGTTTCACCTTACAGGACTTGTAAATCAAAAATAAAATCTTAAGCCCCCTGCCCCCAACCATCTGAATGAACATCCTCCTCAGCCAGGGCTCTTTTAAAATTTGACCCTAGAGACGGTTTCAGGCCATGACAGGAAGTGGGGGTCAGACATGCCTCATTATACGTCTCTGGCATCAACATTAATACAGACTTGAAGTCTGATAAGAAACATGTTACAGCCGGGTGCGGTGGCTCACAACTGTAATCCTAGCACTTTGGGAGTCTGAAGTGGGTGGATCACCTGAGGTCAGGAGTTTGAGACCAGCCTGATCAATATGGTGACACCCCGTCCCTACTGAAAATACAAAAATTAGCTGGGCATGGTGGCAGGCGCCTGTAATTCCAGCTACTTAGGAGGCTGAGACAGGAGAATCACTTGAAACCGGGAGGCGGAGGTTTCAGTGAGCACTCCGGCCTAGGCAACAGAGTGAGACTCCATGTGAAGAAGAAAAAAAAAAAAAAGAAACATGTTACGATCTATTCTTTCTATAGCCTAGTACCTGAAGGCTTCCTCTGGAAATAACAACTTGGGTCTCTACCATCCTTTTTCTCAACCCTGGCATTCCTTTCTGTTGATCCTAAGGTTTTGTTTTCTTTTTGTTTTGAGACGAAGTCTCTCTTTGTTGCCCAGGCTGGAGTGCAATGGCGCGATCTCGGCTCACTGCGATCTCCATCTCCCAGGTTCAAGCAATTCTCCTGCCTCAGAGTAGCTGGGACCACAGGTGCAGGCCACAGCACACAGATAATTTTTTGTCCTTTTAATAGAGACGGGGTTTTACCGTGTTGCTCAGGCTGATCTTGAACTCCTGGCCTCAAGTTATCCACCTGCCTCGACCTCCCAAAGTGCTGGGATTCCAGATGTGAGCTGACACGCCCAGCCTATTAATTAGGTTTCTGATTGCTTAGGAAAACTGAGCTTTGGAAAGGTTATGTTTTTAAGTAACTTCCTGTATTGCTGTTGAAGTCTGTTGACTATCACTCTGGTTAAATGAGTGACTATTTTCTTTTTTTCCTTTTTCTTTTCTTTTTTTTTAGAATTTATTTTTGGCCTGTGACACAGCCCTCAGGAGGTCCTGAGAACATGTGCCCCTAAATGAGTGACTATTATTTCACAGTGACCCATGATCCTGTTTTAAGCAAATGTTTTGAGCTTTTTAACCTCTTTGACAAACTTCCCCAATATCCAATTATGTTTCATCTGTTGTTGTTGAACAAACTAATCAAATTCTAATTTAAGTATTTTTTTTTGAGACAGCATCTCGCTCTGTCACCCTGGCTGGAGTGCAGTGGCATGAGCTCCACTCACTGTAAGCTCCACCTCCTGGGTTCACGCCATTCTCTGCCTCAGCCTCCCGAGTAGCTGGGACTACAGGCGCCCGCCACCACGCCTGGCTAATTTTTTTTTTTGTATTTTTAGTAGAAATGGGTTTTCACCATGTTGGCCAGGATGGTCTCGATCTCCTGAACTTGTGATCCACCCACCTCGGCCTCCCAAAGTGCTGGGATTACAGGCGTGAGCCACCACGCCTGGCCTTTAAATCTTTTTAACCTGAAATTGACTTTGAGCTTTACCAGTGAGGCCCCTGTAGAGCTTCAAAGAATGTGTCTCTCATTAGACTTATTTGATATGTTAGATTATATGAAAAGCAATGTCAAATAATAAAATAATACTAATTGCTGTTTACATTTATATAGATATGATATTGATGTTAATATTATATGTTTACACTTACATAGATATGTTACTGATGTTAATGTTTATAGATCTGAAGATCATACAAAATTTACAGTGGTCTGATGGTCCTGGTGTGATGCTATCAGTCATGATTCTGGTTGTTATCTTAAAATGCTCTATGTAATAGAGATAGCTGAACTTTCTTGTCAAATATTGAACTTTCATCAGATTTTAATCATCACTATTCTAAGTTTTTTCACCTACAGTGCTGATTCTTCTCTAAAGGCATCTAGAATCAGATTCATGAAAAAGATTCTAACAAGTACTGTTGAATATAGATTTCTAATAACTTTCAGATTAATGAACTAAATAATTTTTTTTTCAAAACTCTAACAGAAACTGATGGGTTCATGCAACTGATCATCAAGATCAAGCAGAACAAAAATTAATTACATAAGGCTAAATAACTGATAAAGTTAACGTATTTTTGACCTTTATTTAAAACTTTATTTGTTCTTGGGCTGGGCACGGTGGCTCACACCTGTAATCCCAGCAATTTGGGAGGCCGAGACAGGAGGATCCCTTGAGTGCAGGAGTTCAAGACCAACCTGGGAAACATAGGAGACCTGGATTCTAAAAAAAAAATTAAGAAAATAAAAACTTTGTTTTTTACTTAAATGTTTTGTTTTCCACATATAAGAAAATTTTCTGGTGGGACGTGGTGGCTCACTTTGGAAGGCCAAGGTGGGAAGATCGCTTGATCCCAGGAGTTCAAGACCAGTCTGGGCAACATGGCAAAACCCTGTCTCTAAAAAAAATACAAAAAAATACAAAAAAATTAGCTGGGCATGGTGGCATGGTGGTCCCAGCTACTTGGGAGGCCGAGGTGGGAGGAACACTTGATCCAAAAGGCAGAGGTTGCAGGGAGCTGTGTTTGCACCACTGCACTCAGCCTGTGCAACAGAGTGCAACCCTTTCTCAAAAAAATGAAGAAAAAAAAGAGAAAATGTTCTCTGTTAAATTATCTATAGTTTATAACAATTTTGTAAAGTATACTTTTGTAAACTAAGATGGAAATGTTTGCTTTTTCTTTCTACTTGATTCCTCCAGAATTTGAAAACTATTTGGAAATATTCTTATGACAATATGGTTATTTACACAGGTCCAGTAAAAACCTGCCCTTGGTGCCTCATTCAACTCCAACATGGCAAAAATCTCCAGCCCTACAGAGTCCCTGATTGCTGTTTTCCAGAAATAGGCTGGAAAGGATGATTACAATAGCATTCACTCCAAGATGAAGTTCCCAAGCTTCATGAATAGAGAACTGGATGCCTTCATGAAGAACCAGAGGGCACCAGTGCCTTTGACCACATGATGAAGAAACTGGACCTCACTAGTGATGGGCAGCTAGATTTCCAAGAATCTGATGCATCTGATGGATGGCATGACTGTGGCTTACCATGACTCTTTTTTAAAGGCTGCCCATTCCAAGAAGCGGATCTGAGGATCCCTTGGGCCTGGTTTCCAAGCCACCCTGTTTCCTTCCAGCCTCACCCACCATCTCCTCACAGCCCACACATCCCCTGAGCCCAGCACATCTACCACCTCATGCAGGCCCTATCTGCAGGTAGTAATAAAACCATACTTCTCTTCTTTTCTCTTTTCCTTGTTTTTTTTTTTTTTTTTTTTTTTTTGTCTCATTATGTTGGCCAAGTTGGTCTTGAACACCTGGGCTCAAGTAGCCTCCCAAAGTTCTGGGAATACAGGTGTGAGGCATTGAACCTAGCCCACTTTTTTTTTTTTTTTCAGCACAAACAAGCAAACAAAAAACCAAATAAAAAAATCTCTGCTCTCTTTTTATAGAGGGATACAATTAAAAACATTGGTTATAGGGCAGAGCTCAGTAGCTTGCGCCTATAATCCCAGCACTGTGGGAGGCTGAGGCGGGTGGATCACCCGAGGTCAGGAGTTTCAGAGCAACCTGGCCAACACGGTGAAATCACATATCTACTAAAAATACAAAAATATTTAGCCAGGCATGGTGTCACACGCCTGTAATCCCGGCTACTCAGGAGGCTGAGGCAGGAGAATTGGTTGAACCCAGGAGGTGCAGGCTGCAGCGAGCTGAGATCTCATCACTGCACACCAGCCTGGGCAACAGAGCAAGACCCTGTCTCAAAAAGAAAAAAAATAAATAAAACATTGGCTATATTACCAAGGCTTTCATCAAAATGCATGGAATGGCTAACTTCAAGTGTTTTTAGCTTTACAGTGAGTAAATAAAAATGGTCACTTTCTGACAGGCTCAGGAACCTTAAGAATGTAGGTGAAATCTAAGGTCTGCCTTGGTTTGACTTTCTATCCTCAAGAGGTTTTTAAATCTGAGATTCCTAAGTGATCAATATATAGAGAAAAATTATGTTGCTAAAGAAAAGTTCTAATAGATCCGTTATTAGATTGTAGCTCTGTGCATTGTTTCGAGGTCTTGGTGTTTTGTTTGTTTGTATTTGAGATGGAATCTCGCTCTGTCACCAGGCTGGAGTGCAGTGGCGCGATCTTGGCTCACTGCAACCTGCACCTCCCCTGTTCAAGCGATTCTCCTGCCTCAGCCTCCCGAGTAGCTGGGACTACAGGTGCATGCCACCACGCCTAGCTAATTTTTGTATTTTTAGTAGAAATGGGGTTTCACCATGTTAGCCAGGATGGTCTCGATCTTTTTACCTCGTGGTCCACTCACCTCAGCCTCCCAAAGTACTGCAATTACAGGTGTGAGCCACTGCGCCCAGCTGAGTTCTTGTTATCTACATATAGAATAGACTAGTTCCAACTTTTTCCCATAAAATGACTAAAAACAGATTCTTCTCTGTTCCTGAAGTCTGCTGATGAAAAAAGTCAAACTCTGGAAAACACTTGAAGAGACTTATTCTGAGTCAAATAGGAGTGACCATGGCCCATGACACAGCCTCAGGAGGTCCTGAGTTGCCCAAGGAGGTTGGGGTGCAGCTTGGTTTTATAGATTTTTATGGAGACTCAATCAAATACATTTAAGAAGTACATTGGTTTGGTCCAGAAAGGCAGGACAACTCGAAGCAGGAGCTTCCAGCTTATGGGTAGATTTAAAAATTTTCTGGTTGGCAATTGGTTGGGTTTATCTAAAAACCTAGGTTGGGCCAGGCATGGTGGCTCACGCCTGTAATCCCAGCACTTTGGGAGGCCGAGGCAGGTAGATCACCTGAGGTCAGGAGTTCGAGACAAGCCTCGCCAACATGGTGAAACCTGGTGTCTATGAAAATTACAAAAAAATTAGCCAGGTGTGGTGGCGGGTGCCTGTAATCCCAGCTACTCAGGAGGCTGAGACACGAGAATTGCTTGAACCCAGAAGACAAAGGTTGCAGTGAGTGCCAACTTGGTAAAATCCTGTCTCTACTGAAAATACAAAAATTAGCCTGGAGTGGTGGTGGGCACCTGTAATCCCAGCTACTCGGAGGCTGAAGCAGGAGAATCGCTTAAACCCAGGAGGTGGAGGTTTCTGTGAGCCGGGATTGTGCCACTGACCTCCAGCCTGGGTGACAGAGCAAGATTCTATCTCAATACAATACAACGCAATGCAATACAATACAATACGATACGATACGATACGATACGATACGATACGATACGATACGACACAATACAACAATTGTTAAGTAGTTTTGTATTATGATCTCTGAGCTCCATTATTTTGTCTGTGTAATATTTGTTAAGCCAGTTCTCCCAACAGGATAATGTTGGCCTAGTGCTTCAAGATGATTGCTAATGCAGATGGGACTAATAAGATGGAACTTGTTGCTGAACTCCAGACAAATCTGCCTGAATTTTTTTTCCTTCTGACCTCTTTTTTGCTCAAATGTGGCCCATGTCTCTGATATA